>NC_133461.1:42295600-42604700 GCF_048565385.1 Saimiri boliviensis | reverse complement strand
ATTTTATGTTTTCATACTTCATTATCTTGGCATCATAGATGTTGGACAGTCCAAAAAAGAAAGTTTTCCTATAAGGTAATTATTTTTTGTACTCGCTTCGGCAGCACATATACTAAAATTATTTTTTTAAATGGAGAATGGGCACAACATTTCATCAGAAGCATTTGGGAGAAAACTGACTGGGAGACAGTGAATTTTTAAAAAATATTGATTGTAATCAACTTACTCTTTGCTTAGTATTAATACCCTTAGATTCTTTATATTGAACACACAGGTTTTAACACTGACATTCCAAGTAATAATTAATGTTTTTATTATTTGAAAATGAATCCCTAGGATTTGGTTATTCTTTATTATACATTTGATCCTTTCAGATTGAGGTAGAAAATAATTCTGAAAATCATTTTTCTGAAATGAATGGAACACAGATAATTTCAGTTTTGTTTCTTTTATTTTTATTGTGACTGTAACCATGAAGTTATACTTTTATGGATCACAGAGTGTTCAGATTTCAAGGAATAAAACAGCTATATAATTTGTGAGGCCATTTCAGACAGAAGAAGCAGCACCTGTGCAGACATGGAAGCCAGAGAAAGTATGACTATGACATAATTGAGCAGCTGGGAGTGGTTGAATGTGAATAAAGAGCAGAGCATGGGAAAGAGGTGCAGAGTGAAACCAGGGTGTGGCCACAGCTGTGATGGGCAGGGTCCCAGGGGCCTCTGCCTAGAAGGCCCTTCTGCAGGATCTTCCTGTGTCTGGCACCCTGCTCTTCTAGGCTCCTTCTCATTGCTGCCTCAGAGAAGCCTTTCTGATCACCTAGGATAAAGTAGCCACCCAGTCACTTGCTAACAAGCCAACTCCTCTTTTTGTTTCTTTATAGAGTGTTCCTTACTGGCTGTCAATTTTTTTTATTATCTGTGTCCTAGTGCTTGATCACAGTTTTCCCTGAAAGCAGAGACCTTGTCTGTCTTGTTTATTGCTGTAGATCTAGAGCCTAGCATAAAACTGGCATTTAATAAATGTTTGTGGCATGAATGTGTGAATTTTTTTTTAGTATGGATTTTGAATTTGATTCTGTAGATTAATTGCTCTCAATCTTGTAGTTCTCTAAACCCTTGTACACTTTTAGGAATTACTGAGGACCCCAAAGAGTTGTGTTTTGTGGGTTTATATGTATTGATATTGACCATATTAAAGAAAACCTGGACATTTAAAAATCATTAATTCATTTAAAATAATAATAGATGTGATATGTCAATATAAACATATTTTTATGAAAAATAACTTTTCCAAAACAAAAAAAGTGAGAAGTGTGGCATTATTTGACATTTGCACAAATCCCGTTAATGTCTGGCTTCTCATAGGTGGATCCTCATACCTTCTTTTTTCCATTCAGTCTATTGATACTGCATATCATGTAGCCTCTGGACCTCAGCCACATACTTAGAGAATGAGCATAAATGGACAGATGGTGACTTGGCATAGTATAAAAATAGTTTTGACCTTGCAGACCCCTTGAAAGGGTCTTGATGACTCCTTGAGTTAGATAGGGTGGGGGTCTTTGTATTATGTTTTCAGAACTGCTGCTGTAGGTGGATGATTTTCAGACTTTTTAGTAGCAGGAGTATATTTTCAAATATCTCCTAACAAGTTCCAGTGCCTAGAACAGATAAAGATGGAGCTGTTTTGGTTAAAGTGCACATGCAGTGGAAGTAGGGGTTCCAGAGCAGGGGGAGGTCCCTGGAGCCAGGCTTTTCCTTTCTTTCTCATTCCTTGGCTGAGCTACTAAATTGGCCTAGGGATTGATAACTTTAAGGCAGGAATACTGTGTGAGAGAAAGTGAGGCAGATGAACATACTGTGGAGATTTTCCACTCTGTGCCATAGTTTAACTTTCAGGTATTTTATTTAATAGCTTTTTAATATTTTATATGTCAGTAAGAAAATTTACTGTAATTTGCAGCAAGCTTATAGTGAAGCAGGAGCGGCTGCCAGAAACAGACCTCTGGAACACCAAACTGGGAAGGAAGAAGTGTTTATTATTATTATTATTATTATTATTATTATTGTCAGAGCCAGGCGACAATTTGTCTAAGTGACCAAGCTCACCTAACAAAGAGAAGCTTTGCCTTTACATAGGCTTACACTTTAGATATTATACATGAAAGAATCTTAGGTTCACAGCCTTGGAAATTACAAGTGAAAGGGTCTTGGGTTTACAGTTTTAGAAATCACATATGAAAGGGTCTTGGATTTACAGCTTTAGAAATCACATACAAAAGGGTCTTGGGTCTACTGATTTAGAAATCACATATGAAAGGATCTTGGTTGATGGAGGAGTAGGTGGGGGTTTGATCTTGTTTAACTAATATCAATGTCTTCCCCAGAGATTCCCCGACACCATGCTTGCTATTTACAGGAAGGTGATTTAGGAGGCGCCAGTCAGCCAGCCATTTCTTCTATTGAAATGCAGTGTGGAAGTCAAGGGGGAGGTGATTCTAGATGCCTGGATCTCCTTCCTCAATAGAAATATTTATTTCATTGAATATTATCTAGCTCAGGTTTTTAAAATACAATTTGCTCTCTTTGTACATCTGAAAGTATGTAAAATAAAATTCAAGAAAGGTTCAATATATAATCAGACAAAAGTCAGGAGGTGGAGAAGATTTAATATTGGGAATTGGGAATCTAATTCTATGTGCCAAATACAGGAGGAATTCTCATGGTTTTGAGAGTAGAGGGAATGGCAGCTGGCCAGAGGCTGCCTAGAGCTTGGACCTTGTGTTAGGCAGTACCACCATCAGTTGATGGTAGTACATTGCTGTGATAAAGTGCTGTTTTTGGCTGCTTTGGGAAACATTCTCAACTCAGTCTATTTTGTTTCTGTGTGAAACTGTTTCTAATCTTTTTTGTCTCGAAAAAAGGATCCTGGCTGGGCACGGTAGCTCACGTCTGTAATCCCAGCACTTGGGAGTCCTAGGCGAGTAGATCACCTGAGGTTGGGAGGTTAAGACCAGCTTAACCAGCATGGAGAAACCCTGTCTCTACTAAAAAAAAAAAAAAAAAAAAAAAAAAAAAAAAAAAAACCCACAAAATTAGCCAGATTACATGCCCGTAATCCCAGCTACTCGGGAGGCTGAGGCAGAAGAATAGCCTGAACCTGAGAGGTGGAGGTTGCAGTGAGCCAAGATTGCGCCATTACACTCCAACTTGGGCAACAAGAGCAAAACTCCGCCTCAAAAGAAAGAAAGAAAACAGGATCCTGACAAAAGTTTCCCATAAAGCTTCTGTTTTTACACCAAAGTCCTGTCTAATCTCCGTAGGCCTTGCCTTTTGGGAGTTTTATCTGACAGGCAACATAAAGTGGCCTCGTTATCCTCATTATTACCTGTATCATTAAAAAAGAGATCATTTATTGCATATAATTATACCACAGTGTTTATATAAAATATGAGTTCTAGCTTTGTTGTCTGCCTTTTAAGAGATAGAAGGAAAAATTGAGAGATAAAGAAAAAAAGTAATGAAAATAATTACAAGGCTACAAAATACTGTCTTAGGTTTGGATTTAAATATTTTACGATGTGGTTTAATAACTTCCCATGATTCTTACGAAAAGAGAAAAAAACTGGTTTAAAGAGTTAAAAGGGCCGGGCGCGGTGGCTCACGCCTGTAATCCCAGCACTTTGGGAGGCCGAGGCGGGTGGATCACGAGGTCAAGAGATCAAGACCATCCTGGTCAACATGGTGAAACCCCGTCTCTACTAAAAATACAAAAAATTAGCTGGGCATGGTGGTGCGTGCCTGTAATCCCAGCTACTCAGGAGGCTGAGGCGGGAGAATTGCCTGAACCCAGGAGGTGGAGGTTGCGGTGAGCCGAGATCGTGCCGTTGCACTCCAGCCTGGGTAACAAGAGTGAAACTCAGTCTCAAAAAAAAAAAAAGAGTTAAAAATACGGTACATCTCCATAAAAGATAGAAGGAGATATAGTTGGACAATTTGCCTTCTAGATTAGGTTTAAAATTCAAAAGAACTGCCTAATAATGATAGTAATTAAATTCTAATTATTTGTAGAAATGTGAAAGATAATTCTGCTGATTTAACCATTTTTTTCAGTAAAGATTAAGTAAATACTCTAAGCCTATCATGTTTATTTTTATTTTTATTTAATTTTTTGAATAGATAGCATCATAATTTCTTTAGCATTTCCAGTTCATATTAAAGTGTGCCCCAATGTCTTTGAAGTAGATGGTTTATTTAGTAGTAATATATCTGGGCCGGGCATGGTGGCTCATGCCTGTAATCCCAGCACTTTGGGAGGCCGAGGCCGGTGGATCACCTGACGTCAGGAGTTCAAGACCAGCCTGGCCAACATGGTGAAATGCTGTTTCTACTAAAAATACAAAAAATTAGCTGGGCGTGGTGGTAGGTTCCTGTAGTTCCAACTACTCGGGAGGCTGAGGTAGGAGAATTGCTTGAACCGGGGAAGTAGTGGAGGTTGCAGTGAGCAGAGATTTATTGTGTCATTTCACTCCAGCCTGGGCAACAAGAGTGAAACTCTGTCTCAAATGTGCAGGCGCGCGCGCGCGCACACACACACACACACACACACACACACACACATACCCCTACCCCTGTAGGCCACCCTCCATCATACCTCACACCAAGAGAAAAGTACCCATAGTTATGTAAAATTTTATGTTTAATAAAAATTAATCAGTAGTATGTTGTAGGGAAGTAAGAAATGTTTTAGTAGTAACTACCTTGTTTAAGATGGAGCATCTGTCCACCAGATACTCCTGGTCCTCCCTACCTGACTATGCAATTTCTTCTTTCTTCCCATTGCAATACCTTCTGTGCTATAATCCAATTTACTTGTTTATTGTTTCCTGTCTCCTACTCTCCTACAGAGGTGCTTTGAATGCATTGATCTTTGTTTAGCTTACTGATAGGTATTGAGTGCCTAGAACATATTTGTTAGTTCAATGAATTGTTTCTCCTTTGGCTTCTAAAAGTGGATATACATTTCTTTTGAGAGAAAAATACTCAGCAGACTAGTCAAAACTTTAAGAGGCTTATGTTTCTGACAGTGTAGCAGAATAGAGATTTTTAAAAGTCCCATATTATAAAATGTTAAAAATACTGGACTTAACATTCAAAATACCTTTTAAATGCATCTTTGAGCTCACAAGAAGTAAGGAAACTTTCCAGAGGCCCAGAACAAGAAATCTTGAATCCAGGGAGGTAAGCTATTAGTGATACTGGCTGTTGTGCTGAGGGTTCTGGTATTTGTAAATCCTTGGAAACTCAGAATTTTAATTTTCGCAGGGTGGTCATAGGGTACCAGACAGTGTCTAGGGATCAAGTGGGTGCCAAGAAAAATCCAGAGAACTTTGTGTAAAGCTGAAGCTCCCTGAAAAGGTATCAGCAGGTAAGCTAGGGAAAAAACAAAAACCGATCCCTCAGGGGTTGGAAAAGTATAAGGTAGGGAGATAGGAACAGGGTTGCCTGTTTCAGCTTTTCACTGGAAGAATAAAATAACCTTCTCTGAAAAATTATAACTACAAGTCCACTGTAACTGGATTTGGGGTTGGAGTTGATACTGCCTTCATAGTGGGGAAAAAAAAGAAAACTGAGCCAAAAGTTTAGAGAAAAGTAGTCTCAAGACTGAGAATCAAATGAAATCCTCACTGAAGCATATAGGAACACAGGCCTCAGAGAATTGACACAGGTAAAGTTTCTTCCTAGAAATGCATTCACAATTTAAAAAGCCAAAAACACTTTAAACACACCATTTAAAGTTAATCAAAGCAAGGAGACTGTGTAATCAGGCATTCAAACATTGCAGATATTGTAATTGTCAGATATAGAATATAAAATAAATGCTTAATAAGTTTACAGAGTGTAAAGATATGGCTAAAGAGCAAAAGACTATCAGAAATAATTAGGCAAGTCGAATTCAGCAGTGTGTAAAGGCAATACTGTAAATTGGACAAAGGATTTTTTCCAGGAAGGTGAGCTTGGTTCTGCATTTGAAGGACTGCTAATGTAATGATCTGTACAAGCAGTTTAAAGAACTGTATCCTAAAACATGCAGAAAAAATTTATTAAAAATTACCTCTCTTTTATGATAAAAACTCATAACAAAGAACAGAAGGGATATTCTGTAACCTGACAAAGGGCATTTGAAGAACTTATAGCAAACATAGTGTTTGATAAGGAAACATTAATGGCATTCCTTTAAAAATCAGCAGTAATATAAAGATACCCACTGTTACTCTACCTCTTTACAATTGCACCAGAGATATGAGTTAGTGCAATAAGGCAGAAAAGAGCTACAAGGCTATGAGGAATGAACAAAATGGTCATTCCTTAAGAGTGAATATGAATACTTTCATCGAAAATGCAAGAGTTTTTAAAGTTGCTGAATATATGATTAATATGGTAAAATCTTAAGGACTGATATCCAGAATCTGCAAGGAATGCCGACAAATCAGCAAGAAATCAATATGGTGAAGTCAGTTCTATTACTCTAAACTAGCAGCATATAATGATAAATGTAATAAAAATATTTCTGAGTAGTAAAAAAGCCACCCAGGAATAAATAGAAAAAGAGAAGGCAAGATCTTTAAATAAAAGGCACAGAAATATATTGAAAGACTAAAATTAAGATTTTAGTCTTCTACTAAGACCTTAGTAAATGTGAGGACATACCATGTTCATAGAAAGATTATAATATGATTTAATTTATGTAAATTGAAGAGGTCGGCACTGTAAAGGATACAGGTTTGTGAATGTTTCATCATAGTTGCTGGGACCTAATTTTGAATTCTGGCTTTGACATTTATATTCTATGTGACTCTGGCCAAATTACCTAACTTTTTAAAGTGTCACTTTTCCTATCTGTAAGATGGTAGCATAATAGTACCTGGCTCACTGGTTTGTTGGGAGGATTGTTATACAGTTCCCATAAAAGTGCTCAGCACACAGTAAGTTGGTAATTGTTGTTATGCTTTTATTCTCTTTTAATTTATATCTCTATTAAAAGAAAGATAGCCTTTATTGCTTTGGACACTAGGTATTTTTATCTGACCCGCATTGCATATGGCTAATGAGGCTAGTACTAAGGCTTGAAATATCCTCACCTGAAGTCTTGAGTAATGTTTGATTTCTCTTGCTTAGTACAGGTTGTAAAACCCTCTAGTGTTTTAGTGTTGGGTTTAAATCTCCACATTCATGGTAGCTTGCCAAATACTTGGCAGAAACAGCTTCCAGTGTCACGTAACCTTTCTCTGTGGCAGTTAGCATTGTCCCAGACTCCTATTTTAGAGCTCTGTCGTGTTTTGTTTTGGCACCACTCTTCAAATTCTGTGACTTCTCAGACCTTCCAATCCTTTAGTGTTGATGTTCTCTAATGTTCTAATGTTATATTGTCCACCGCTAAAACTTCTGACTCTTCAGCTTTGTCAGCTGAAAATGAAGATAAAACCCACTTGAAAGGGTTGCTATTAGGATAAAATTCTCTCTTTAATGCTTATTCATCTACTGAGGAACCAACCATAGATCGCGACTCATTTGTGCCTGGATGAGGTGTGGTATGAAAACAAACACAACTTTATGAGTAGTTCCTTCCCCATTTGAGCAGCGGTGATGGGTGAATGTAACATAAGCAGCACATTTAAGGCGTTCAGACAGCTCCCCCTCCGTTTCCTGTCTGTGGCTTCTGTTCTCTGGGCTCTTCTCTCACACCACCAAGAATCATTTATTACAGGTATTTATATTGACCATTTCCTCCCTAAAAACAGTGAGGTTGTCTAACCTATCTTTGTTCTCCTATGGTCTGGTAAAATGCTTGGCATGTAGTAAATAGGCACTTAACAGATTTGTTAAGTGAACAAATGTCTGCTATGTCCCTTGATTTTGTTCACAGAAAACCAGTGTGTGCAGTGTTTGGCCAGCCAAAGTAAGAGGTTAAATCCAGTGATAATCCTAATTTAGCTTTTAGCTTTCTGAAACACGTTTAAAAGTTACTTGTCTTAAACAAAGAAGTTTCATATTTTGAGAAAATCTAACATATATAAAAGTAGACGGAACAGTGAAACAAATCTCCTTAAACCTGTACCCATCCTCCAGATTCAGCAAACACCGAGATTTTCCCACCTGTGTTCCACCTCTCAATCTACCCTCACTTCCCTACCCGCAAGCCCAGTATTTTAAAGCAGTAGAAGATATCATGTCATTTAACCGCTAACATTCTTCAGTATCGATCTTTTAAAATGAGAACATTTTGAGTATGACCACAATGCTGTTATTATTTCTAATTAACAGTGATTTCTTAGTAGCATCTATAACTCAGTAATAACCCAGTTCATAATCACATTTCCTTAATGGTCCCTGAAGTGTCTTTTTAAGTTAATTTGTAGATTCAAAACTCAAACCAGATCAACATAGTACATTTAGTTTCTAGGAAAACATTTTCCTTAAGAAATAAAACAATACCTATTTTAAAGATTATTTTTTTCCCTTTCTTCCCCTCTTTTCTTTTTAATAACTAACTCTTTCTTCAGATTAGGATTCTTTATAATGAAACCATAAACTTTGCTCTGGCAATCAAGGTTTCATCTTTTAAGACTGCTTTGCTGTTCTTTTTTTTTTTGACAGCCAAATACTGAACATGAATAGAGAGCACTACTGCAGTTAACAGCACAGCAAAATGCAAAACTGTTAACTGTGAGATAGCATTATGATCAGTACCGTTAGGAAAATAATTTTACGTTGGTTTCATTTATAGTAATTTTACATTATTTCAATTACATTAAGTGCAGTCTAAAGCTGTAAAATAATTTTGTATTTATTAAAAAGTATATGTTCTTTGGGATGCTTATATCTTTAAAAAATTTTAGTTATTCCTCTTGAATTTATGGTTAGGGTCTCAAGAAGGAAGCTTGAGACTAGACTGTAATGTGTGTTTGAAAAAGACTGCTCATGGATGGACTTAATTCTTAAATTCTCTAAAGCTCAAGTGGAGAAATGGCATCTGCAAAAAATTTAGGTCTTAGTTACATTGTGGTTAATAAAGACAAACATGTGTAACTGTTTAGTGTATTTAAAAAGGAAAGGAGAGATAGCCCAAATGATTAGAATGTTCTGTAGAATACAGTTTTGAGAATTAGAATTTTATAAAAGAATACAGAAGAAATGTTTTGAGTTACTGATGTGAATTAAATAGCAGGTTTCTTTCAGGGTGTTTTTTTTTTTCCCCCAACAATTTACTTATTACATTGTTAAGTAAATAACAATTGTACTGCACTGTTTTTGTTTGTTCTGAGAGCAGGAAGCAAATCCTATAATCAGCCCCCCAAAGAGCTAAAACATATTAAGAAAAGCCACTTGAGGTCATCCCCTAGAATGAATTTTAACTGATAGCAATGCAGAAGCAGTCTGAGACTACAGGGCAGACTGAATTGAGGAAAGGAGGCGGAGAATAGCTTCTCACAGGAAAATCAGCAGGTAAGAATGCAGAACAACCACTAAGGTTATAAACTAGGAGAAGTTAAATAACATCAGGGAGAGACTAATAAGAGAAACCAAATTAGAAAAAACAGCAACACAAAAACCGATATACCAAATTACTGATTAGTTAAGGAAAAAAGGAAGGGTATGGTTGTTTTGCAGTGTGTGGTATCTGCAATAAGTCTATAAGGTAGAATTTGTGACTAACCAAAATACTGTCTTTCTATAACATGCTAATAAATGAAAAGGTTTCTTGTTTTGTTTTGTTTTTTTCAATGGTAACTAAATATTGCAGGCTATTGTTAGTGCCAAAAATCTAAACTCTGCCCCTAACTCAAGTTTCGGTTTTTATTTGATCTGTTGAGCAAATCCGAAAACTTTTTAGACTCAAAAGGTCGTTTAAGTTAGTATCCAAGTGACATCAGACGGTGTTTTAAGGAAAGTAGTTCTCAAAAGAACCTTCATGCTTACAAATGTACAAACAACAAAATTTCATCTAAGGGTACTACTGTCCTTTGAGATTTTTTTTTTCTTCTTTTTCTCCTCACAGATGATCCAGTTGTGGAGGAGGAAAAGTATGGCACTGAGCTCTGGGGAATGCATGGAAAAAAAAATTGGGAAAAGGGAGTGACAACAATTTCCATTTAGTCTGCAAATTGTTTTTGGTCTTTCTCATCCGTAGTCCAGAGCCAAGAGACTGTGGGATCATACAGTCTTGTTTGTTATCCAAACTGGCAGTGGCAGCACTGATGACAACAGTGTAGTAACTGTCTGCGCTCAGTAGTGTGTGGTTGGCAAGCTTCTAGTGAATTCTTTATCCACTCTGGGGGGCCACCTCATAGAGTATACATGTTGTCTTTGCATTTTAACTTGATCTGTGGACCAACAGTTGTTTGTGAGTAACATTTGAGAATCTCTGTTTAAAGTCTGGAAAGTGAAAGTTTTTTTTTTTTTTTAATAAAAATGTAGAGCCTATACAAAAGTACAGTTAGCAGAAGATAAAGAACAAGCCGTGAAGCCACCTCTGCCTATGTTCCATCTTATTGTTCTATTTTGACCGTTTTCTTTCTGTGTTTGTTAGCATCAGGTTTGGCAGCATCAAAAAAGGTTCCTGCATTCCCTCTTCCCCCACAAAAAGTGACTTTAAACAAGATGGAGGTTTTTTCCTCTCAGGATGTGACAGCCGTGTGGTTGCCAAAGACCCAGTTCCTTTTATCTGTCCGTTTTGTGGTCTTTAGCTTGTGACTTTCCTTCTCAGGGTTATCTCCTCATTGCAAAGAAGTTCCTTGCAGCTCCATCCATTGTGTTTGCTTTCCAGGGAGCAGAATCAAGGAGGGGTAAAGGCAAAAGGGCCCTTACCTCCATGAAGTTGGTCCCATTAAAAATCTTTCCCGTATTTCCACCCACTGATTTCTGATATTGGCCACCCTAATCTTCAAGGCAAGCCAGAAGATGTAAATTTGCCATTTTTAATAATACAACAGTTTGATTTATAAAAAGAAGAAAATATTGAATGAACAGCTAGCAATCTGCCATAATTTAGATTTTTTATATAAAACAATTTCTGATACAGTTGAAGCCCTTCCCTTTCTCCCTCCCTACTCAAACCATTAGTAAGAATTTGGTATATTATTCTCATGCATGTTATTCTCTACAGTGTTTGTGTCCATAAGCAATCTGTTTTATTTTAATATGTTTTAAAGCTGTATACTAATGGAACATACTGTATATACTCTGCAAATTGCTTTTATCTCATTCAGCATTTTTTACTGATAGTGATGCACATAATTCTAGTTTATTCATTTTTCCTGCTACATAGTAGTCCATTATATAGTTAATGTGTCTGTTTTCCTCTTGATCCACATTTAGGTTGTTACTTTTTTTTTTTTTTTTGCCATTATAAACAATCCTGCAATCATGTCTCTTTATACTCGTGTAAGAGTTGCTCCAGGGATGATACCTAGAAGTGAAATTAGTGAGTGATAGGGTAGTTTTTTCTTCAGCTTTATGAGATTATTTATTGCAAGATTACTCTCCAACGTGGCTGTGCCAAATTACACTTGGAACAACAGTGAGTGACCCATTTCCTTATTTTTAACTAGTTGTGTTTTTGCCAGTTTGATGAGGTCAGATTCATTTTCCTGAGTACTATGGAGATTGAGCATGTTTTTATATGTTGTTTTATGTGTTTCCTGTTTGTGGTCCTTTGTCTATGATTTGCCCATTCATATCTTGGCCATTTTTCAATTGTGTATGTTTTTGTTTTATTTATTTATTTATTTATTTATTTATTTATTTATTTATTTATTTTTAGGCACAAGGTTTCTCGCTCTGTTGCCCAGGCTGGAGTGCAGTGGTAGGATCACAGCTCATTGCATCCTCAGCCTTCCAGGCCCAAGTGATCCCCCTGCTTCAGCCTCCCAGGTAGCTGGGACTAAAGGTGCATGCCAACATACCTGGCTAATTTTTTTTTTTTTACTCTTTGTTGAGATGGGGTCTTCCTATGCTGCCCAGGATGGTCTCGAACTTCTGGATTCAAGTCATCCTCCTTCCTTGGCCTCCTATAATCCTTGGCTGGGATTATAGGTGTGAATCACTGCAATTGGCCTGTCGTTTATTTTGATTTGTAGAAGTTTTTAATACATTCTGTTACCCCTCTTTTGTTCATTGTCTGTATTGTGAATATTTCTTCCCAGGCTTTGGCTTATCTTATGATATCTTTGGTTGTATCAAAATTTTTTATTTTTATATAGTAAAAATCATTCTTTTGTGGTTTGTGCTTTTTGAATATTGCTTTACAAATTCTTCCTGACTTGCCAGGCACAGTGGCTCACGCCAATAATCCAGCACTTTAGGAGCCTGAGGTGGGCAGATCACAAAGTCAGGATTTCAAGACCAGCCTGGCCAAATGGTGAAATCTCGTCTCTACTAAAAATACAGAAAAAATAGTTGGATGTAGTGGTGCTTGTCTGTAATCCCAGCTACTCAGAAGGCTGAGGTAGGAGAATTGCTTAAACCTGGGAGGCAGAGGTTGCGCCATTGCACTCTAGCCTGGGCGACAGAGTAAGACTCCTCAAAAAAAGAAATTCTTCCTGACTTAATGACATGACAATAGTTGCCTATAGTTTAGAGTGTTAGAGATTTATACCTTTAAGTCTTTAATGTTTTTTTGTGTGGTATGAGGCAGGAATTTTATTTTTATGTATGAATGAACATTTATTAACTTACCTATCCCTTTCACATTGATTTATAGTGCCATCTCTATTATATATTAAGTTTACATATTCATGTGGGTTTGATTCTGGGCTGTTTTCTGTTTCATTGATCTTTTAATTTGTGTCTGCCTGTGTATCATACCGAATTAATTACCCTATCTTGATATATGGCAGACAGAGTTCTCACCTTGTTAAAAGTTGTAATGGCTTTCTTGACTTTGCTCTTCCATGTAATTTTAGAATCTACTTTTAAAGTTCTATTTAAAAAACTATTGAGATTTTGCTTGGAATTATATTAAGTACACAGGATTAATATAAAGAGAGTTTTTTTTCTTTATTATATAAAACCTTTCACACGTAAACATAGTATTCCTTAATTTTTTTAGATCTTTCAAAGCAATTTTCTTCTTTTTCTTTTATTGTTACTGTTTTTCCTTAAGAGACAGGGTCTCACTCTGTCACTGAGGCTAGAGTGCAGTGGCATAGTCACAGCTCACTGAAGGCTCTACTTCCCAGGCTCAAGCGATTCTCCCACTTCAACCTCCCAATTAGCTGGGACTACAGACATATGCCACTGTGCCTGGCTAATTTTTGTATTTTTTGTAAAGCCAGGGTCACCCTGTGTTGCCCAGGCTGGTCTCAAACTCCTGGACTCAGTCCTCCTTCCTCAGCCTCCAAAGTGTTGGGATTACAGACATGAGCCAAAGCACGTGGCTTAGTAATTTTCTGGTTGTTATTGGTACAAAAGACTTTAATTGAATTTTGTATGTTCATCTTGTATCCAGTAACCTTGCAGAAAGTTCTTGTTCTAATTGTTTTCTTGAATTTTTTATTATTTTTTGTTTGTTTTCTTCTTTCTGAGTCTAAATCTTGCCCCCCCTTCTTGTTGTACTGTGCTAGATAGGATATCTAGTACATTGTTGACAGGAAGAAGTGATAGAAAACATCTGTTTTTGTCTTTTTCCCAACTTTAACAGGGAGTAGATTTGGGGAAGATATCTTTTATCAGGTTAACCAAATTCTTGTTTCTAGTTTTCCATGAGTTCTTTCCTTTTAAAATCTCATGAAGGAGTGCTGAGTTTTGCTATTTTATATAAGTTGCTTGCAGCTATGTATTATAGTTGCTCTTACACCTTCATCCTTTGTTCTAATCTCATCTATCACATCTTCATATTAATAAGTTGTATGACATATTAATTAGTTATACATTTTTTAAGAAATTAAGAGGGAAGAAATCAGGCTTTTATATTTATTCATATATTAACCATTTCTAGTGTTCTTCATTCCTTCTCACAGATCTAAGTTTCCATCTGGTGTTGTTTCCCTTTTACCTGAAGAACTTCATTTAGCATTTCTTATGGTGCACATCTGTGAAAGATAATTTGTTTTGACGTTTCTTTACTTGAAAATGTCTTGGTTATATGCAATGATAAGTCATCCTTTTTTTTTGTTTTCTGTACATAATGTATTTTTTTTTCCCCTGTGGATGCTTTCAGTAGTTTCTCTGTATCTTTGGTTTTCAGCAGTTTAAACAAGATATGCTCTAGTTGTGGTTTTCTTTGTATTTATCTGCTTAGGTTTCACTGGACTTAGATTTGCAGTTTTGTTCTTCCCAAAATGTGGACATTTTCAGTTTTTTTCTATGTGTTTTCTTGTGCCCTGTTTTCTCTGTTCTCTCCTTTTGCAACTCAGATTTCATGGTGTTAAACTTTATGCTGTACCACAGCTCACTGAGACTCTGATCATTAAAGATTTTTCTTTTCTCTTTAGATGGGATAATTTCTTTTGATCAGCCTTTAAATTGACTAACCCTGTATTCTGTTATCTCTAATCTGCTGTAATCCTATCAAGTGAATTTCCCATTTCAGACTTCATATTTTTGTATTTTACATGTTCTGTGTGGTTCTTTTTTATATGTAGTTTTAATTTGTTTGATAAGAATTTCCTCTGTTCATTTATTATTAATTTCTTGAACATATTCATAATAGGAACGTTATAGTCCTTGCCAACTGATTTCCACATCTGGGTCATCTTCTGTGCAGTATCCATTGACTGCTTTTTTTCTTGACTCAACTCTTCTGTTTATTTTCATGTCTAGTAATTTTTTATTGTGTACTAGATATTGTAGATAATATGTTTTTTTGACCCTCAATTCTCTCTTCTCCTAAAGAAAATTGACTCCTTGCTGGCTATACTTAAACTCCAAACTCTCCCTCTCTCGCATTTGGGCAACATCATTGATATCGCTGTTCAATTTTTTCAGCCATCTAAATGTTCCTTTTCTTTGGAACCTCTGGAGTCTGCCCTATGTTATGTGATTCAAGGTTCAGCTAAAGATGGTAGTGAAGTCTACATACACATTTTAGGGTTCCCACTTTTCTAGTATTTCCTCCCTCACTTTCCAGTTGCCTGCTACTTCCAAACCTCATTCTTTGATGCTTCAAGCCAGTTTGATTGTGACTTCCTTCTTGAGTTTCAGTAACTCGGCACAATGTAGGCCTGGTAACTGTTGTTATTTGTAAGTAAGTTAGTCTGGAATAAGCGCCTCTACTTTTTTGTGTGTAAGTCTCATGCTTTCACTTTCAGCCTTTCTGAATCCTTATGTTTTTGGTGTATGTCTCGTAAATAGCATTTAGCTTTTATTTTTAAAAGAAATCCAGTTTGACAACTTAATGGATATATTTAGTCATTTTGTCTTAATTTTTATAACAGATATATTGGAATTTATTTCTACCATTTTGTGCTTTCTATAGGTGTGGTTTCTCTATTTTAAATTCCTTTCTCATTTTCTTTGAAGTGATTGATTTTCTATTTTCTCCTTTTTCAACTTTGATTTTTAACTTACACATTGTTTTTATTTAATTAGTTGTTAACTTTTAATTCTCAACATATTTGCTCTTAAAACTAAAATTAATCAAATATTTCTACCCTATCCCTAAATACAACAACCTTAAAATGCTTTAATTTCAATTGCCGTTCTTCCTTCTCACATGATACTTTCTTCTGGTATTTTTATTTGTTTATCAAATAATTATTGAACTCTTCTACCTTGTGCCACGTACTGTTCCAGGTGCTGTAGTAATAACATTAAACAACATAAAGTTCCTGTCGTATTGGAGCTTACAAGATAATTAATACATTAATTAAGATATATTATGTTGTAAATTAGTAGTTGGTACTAGAGTGGAAAGTAAAGCATTAGGAAAGGATAAAGAATAACATGGGGGTGGAGATCCTGTCTTATAGATGAGTTTCTGCCCTCTTCACACATTTCCTAACATCTTTAGGGCTCAAGTATGAAAAACATAATTCCTGTGCTGGGGAAGTTTACAGTCTAACCAAAGAGTACCAGGGAAGAGGTACAGATATGGAAGCCACTGACATATGGTGGGTGAAGTTGTGCCCCTGATGAACTTCCCAGGGAGGATGTGTATAGTGTCAGGGGGCTTGAGAACAGATCCAGAGAAGAGTGGGGAGCCAATAAAGAAGACCTTGAAGCATGGACAGAAAAGTAGGAGAACAAGAAATGACCCTGAGAGCCAAAAGAAAAGGCTTTATTTTATTTATAGCCTGCCTATTCTAAAACTAATTTAAGATGGCTAAGATATCAAGTAGAATAAAGCTGAATAAGAGACTTGTGTTTCTAGGTAGGACATTAGAGTGACTTGATTAACAAATGGTTTCATTGAAGTGAAGACTTGCCTTAGAGATAGAGAATAAAAATTTCTTATGCAGATGGTAAAGGAAGGAAGAACGAATAGAATGGTAATTGGAGAGGTTGATGTTATAGCAAAAAGGTGTAGAAAATATTAGAAATTTGGAGAACTCCATGAGCAGAAAATAACATGGACCCCTGGCCTGGAGGAAGTTCCTGCTGGATCCTTTACTTCCCAGAAACTGCTCCCCTGGTAGGTGATATATTTTCCTGTGTTTGAGTTCATAGTGGGGAGAAAGATGTGTTTTTTTTGTTTTTTTTTTTTTTTCCTGAAAATCCAACACGGTCTTCTGTTGTAATGAGCTGGCATTCATCTTCATGTGATTAAAAATTAAAATACAAGAAGAAAGCAATGACTTACCTGGCCATTGCTCTTCAAACTTCTTAGCATGATATTCAAGATTTCCTCTGTTCTGAATACACCCTTTTACTCATATCTCCCCATTAATTCTTCTGTTTGCTGTTCCCCAGATATTCCCTGCAATGTCTTGCCTCCCTATTTTAACCCACACTGTTTTGTCCACTTAAAATATTCTTTTGCCTTTTCTTACCTCATACCAATTCCCCAGTCATTCTCCCCACCAGTTTCTCTGTTTTATTCACTGTAGCCTGTCACTACTTTTGGCATCTTTTGCAAAGATTTAAGTTGTGAAATGCCATGCAAACTCACTTTGTTGTCTCTCCTTCTGTATCGCAAGCTAGTTGAGGATAGGGACTGAATCTTTTTAATGTTTGTGTGCATCAGATTGCTTAGTGTTGTGTTTTGCACGTATCTGAGAAAGTTTGAGTGAATTAGGGATATATGATTCTGTGGTAAACTAATGCTGTGTCCAAGATGGTCATGTCTTATACCAGGTTCTAGATTATAGCTCTTAAAATTTTATTGAAGTTCTGCTTCTTTGGAGTCTCCTGTAAAAGTAGAGTCCTTAATTTAGATCCTCCACTGATTTATATCTTCGTTTTTTTCTTCACAGGATATATACCTGTCGAAATCAATTATAGGTTGCAGATTAGTGTATCAGGATGCTTTTGACCATAGTAGCAGAATAGCCAGTTAATCAGTGAGGACTTTATCATCTTGCATAACAAAAAGTTCAGACATCAGGAGGTCTCATCTTAGGATTGGTCTGGCTTCATGAGATCATCAGGGTTCTGTGTGCTCTCCATGTTTTCACTTTATCATCCTCAGCGTGTCAGTGATTGCTTCCCTCGTGGCCTCAAGATCGTTACACTACTTCTAAGCATGCACTACACTCTCCAACAATATCCAAATATTGAAAAGTGTAGTTTCTCCTTTAACATCTTTATGAGGGATGTAACTTTTCCTGAATGCTTCCCAGCAGACCTCCCCTTGGATCCCATTAGTCAGGATTTGGTCACTTGTATTAGCTAGAGGAATAGAATGACCGTGGTTGGCTTGGGCCAATCAGGAATATGTGGCCTAGCAGAGAAGATCACTTGAATTCAGTTGGGGGTCCAATGCAGTGAAAAATGTTTGGGAGGGATAAGGAACAAACAGTATCTGCCACAGTGCTGTGTAGGTGTCTTTGGCCTTCCCACCTGGAAAGTTAAGATCCCCACAGTTTTCTAAGAGGGAGAGAGATAATTTTGTATTTCCGTTGAGCTTGGTGTTGGAGCTCAGTAATAGTTTATTAACTCACTAATTCATGCAATAGACATTAACTGAACATATTCTGTGTCACGGACTGTGCTGAGTATTGGGGAAGTAGCTGAATAAGGCATGATCCTTGCACTCAGGTGGTAGCTGTCTACAGTGAAGTGGAACAGGGTGGCTGAGTAAGCGGGGATAATAGAGTTATTCTGAAATAAACTGATTGTAGGACATTTATTTTTCAACAGGAGATGTGGGACATGTGGATTTGGGATATGAATTCATTTGAGAAACCACTTTTGGGTAAGTTGATAGTTGGGAGTGAATGACTTTAGGGTCCTACTTCTCTTACATTGGGGTTTGATCTTACAGCTCTTAGGTTTTGAAAATTACGTTGATTGGACTTTATGCCTCATCTACACACAAGAGAATGGCTTGTACTAAAATCTCAGTTTAGCAATTTGAGAAATGTAACAATAAAGCATAGTCCCAATACTAATTAATTAGTATACTCACTTCTCATTAGGGAAGTCAATCTGAAGGCTAAGTATGGACCAGTTTCAGAAGTTGAAAGATACCTGTTATATAGGATTTAACCTGCTTGAGCTTACTCAATAATCCTGTCATGTCATCTGGAAATCATTCCCAGAGACAGTGTTGAAGATACAGGGTGAAAGTTTGTCAGTGAGCTTTGCTTTGCAGTATTCCAAATGACCATTTGAGTTCTTGTTGCATAAGTATACATGTGAAAGCCTTTCCATTTTTTATTTAACCTGAGAAGGTACTTCTGGAAATATCATTTAAAATTTACTTAGTGTGTACTTGTCATGTATGAGTGTGTTGTTCATTTTCTTATTTAGTTTAGTGCAATGGGACTGTAAGGAAGATAGGTTTTTCTCATTTAAAGGAATAAAGGAAGAGGCTCAGGTTTTTGCAAATACGGTAACATTGCTAAGGGTCACATAACTAATTAGTGTTGAAGCTAAAATTTGAACTTGTATTTGAATTTCAGCATTTGGCCCAATGGACATTCATTTCTGTCTTAATATGCTGATTTTGTGGGGTTTCCCAAGACCCATCCCCAGGTTCCGTGATTGGCTAGAAGGACTCACAAGATCTAGCATACAGTTATACTAACAGCTAAGAATTTTTACAGCACAGGAAAAAGGTGCATGGGGTGAAGTTCAGAGGAAAATAGGCACAGGGTTCTAAGAGTCTTCTCCCAATGGAATTACACAGGATATACATAATTCCTCCAGCAACAAATCATGACAACATGTGTGAAATGTTGTCTATTAGGAAAGCTTGTTAGAGACTCAGTGCCTAAGATTTTTATTGGGGCTGGTCATGTAGGCATCCTCTGTCTAGCGCATACCAAAATTCCAGATTCCCAGAAGGAAAGCAGGCATTTATGCAAACAATACAAACCATGTTGTTTGGAAAGATTAGGCACAATGAATCATGCTTATCATTTAGGGAAATTTTGATATCAGTGTAGGGAACTCTTCACCAAGCTTCCACATCCCAGCCAAGGGCCAACTCTGACAACCAAATTCTTTTGAGGATATCAATATTAGGCCTGTTAATTTTTTTTCTGTACATTGATTTATTCATTTGAAGAAGTCGTGATTATGGTCATTTAGCTTTTGATAAGTAATGAGAGGAGTAGGTATTTTGGCAAACTAAATTCTTTATGGAATCTGTTTTATGGAGGGTGGGGAGGTTCCAGTTGCTGCTGATTTTCTGGAAGGATGCACACAACTTAACATAAAGCTGTACTCATGGCTCAGGTTTATTACAGCAAAGGATACAATGTAGGAAGAAGGTAAACAAAGCACGTAGAGGTGGTAGGCACAGGCTTCCAAGTCCTCACTCTTCGAGAATCACAGGGATGTGCTTTTCTCTCTAGCAGTGAGTGATAGAGACACATGCAAGATGCCTCTAACCAGAGAAGCACACAAGTGTTACAGTCCAGAGTTCTTACAGGGAGCTAGTCACATAAGGACGTTCCTACCATATGACCAGCTCTAGTAACCGAAACTTGGGACCCCACACAAGATACCAGATACACATCATAAATCTTAATGATTACTTTAAAACAATGCTGACAGCCTGGTACATGCTGACTCACTGCCTGGAGCATACACAAAAAAGATCATTAGCAAGTGACTGTGAACAATCCAGGAACTTAATTCTCAGAGTTTGGCTAGGGTCATTGCTGTGGCTCCAGGAATCCCCTAGAGATTGGCACGACCTAAGTAAACCGGGCCTGCTGTGTTAACTATTCACACAGTTAAAATACTGTTGCATTTGTTGAATGCAATATTTAATGTTAGATATAGTCTTTAGAGGGTGATACTCTAAACGTAGAAAAAATAATTGTCAGTAAAATAGCTTGACATTTTATTTCTCTGAGAAGTTGGTAGATTTTTTTTTTTAATTTGGGATTTATAGATTCTTTTAAGGTGACTTTTGGATTTCCCATTTTTGTCCATAGCTATTTGTATTATATAATGATATCTGTTATGTTAAAGAGTAATACAAAAATATTAATTTAAAGACAGTTATTTCAAAGTTAAACTTCACTTTGTGAAAGTCTTCCTTGGCTTTACAACACAATGGGATTCTTTTTTAACAGAATTTGCAGATTCACAAAAATACCAGTTTTGCAGGAAGCACATCAGCCATAGTTGTTGTTGTTGTTGTTTAAAAAAGAATGTGTGATTCCAGGATATGGAATAAGTCTTTGCTGCTTTGTTTATTGCTAGTTGAAATGTGCTTTATGTTATACAAAAATGACAAAGTGGATGGGGACAGTTCCAAACTTGAAAATGGGAAGTTCTGAGTTAACACAGTTAAATAGATTTCCTTATTTTTCCTTATTTCAGAACTTTACAGACCCTTTAGTATGATAATACGCAATGTGGATCTACCAGGACAAATCAAGCGTATATAAACTGTTTCCTTGACTTACCTGACCAAGGAATTTCTTTAGAGAGGGCTGTCTCAGTTATTGGTCCTTCAATAACAGTGTTCTTTAGAACAAAATGGACCAGAGGGAAAGATTATCTTAAGGACAGGGAAAGGCCATTAGAGGGTTTTAGGTCAAAGAGATACAGAAACAAACCAAATATAGGAAAAACTTACTTTAAACAAACAAAACCTTGTGTCTTAGGCTGCTTTCTCATAAAACCGGTTCAGAAACTTCCCTGTCTGGATGTTTCTTTTCCTGTCAGGTTTCCTTAGTTGATATTTTTCTTTTGTAATGTGAGTGACATATCTCTTAGATTTGTGTTTAACACTGTGATTAGGTGATTGGATGTGGGTCGTTACCTTCATTGTACCATCTACAGTACCTGACATAGTATCAAGAACATCATGAGCCAAAACTTTGTACATATCCAGAGAGCATGAAATGAGTTGTGACTCAAAAATACAGGCATATCCATTTTATTATGCTTTGTTTTATTGCACTTCACAGATACTGCTTTTTGGTTTTGGGGTTTGTTTGTTTGCTTAGACAGAATCTCGCTCTGTTGCCAGTCTGGAGTGCAGTGGTGCGATCTCAGCTCATTGCAACTTCCACCTCCTGGGTTTAAGCGATTCTTCTGCCTCAGCCTCTCGAGTAGCTGGGACTACAGGCACGTGCCACCATACCTGGCTAATTTTTGTATTTTTAGTAGAGATGGGGTTTCACCAAGTTGACCAGGATAGTCTTGATCTCTTGACCTCGTGATCTGCCCACCTCGGCCTCCCAAAGTGCTAGGATTACAGGTGTGAGCCACCACACTCGGCCTGGTTTTTGGTTTTTTTAAACAAATGGAAAGTTTGTGGCAACCCTGCATTGAAAAAGTCCATAGACACCATTTTTTCCAACAGCCTGTGCTCACTTTGTGTCTCTGTCACATTTTGGTAATTTTTACAGGACTTCAAAGGTTTTCATTATTATATCTGTTGTGGTAGGTTCTGATCAGTGATCTTTGTTGTTGCTATTGTAATCGTTTTGAGGTACCACAAGCTGCCCATACAAGATGGCAAGCTTAATCAATAAATGTGTCTTTTCTGACTGCTCCACTGACCAGTCATTTCCCTGTCTCTCTCCCTCTCCTTGGGTCTCCCTGTTCCCTAAGACACAACACATATACCACCACACTCTGCTAAGCAGCAGTATTGAAAGGAGGCAAATTAATAACCCTACAGTAGCCTCTAAGCATTCAAATGAAAGGAAGAGTCATGTGTCTCTCACTTCAGTCAAAAGCTAGAAAAGATTCTGCTTAGTGTGAAAGGCATGTCAAAAGCAGAGATAGGTCAAAAGCTGGGCTTCTTGCGCGATATAATTCTCAAAGTTCTGAATGGCAAGGAAGAGCTCTTGAAGGAAGCTACTCCAGTGAACACACAAATGATAAGCAAAACAGTTTTATTGTTCAGGTTTGGTAGCCTGCGTAGATGAAACCAACCACAACATTTCCTTAAGCCAAGCCTAATCATGAGCAAGGCCCTAACTCTTCAGTTCTGTGAAGCCTGAGAGAAGTGAGGAAGCTGCAAAAGAAAAGTTTGAAGCTAGCAGAGATTGGTTCAGGAAGTTTAAGGAAAGAGACATCTCTGCAACATAAAAATGAGTGCTGATGTAGAACCTGCAGCAAGCTATCCAGAAGTTATAGCTAAGACCATTGTTGAAGGTGGCTATACTGTATAAAAAGACTTTCATAGGTAGAGAGGAGAAGTCAGTGCCTGACTTTAAACAGTCAAAAAACAGACTGGCTTTCTCGTTAGGTGATAGTGCAGCTAGTAACTTGTAAGTTGAAGCTAATGTTTGGTTACCATTCTGAAAATTCTAGGGCCCTTAAGAATTACACTAAGTCTATTCTGCCTCTGCTCTATACGTGGAACAACAAAGGCTGGTTGGCAGCACATCTGTTTACAACATGGTTTATTGAATAATTTAATTCTACTATTGAGACTTGCTGCTTAATAAAAAAGATTCCTTTCAAAATACTACTTTTCATTGAGAATGCACGTAGTTACCCAAGAGCTGTGATGAAAATGTACGAGATTAATATTTTCATGCCTGTAAATGTATTTATTCTGCAGCCCATGAATCAAAGAGTAATTCTGACTGTGAGGTCTTATTTATACATTTCATAAGGCCATAGCTGCAATAGACAGTGATTCTTCTGATGGATCTGAGCAAAGTAAATTGAAAAACTTAGAAAAGAGTTCACCATTCTAGATGCCAATAAGAACATTTCTGATTCATGGGAGGAAGTCAAAACATTGACAGGAGGTTGGAAGAAGTCGATTTGAACTGCAGATGTGGTGGCAATAGCAAGAGAACTAGAATTAGAAGTGGAGCCCGAACATGTGGCTGAATTGCTGCAATCTTAAGATAAAATGGATGAGTAGTTACTTCTTATGGATGGCCAAAGAAAGTAGTTTCTTGAGACAGAATCTACTCCTGATGAAGATGCTATGCAAATAGTTGAAATGACAACAAAGGATTTAGAATAATCCACAAACCTAGAATAATCCACAAATGCTGTGGCAAGGGGTTTGAGAGGATTGACTTCAATTTCAAAAGAAGTTCTACTCTGGGTAAGATGCTACCAGACAGCATTGCATGCTATAGAGAAATCTTTCATGAAAGGAAGAGTTGATGTGGCAAACTTCATTTTTGTCTTATTTTAAGAAATTGCCACAGCCATTCCAGCAGCCACCACCCTGAGCAGTCAGCAGCCATCAACACCGAGGCAGGACCCTCCACCAGCAAAAAGATTCCAATTCACTGCAGGCAAAAACGATTGTTAGTATTTGTTAGCAGGAAAAATTTTAAATTAAGGTGTATACATTACTTTTAAAGACAGTGCTGTTGTGTACTTAGTGGACTACTGTATAAGTATCAACATAACTTTTATTTGTACCAGGAATCCAAAGTATTTATGTGATTCATTTTATTGAGTATTTGCTTTATTTTGGTAGTCAGGAACCAAACCTGCAATATCTCTTGATGTATGCCTATAGTGAAACTTTTTTTTTTTTTTTTTTTTTGGAGACAGAGTCTCGCTTTTTTGCCAAAAGCCAGGCTGGAGTGCAGTGGCGCTATCTCGGGTTACTGCAACCTCCGCCTCCAGGTTCAAGCAATTCTCCTGCCTCAGCCTCCCGAGTAGCTGGGACTACAGGCATGCGCCACCACGCCCAGCTAATTTTTGTATTTTAGTAGAGACAGGGTTTCATTATGTTGGCAAGGATGGTCTCGATCTCTTGACCTCGTGATCTGCCTGCCTCGGTCTCCCAAAGTGCTGGGATTATAGGTGTGAGCCACCATGCCTGGCTGAAACTTTGTTTTTTTAAGGAACAACAATGTAATAGACATAAAAGTTAAGTGCTATGCATTTGTTTTAGTAATGATAGCATTTTGAAAAACAATTTTGGAATTTAATTTTAGACTTCTCTTGAGTTCAGCTCATTTTCCTATCAACATTAACTTCTTTTGTGTGATCTTTATGCTCGTTTGATTTGTAGAATTGTTCCACCCTAGACATTTAAATACTTTTAACTACTAGATTTTTATTGTAGTATTTGGAATGTTATTTTAAGTAATTAGATTATCTGTCATAGCTACTGCATTCTTTTTTTGCCTTATTAAAACCTACGCTTTACGATCAGGAATAAAACAAGGATGCCTGTTGTCATCTTGCATGTTGTCACCTTCCTTGTTCAATATGAAATTAATTCTAGAAATCTTTAAAAGGTAGCTGAATTTAAAATCAATAAATAAAAAATCAGGTTCAGGCTGGGCGTGGTGGCTCACGCCTGTAATCCCAGCACTTTGGGAGGCCGAGGCAGGTGGATCACGAGGTCAAGAGATCGGGATCATCCTGGTCAACGTGGTGAAACCCCGTCTCTACTAAAAATACAAAAAATTAGCTGGGCATGGTGGCGCGTGCCTGTAGTCCCAGCTACTCAGGAGGCTGAGGCAGGAGAATTGCCTGAACCCAGGAGGCGGAGGTTGCGGTGAGCCGAGATCGCGCCATTGCACTCCAGCCTGGGTAACAACAACGAAACTCCATCTCAAAAAAAAAAAAAAAATCAGGTTCATTTCTGTAAACCAGCAATAAACAAAATAGTACCATTTCTGGCAGGAAAAAATATAAAGTAACAGGTACTTTGCAACAAAATTTATGTTAAACCTTTAAAAGAAAATTACAAAATTTCATTGGAAGACGTTAAGAAAGGTCTAAATAAATGGAGAGAGAGAATATTTTTATAGATTTGAAGACTCTATTGGAAAGATAGCAGATCTCTCCAGTTATTTATGTATTTATTTCAGTCTAGTCAGAATTATGATAACTTTTATTTTTGGGTTAAAAAGTTGATTCTAAATTTTTTGAGGAAGACTTAACAGGTCAGGAGTAGCCAAGGCATTCCTGAAGAAGTTGTGATAGGTGAGAAGACTTGTTTTAAAATACGAAGAATTAGTATAAAGCTGTGAAAGTTAAGACAACAGTATAGTATAGGAAGAGATAGATCAATATAAGATAATACGGAAACCCAGAAACTTGGCTGATGACAAAGTTGGTATCACACTCCTTTAGAGAGAGTTTTCTATAAATAGTTTTTGGACAACTTGTTATACACATAGGTGGGAATGACATTGAATCCTTACTTAAATGGGAAAAGCAAACCTTTAACATTTTTAGACATTAAAACATTGTTTTTAATGATTTCTAGATAGAGAAGATTTTCTCAAGACGTAGAAAATGTGAACCATAAAAGATGCTCCTTTTTTTTTTTTAATAAGGGGTCTTGCTATGTTGCCTAGATTGGTCTTGAACTTCTGGCCTCAAGCAGTCCTTCCACTTTGGCTTCCCAAAGTGTTGGGACTGTAAGTGTTAGCCATCACTACTTTTTTATTAAGAAAATAAGCTATAAATTGAGAAAAGGACTGGACACAGTGGCTCATGCCTATAACCCCAGCACTTTGGGAGGCTGAGGTGGAAGGATTGCTTGAGCCCAGGAGTATGAGACCAGCCTGGCCAATATAGGGAAACCTTCTCTCTATAAAAGAATACAAAAATTAGGTGGGCATGATGGTGTGTGCCATAGTCCTAACTTCTCAGGAGGCTGAAGTGGGAGGGGTTCAATGAGCCCAGGAGGTTGAGGCTTCGGTGAGGCAAGATTGTGCCAATTGCACTTCAGCCTAGGCAACAGAGGGACACCCTGTCTCCAAAACCCTGGGAAAAGATATTGCAGTAATTTAACTCACACAGGGCTACATTAGATCTTTACAAACTAACAAGAAAAACAAAACAACACATGTAGTAGAGCAGTGGACCAAACTTCAATAGGCACATTAGAGAAGAGGAAATGGAATGATCAGTAATGTCAGAGATGGTGGGGAAATGCAAATTAAAACTATATGAAGATATCAATTACAGACACATCAGATTGTCAAAAATAAAAGTCTGACAATAATAAGTGTTGTCAACAATATATGCACCACATCTAGTAATATAACAGTTCATATCTGGTGGGTGGTTTTAACCACCTGGGAAAACAAATTGGTGATATTTGATCATATTGAAAATATGCATAATCTTTGACCTAACAACCATAGGTATATACTTTAGATCAGGGGTCAATGTGATGACTCCTGAGTTAAGAATGGTTTTTAACATTTTTAAGTGGTTGGAAATGGTTGGGGAAAAAAACAATATTTTGTAATTTATAATGTGAAAATTATATGAAATTCAAATTTTAGTGTCCAAAAATAAGCTTGGAATGTTGTCATACTTATTTACATACCTTTTATGGGTGCTTTCATGGTACAGTACGAAAGTTGCAGCAGACATTGCATAGCTCAAAAAGCCTAAAATCTTTATCATCTTGCCCTTTGCAGAAAATATTTACCGACCTCCTCCCTAAATAAATACTCTTGCACATAAGTACTAATACATGGGCAGGAATGGTCATAGCAGTATTGCTTGTAATAATGGAAACCTAGAAAGAATTCAAATGCCCATTAAGAGTAGAGTGGAGAAATGGTTTGCTAAGCCAGTGGAATACTATTCAGTTGTTTAATAGTGAAAGGGAATAGACTATAGCTATATGCAGCATATTGATGTATATCAGGAATGGTGTTAGAAAAAAGCAAGTCAGGTTTTCCACTTACAAGCAGTTCAGAAATAGTCAAGTTTAAACAAGCCATTGTTAAAGATACCCATGAGCTTAAATTCTCAGGACAAGAAAGGACTGTAAATTAAGAATAGAGATTGCCTTTGAAGAGTTGGGTAAGAGATGGGATTTGAGAGGGAACTTTAAAAGTCATGTTCTTATTGTTAAATTAGGTGATGGAGATGTGTGTTGTGTTGTGATCGTTCATTTCTGTAACACATATTATATGTACTCTTGATAATTTTATAAGTTTTTGTGATGTGGGGCATTAAAAAGTGTATTTTCAAATACTGTCTTATGTCTCATAATATTATTACCCACAGAGGGGAAACTCATCAGCAGACTAGAAGCTGCTGATTTTTACCTATGGTCCCCTCTTCCGTGCTTCCCCAAGCATTCTGGTTGTGTTGGGAACCCACTTCAGACTTTCTTAAGCAGAAAAGGGTACTAGTGGAAGGATTCCTGGGTGGTCACAAAAGCCAAGGAAGAATCAGGGACTTGGTCAGTGTCAGGGGGCTCTGCCTGTCATCTGTATGCCTCTGCTTGGCCTTGTTCTTTTTAGCTGCAGGTGGCCTTCTCCATGTTGGGGGCAATGTGACTGAGTGCAGTTCTAGAGCACAGCCTTCCTGTTCTGTGACTCAAGAGGCCAAGAATTCAGGTCCTGTGGTTGGCCTGGCTGGATCATTTAACTATACTGTGGCCAGGCAACTGGATCTGTTACCACAAGAAACCCTTTGGGGAGGGGAAAGGAAGGGGAGGTTAAGGGTGAGAACCGTGAGCCAGGCAGCCACCTTTGTTTGCATTGGTTATATATTAAGTATAAAACAATGTGGCATTTTTGTCACACCTTTGTGTGGGTATCAGGGCTTTGATGTTAACACTAAGATGTCTTGATGTTGCCTAAGACATGGCACTGAGACATGGCTGAGGTGGGAAGAGGGATTAGAAATGTCTCTTGAGCATATTATCTGTTAAAAATTAAAATATAGCATGATCAGCTGTCCTACCAATTTACGGTCATGTCCATCTCCTTCCCTTTTTCTCATAAGGACAGTTAAGGCATTAAGTTATTTGAGTCAAAATAGATATTACAAACTTGTTTAAAATATAACACTTATCTACTATTCTGAGTGATTGGAAGGGCATTTAATCCATTGGCGTTTAATTGGGTTGCAAATTTGTAGGTAGTTTCTATCTTTTGCTTTTCTGTTTGCCAGGTTCTTTGTTTTGAACATACATGACACAATCAGGAAAACACAAAGTTTTAAAGGTATCGCTGGAAGTCATTTTCTTGTCTTAGAAACAGACATTTCACTCAAGACACTAAACAGTGTATTCCCTAAATTGAAACATTTGAGCCAATAAATTTTGTAGGAGTTTATGTACATTATGACTACCCCAGAAAAGCTTGTTCTGACCTCTAAACTTGAGATAACACCTGGGAAATAATAGAGAAAGAGGATATCCGGGTTTTTGTGGAATGTGGACATTAATCTAGGCAGGAATTTTGGATTGATTTTTTTTTGGGGGGGCTAATTTTTGTTAAATACTTATGTCGAATAAGATTCTAAGACCTGAAAACTGATTCTCCTTTTTCTTTGGCTAGTGAATGAGGCTTCTCAGTGTTAAATTTTGATCAGTAATCACTTAACAACTCAAAAACTGGGACAGAAGTGTTGAGCTGAACACTTTATAGAAAGCAGGGAATATAAATTGAAGCCTACAGGACTGGAGCCGTACTCACTTTGGCCAAGTAGGGGTAGGTCAAAATAGCTGCTACTTGGTTTTGACAATTTTGGCTTCAGTTATCTTTCCACAGATTCAATTTTGTATTGCTATAAGGGAGGATCCAAGTTTATTTTTTAATTATATGGACAGACAATTGTCCCTGTACCGATTTTCTCTGTAGTAGCATCTTTCTAGTTTTTCACACTTGTGTGGATTTGTCTTGAGGTTACCACATGGTCTAGGTATTTCTGCTTTATAATAAAATCCAGTCCAGGCCAGGCGTGGTGGCTCACACCAATAATCCCAGCACTTTGGAAGGCTGAGGCAGGCATATCACTTGAAGTAAGGAGTTAGAGACCAGCCTGGCCAACATGGTGCAACCCTGTCTCTACTAAAAATACAAAAATTAAGCAGGCATGGTGGCACAGGCCTGTAGTCCCAGCTACCTGGGAAGTTAAGGTAGGAGAATTGCTTGAACCCAGGAGATAAAGGTTGCAGTGAGCCAGGATCGCACTACTGCACTCCATCGTGGGTGACAGAGTGAGACTATGTCTCAAAATAAATAAATAAGTAAATGAATAAATAAATCCAGTCCCCAAAGCCTCATTTGGGTTTTGATCAGAATTATATTGAATTTATGGATTAATTTTGGGGAGAACCTGGTATTCCTTTTCCCTGAATGTGGTATATCTATTCATTAATTAATTGTTCTTTAATATCCTTCAATAAAGCTCCACAGTTTTCATCACCTCTTGTACCTGTTTTGTTAAATGGATTCCCAGATACCTTTGGGTTTTCATAGCTATTTTGAATGTGGTCTGCTTTATTTTATATATTCTAATTAGTTATTACTACCATATAAGAGCACGACTGATGTTATATGTTCATCTTGTATTCATCCACCTTGATGAAATTAATAATTAGCTCTAATGGTTTATGGATTCTTAAATAATTTCTGTAAAGAAATTATACCATCTACAGATGATAATTTTCTTTTTTTCCCCCAATCCTTAATTCATTTTCTTGTTTGTTGCTTAGACCTTCAGTACAGTGTTAAATTGAAGTGAGGATACATAACTTGCCTTGTTTTAACTGAAGTTCCATCATTAAATATGATGTTTATTGTAGGTTAATGAATTTCCTTTCTAGTCTTAGTTTGCTGTTGAAATTTTCTGTTGCTGAGTAATGAATTACCCATAAGTTTAATGGCTTTAAGTAATGAACAGTTATCTCATAGTTTCTGTAGTTCAGGAATGGAAGAGTAGTATATTAGTTTATTTTTACACTGCTATGAAGAACTACCTGAGATGGGGTAATTTATGAAGAAAAGAGGTTTCATTGACTCACAGTTCCACAGGCTTAACCAGAAGCATGATGAGGAGGCTTCAGGAAACTTGCAATCATGGCAGAAGGTGAAGGGGAAGCAAACATGTCTTACCATGGTGGAGCAGGAGAGAGAGTTGGGAGAACTGCCACACACTTTTAAACCATCAGATCTCCCAAAAACTCATTCACTATCATGAGAACATCCAGGGGGAATTCTGCCCCCTTGATCCAGTTACGTCTCCCCAAGTCCCTTCCCCAGTACTGAGGTTTACAATTCAACATGAGATTTGGGTGGGGACACAGAGTCAAGTTGTATCAGGCAGCTAAGCAGGGTATTGGCTCAGGATGTTTCATGAGGTTGTATTCAAGATGTCAGGTGGAGCTCCTGTCATCTGAAGGCTTGCCTGGGGCTGCTTTCGAGAGGGTCTCACTTCCATGCCTGGCACCATAGCGTTGGTTGTAAGCAGGAGGCTTCAGTTTCTTACTATGTGGACTCCCCATAGGAGTGCTTAAGCATCCTTCTGACATGGCACTGACTTTCCCCAGAGTATGATCTGAGAGAGAGCTAAGAGGAGGCCATAGAGTGTTTAATGACACAGTCTTGACTTCCATCGTAGTCTGTTGGTTAGAAGCAAGTCATTAAGTCCAGCCCACACAGGGTAGCATTAAATCAAGGGCTTCTGTCTGGATATCTTTACCTCAGGCTCTCCTTTGAGCCCTGGAGTGTGTATCCAAGCATCCATGGTAGCATCTCTCCTTGAAGGTATCAAAGGCACCTTAACATATCCAAAATCACACTTAGGTCTGTTCCCATCTTCTCCTCCCCTCCAAAAATTGGTCCTCTTTCACTGGTCCCCATTTCCATGATTGACACCATTCTCTATCTAGTTGTACAAGCTAGGATTGAGTTTGTCCCATCATATCCCTTGAATCTTCCCACTTTTGTCATCTCCAGCTTCATCTCACATCACAGTTTCCTTTTCTTTTTTTTTTCAGTTCCCTAGCTTTTCAGTGTTGGGCTCCTTCCTGCCATAGAGCCTTTGCTCTTCACTGTCTATAATGCTTACTTTTCCCTCAAACCATGTCTTTGTTGGGGAAGTCTTTTTGATAAAGTCAAATCTCTATTATAGATATGTGTAGAGCTGTGTACCTTCTTTCAAAGCAGTTATCACAATTGGAATTTCACATTTATATGATTGATTAATGTCTGTTCCCCTGGAGCCAACTCTGAACTTCATAAACTCAAGGAGCATGTGCCTTTTGTTCACCGTTGTATTCCCTGCATTTGACACATTCCCTACATTTACTGTTTGGGTGATTGAATGAATTATTAAGTGAATGAATGCACTGTTTGATTGTAGTTCTGTTTGAGAAATAGAGCAAATAGAATATAAAATTAATAAAATAATCTAGTCTCTCTTTATTGTATTAGAGGATAACACTTGTCTTTTTAAGTCTTTTAGTTTTCCTGGCAGAAATTCTAGCTGTTAATTAAATGAATAGATCTGTCGAAGGGTCTCATATATAATACCTCTATCTGGTTAGTGTGATGCAAAACTAGTGATCCTAGCTGTGGGTGGCTGGGAGAATGCTGTGTTCTCAGGAGAGATGAGTAAAGCTTGGATCAAAGAGAATGAAGCTTCGTTTTCTCAGAAAGTTACTATTAAGCTGAGATTCTCTCAAAATTTCTGGAGAGCTTTAGTTAGAAATATGAGGGATAGTAGAAAAATCATTTGTTCCTAGAAAATGCTGATTAATCTTTGGGAAAATTTGACATAATATTAAGAATAGGATCAAGATTGGGTGTGGTGGCACACGCCTGTAATCCAGCAGTTTGGGAAGGCAAAGTGGGCGGATCACTTGAGACCAGGAGTTGAATACCAACCTGGGTAACAAAGTGAGACCCTGTCTCTTAAAAAAAAGAAGACGAAGAATTGGATCAAATGTTTACTGATACGCAAATGAACCCTGACTTATGATGGTTTAACTTAAGATTTTTTGACTTTACAAGAGCGTGAAACCAGCACAATTTATATGTAATGTATGGTATTTAGTAAATTGCATAAGATAGTCAACACTTTATTGTAAAATAAGCTTTCTGTTAGATGATTTTGCATAACCATAGGCTAATGCAAGTGTTCTGAGCACATTTAATATAGGCAAGGCTAAGCTGTGATGTTCTGTTCATTAGTTGTATTAAAGGCATTTTCAACTTTCAACTTAAGATATTTTCAACTTATTATGAGTTTATTGGTACATAACCCCATCATAAGTCAAGAAGCATCTGTAATTAATCACTATACTTTGATATTAACTCTAATTTTACAACTTTAAAAATAAGTAGTTAAATGCATTTCAAATGGAAGGTTTTAACCTACTATGGTTAGGGCAAAATAAACAACTTTTAGTAACTTCCAAAATGAATTCTGGTATGTGTCATTTGAGAAAACATAAGACAATTTCTCTCTTTGTAAAAGTAACATTGTTTCTTTGAAGTGTCCCTTCCCCCATATTTATTTATTTATTTATTTATTTATTTATTTATTTTTAAAACAAGAAATTCAATTTTATTTATATATATTTTTTTATTTGTCCCCCATATTTATATTTAAGTTGATTGAGATTAAATTTATATACAGTAAAATTCCATTTGAGGGCAGTTTTATAAGTTTGTACAGGGGACACGGTTGTATGACCACCACCCCAAGAAAGTTATGGAATGTTTTCATTGCCACAGATTCATTTATGGGCAATCCCCTACTCCTTTTTTAGCTTTTGACAGCCACTGGTCTGATTTATTGCTGGTTGCTGGGTGATGTTTCACTGTGTAAATGTAGCACAGTTTGTTAATCTGCTCATCAGATGATGGACATTTGGATTGTTTCCAGATATCAGTGATTATAAGTAAGCTGCTATGAAGATTTGCATACAGGGCTTTGTGTAGATATGTTTTCCTTTCTCCTGAGTAAATAGCTAGGAATGAGATTACAGATTCTTATGGAGAGAAACAACTTTTCGAGACAGGCTGTACCATTTTGCATTCCCACTGGCAATATATTAGAGTTCCAGTTGCTCCAATTCCTTTCCAGACACTTGTTGTTTCTCTTTTTTCTTTTAGCTGTTTTAATCAGTTAATGGTGATACTTTATTATGGTTATAATTTGATGTTGAACTTCTTTTCATGTACTTGTTTGCTCTCTGAAAAAGTGTTTGGCTTTTTTGGTGAAGTGACGGTTCAGACCTTTTGCCCATTTTACGAAATTGTTTTCTTATTGTGTCTTGAAAGTTTTTTTTTAATGTATTCTGGATACAAGTTATTTATCAGATATGTAATTTATAAATATTTTCTCCCAAATTTGTGACTTTTTATTTTCTTTTAAAGAAAAGTTGGAATTTTTAATCTAATCAATAAAGGTTTGTCACTTGAGCATAAACAGATATCTTCTTAATGATCTCTTTTGAAGATTAATTAGGAAGTCTGTTTTTTTAATGGTTTGTGCTTTTTTGTTCTATCTAGGGAATCTTTGTCTAAGCCAAGGTCTCAAAACATTTTATTCTATGTTTTATTCCAGATCTAGTTTAAAAATTTGAGTTAATACATGTATGTGGTATAGGAAACGGGCCAGTATTTGTGTTTTTATTGTATATGGATGTCTAGTTGTTCTGGGACAATTGAAAAAACTATTCTTTCTCCATAACAAGGGTCTATACATGTGCGGGTCTTTTGTAGAGAGCAGGGCTTGGCTTAGTGCGAAGATTAGCACTCACTGGTACACTGTTGTCACCAATAATATTGTCTGTTGTGACAGACAGTGCTTTTGCTGTGCTGAAGATTCCCAGATGTTGTGGTCAGTCTTCTCCTCCTGGAAGAGTGGGAAATTGCTCAGGTGAAGGCAACACTAATAGTCTCTGGAAAATGTGGGATGTTGATTTTTTAAACTTTTGTTTCCTAAACCTTATTAAAGGTCTCTGGACCAAATGTAAAATTCCTTTTCAAGGCCTCCTAGATTATGGCTAATCTTTTTGAACGAGGAGATCATGTTAATATTAGTTATTAATGGCTATCATTATGAACCTAAAAAAAAATTTGTGACTTAATGCATGAATAATTTTGCACTATAACTATTTTTATAAAGAAAACACCCCTACCACTTTACCTTGAGGAAAAAACTTCAAAATATTATTTTTAAAGTCTGGTTTTTGTAATATGTTAATTTTTTCTAGTAATGAAAAATACTATATAAAAAAGTATAAAATTTGCCTTGAATTTCTTGGATCAAATAATGAAATCTGAAGACATTTTTACTGTGTTATTTTAGGGTTTGATGCCCTGTAATTTCTTAAAGGACCGAAATTTGTTGTTGGACAATTCTCTTCAGCTCTGACTGTCTTCCCCACCTGCTGATTGTTCTTCTACTGAGCTTTGTGTGCCTTTTGGAACAAGCACTTGGTTTTCATTGTATCCTTCATTTCAAGGACAGTGGAGGACACACAAAAGGTGCTTAGTAATGGAGAATAAGGAATAACTTTACAATAATGGTGGCAATAAAGGTAGCAATTGTTTCATTAAACACATTGTGCTAGCTTTCATTAAACAAATTGAAATAATAGTTTATTTACTTACATATGAAAACTAGAATCTTAAATGCAATGTATATTGCAAATTAACAATCTTTTAAACAACTCTTTAGAAAGAAAAATTATCTGCCATATTTAAATAAATGTTTTTTCATAATTTTACCTCTTACATATTTGATGACAGTTGCAAACATTGATGCAGCATACATGGAACTTTATCTTCCATTTTCTAAAGACGTATAAGTAGCTTTATTTTTTCTTGAACATAAACAACAGAGTAAAAAAAAAAAAAAATCAAGTTCCTCACATGTTATTTACTCTTCACCAGGTTTCTTCCTGATAAGTTATGCTGTTTTAAATGAATCTCAAAGAAACATCTCTTGTGCCATTTTGTCCTTTTCTTTTTTTCTTCATTTAGAAGACATTTTCTAAGAGTCTACTCTGAAGCTTATAGAGATGAGCAAGCTTTCTATGACCTCATTTCCTTGTTGGGAACAAGTAATAGGAACCCCAAATTACCAGTGGCCTCGTCCTAAGAGCCAAACCCTATGGACATTCTTTCTTTATTATCTCAGCCTCCTAGAGGATCTTACATTGTTTATCCATACTCCTTCCTTCCTCTGACTTCTCTCCTCATGCTTTTCTCATAGCGGTCTGTATTCTGCAATATGTGGAAGGTTATGGGTTTCCTGGAGTTTCAGCCCCCTTTTTTCTCTCCACCTTCTTCCTCAGCCATCTCCTCTGCTCTACTGACTCCAGCTGCTGCTTGTGTATGTATGCTTAACAAACCTGCCTTTTCACATCAGACCCAGCTACTCCCCTGACTGCCTGTTAACGCCTCAACATGAGGCCCCTCACATTCAGGGTGAACTAACTCAACTCATGATTTAGTTCGTATTTCCTTTCATTATTGCATTGCCATCATCCATCTATCTAGTTACCTTGGCCTTAAATATGGGAATCATTTTTACCTCTCCTTTATCTTCCTTTCTCCCCATACCCCATGTGGGGGGTGCCACACAACCCTCTTCTTCCAAACAGTCCTCCTTCACTGCACTTCACCTTCAATTTTCAAAGCTAATTGTGCACTCTTAACAAAACTTAAGTAGTAGGTGCAAAGTTATATTTACATTGATCTATTCTGCAGGCATATTTTTAAAATAGGATTTTAGAGACCATAAAACCACATTTGAAATTCAAATATTGCTCCAGCAATCAGACTGCTTAGCCAGTGACCAAAAGAGGCAGCTTTTCATGTGAAATAACACAAAATATAAATGTATATATGTAGTTTATCTGATGAGAACTGTTGTTCCTTGACATAATGCTTTAGGTTCTCACCTCACCTCAGTTACCATGGTTATCAATAGTTGCTCACCACAGGTGACCCAGTGTCAGGTATTGAGTGAGCATGATTTTGAGGTAAAAACATCCTTGTTCTCTTCTTGCAGTCAAGTAGCATCTTTGTTCTAATCTTGTAGCCTCCATATTCTCATCTTGCAGTCAGGGAGTATTGGTTTGGTGAAAGGAGGAATATAGGCAAGAGATCAAAGTCCCTAGAGAGATGAGCATGAATAATAACTTTATAAGTATCACTTAGTGTTTTTTCAGGTTGCTCTCTAGCAACCTTGTGAAGTGGGCAAGAACTGCTGTATATATTTCATGGGTTAAGTACAGGCCTGCCCTGAATCATTCAGGTAAGTGCATCTCCGCCGGCCACCATGGAACTTGTTGCATAAAGTTGCCCTTGTAAAAAGCTGCTACTTTGCCCACACTGTGATCCTTCCGGGGTGTCTGCATTTGTAGCTTTCAGCATGGACACAGTGCAAACTGTGTTTCCTTGCTCCCCTTCATAGGAACGCACTTGGTTTATATCTCTCCTGGTCTTCAGTGACACAGGCTTTGAGCCTCAGAGTCAGCTGCTGAGCGGGAGGTTCTCTACCTTTCTCAGGTCCCTCAGGCTGCTTCAGCATGTTCCAAGATAAATTTCCTGTGCTCAAGACACCCATGCTCAAACTATCCCAAATGACTTTTCAAAATTGGTAACAGTTCCTCTAGTCATTTTCTCATGATGGTGTAACAGAATAAAGGGAGGGAGCAGGGTGGGAGATAGAAACTAAAAATCAGGGAAGTGTATAAAATTATTGTCAGAGCCAAGACTAGATGTCAGATCTTATGACATACACTTTTCTTTTCCATTATGCTTTTCACAAATCTGTTTCCTGATGATTGGTGACTGTTGCGGTTTTAGAATGGGATTCAGTGTGAAAGACGAATGAGGGTTAGCCCAGCAAGCTGCTGTCGTGCAGGCTTTAAGGAGAACTACATTAATTCTTGAGCCTGGGTACTGAATGTGGACAGTTGAAATGCAGTGGAAATCACTAGTTGCGTAAACCCCTGTGGTAATTAATAGCTTAGCTTTTGCCTTAACACGTTAATACAGCAATTGAGTGAAAGGTAGTTAAGACCCAGGTATTTGATGAGTGTTAAATAGTAGCTCACTGTTGTTTTAATTTGCATTTTCTAATTGTAGGGAATTAAGAATGTTTCTACATGTTTATTGGTTATTTAGGTTTCCATTCTGCAAAGTACCTGTTTATATCTTTTACCTGTTTTCCTATTGGATTGTTGAATACTGATTTGTAGGAATTATTTATATAGTCCTGATACTCCATATATTTTATAAATATTTTCCAAGTCTGATTTTCAAACATAGTCTTCATAGTGAAATTTCTTATTCTTAATGAAGTTAATTCGTATTATTTAATGTTTATAATATTAAATTAATTTTATAATTCACTTTTGAGGTTCTGAATTTTTAAGTGAATTTTATTTTCTTTCTTTATAGGGTATGAACGTGATTTCTGATGAAACTGGATTGGAATAATTTTCATTATCTTTGTATATTTATATATATATATTTTTAAATTTTGCATTTGACTTAAAGTGCCATGAGAAAATTTGCATACTGCAAGGTGGTCCTAGCCACCTCCTTGATTTGGGTACTCTTGGATATGTTCCTGCTGCTTTACTTCAGTGAATGCAACAAATGTGATGAAAAAAAGGAGAGAGGACTTCCTGCTGGGGATGGTAAGTGACATTTTATAATACAGCTGTTTTAATCAATATATATCACTAGTTTTTACTAATTTAGATAATATAAAATTTTAACTTTTTTTTAGATTAACAGGAGTCCCTGGCTTCCTATAGTAGATATGATAATCATATTTATAGTTCTCCAGGGGGTTCTTCCATCAGTTAAAAACATTAAAGTATCATGCATAGAATTACTAAACTTGACTTTTATGTTCAATATTCAGCATAGTTAATTTCCTACAAGTTATTTAGTTATTTATTTTACTAAATAACATGGATATCTCATAGTTGGGAGTATCAAAATTTTACGGAACATTAGTCTAACACCGAAATGCTGAGTGGAGCATGAAAATTGCTTTATAAGGTATCAAAAGAGATTACTCCTGCCCTTCCATCTCAGTCCGAACGGGAAGACATTTTTATAGATAGATGTGATCTGGAGAGGTTTTTGTTGTTGTTAATGTTGTGGATAGCTCCAGTTAGCACTTGTGAGGGAGAACTTTTGAAAAGATTGGGCAATAGAATAGGGGCTGCAGTGAGATCATTGCAATATGTGGTATGGAAAAGAAAGAAAATATACAAATATAAAGGGGGGAGGTAGTAAGTAGTACTGATGTTTTTGGCAGAGGACATTGGAAGATTCAGTTTTAAGCTCCTTTTATTTAACAAATAAATGTTGCCCTTTAAAAAAAAATTAACCATAATGAAAATGACTACATTGCAAGAGTCAGTAATCCAGTTATTCCAGGCTCTGAACTCTCTGTGATTAGTTATAAAATACATGGCTGTACAGCAGTCCTACTATTTTTGGGAATTACGTACAAATAATCACTCTCTCAACATGTTTAAGTATATAGCCACATTTAAACTTTTTGCACTTTTACAATGAGAAAGGCCTTTGGTTCCCCAAAATTTACAATAGAAAAAATACTGATTTGTATTGTTAACTGTACCAACCTAATTGTAATTGTTATATGTGGGCTTATATAACTGTTCTATTTATATCTTCTTGGGAAACCTGTCTAGAATTAGGCTCAGTTGCTCACACTGAATCCTAATAATACCTAGGCTAATTCCTAACTTAAATTTTCACCTCTTCCATAAGTTTTAATACATTTTTCATCCAAAGGCAGTCCATTATTTTGCGTAATATTTACTTTATAGTTCTGCTGTTTAGTATCTTTGTTGGGTGACAAAATGTTGCCTCCTTATCTGTTGCTAGAGCTGTACCCATGCTATGTTTAAATCAAAGAACAGGTCAGAAACGTGAGTATTCTTTTCCCAAATAGAATGGAATAAATTTCCCCTCACACTACTTTAATTCATTGCCATTTATAATAAACTCATGGTGTTGTATCTTAAATGTAAAGGCTTGACAGTGAAAAAGAATAGAGTCTGTCGCATGTGAAGATTCACTTGAATGTTTTTTGACTTCTCTGTGCTAGGCAACGTACTAGGTGCTGTTGATACACAGTTGAACAAAAAAATAAGACAAAATTCCTCCCCTCAGGGAACTCACAGTCTAATGAAAGAGAAATAACAATAGTAAACACTAGTATAATAAACATCACTTTAGGAATGTGGACAAGAGTAGAAAGGAAGGAACTCCCTGAGGTGTCTGAGAAGGTACAGTAAGAAAGTATGCTCCAGCTGAGTATCAGCTTGAGCAGGTTTTTTTTAGGTTTGTTGGGAGAGGGGAAGCAAAGGAAAGAAGGATATGCAAGATTAGCAAGTGAGAACAGAGTCGATAGAACAGGAGCACAGGATGATGCTTGGGAGGTAGCAGAGGCCATGTTACACAAGGCCTTTTATGGCATGCTAGGGATTTTGGACTTCATCTGTAGACAGTGGCATGCTGCTGAAGCATTTTAAACAAGGGAGTAAGGCCCAATTGGACCTGGACTTCTGGAAGAATGCTTTCGTGGTCCTGTGACTGGTGGACTGGAAGAGAATGAAGCAGGTAGCAGAGATCAGACTGAGACTGTTGTGAAAATTTGGAAAAGAGCTTGAAACACACACTAAAATGACAGTGGAGGTGGAGAGGAAATGAGTATATACAGAAGTATTTAAGTAGTGGAATTTACTTAACCTGGGAGCCATCGAATGTAGGAAATAACAGAAAAAGTCTAAGGTGACTTTCATGTCTCCATGGTTGGATGAATTGATGCACCTCAGAGGAAGAGCAGCTTTATGAAAAGGTGGATGGATGAAGTTGAGTTTGGAATTTGTCTGTCTCTCTCTCTCTCTCTCTCTCTCTCTCTCTCTCTCTCTGCCCCCCCCCCCCCCCACTTTCTCCCTCTCCTTTTTTTCTTTTTCATTTTTGACATGGAGTGTAGTTCTGTCACCCAGGTTGAGGTGCAGTGGTGCATCTCAGCTCACTCTAACCTCTGCCTCCTGGATTCAAGTGTTTCACCTGCCTCAGCCTCTTCAGTAACTGGGATTACAGGCACACACCACCACACCCAGCTAATTTTTGTATTTTTAGCAGAGGTGGGGTTTTGCCATGTTGGCCAGGCTGGTCTGGAAATGCTGACCTCTGGTGATCCACCTGCCCCGCCCTCCCAAAGTGCTGGGATTACAGGCTTGAGCAACCACACCCGGTCTGAGTTTGGAGTATTTAATTTTGCGGTACTGGTAGAGATGTTCTACAGTAGAGAATGGTCGAGATGGAGAAAATATGTGGTAATTTAAACCTTGTCTGTAAATCAGGCTGTGCACGGTATGTGTAGAATTGGAAAAGACAGACCCCCTGTTGGAGAGCCCTTCCTGGAGGGTCACTGAAGGAAGGAGAAGGCTTCTCAAGGAGTCAGAGTACAATGAAAGCCCCAAGGAGTGGGTCATAGAAGCCTAACCAAGGTGGTGTTTGCTCAGAGATTTTACCTAAGACGGGGCTTCTCATGACCTTGGCAAGTATCATTTCAGGGAATGGTCATTGGATTCTGGATTCAATATACCAGAGAAACAGTGGGGATGTAGCTTATTCTTTAGGAAGCTTCAGCATGAAGGGAAGCATGTAGTTTACAGTAGTTACAAGAGAGAAATGGAGCTGAAGTTGGTTTCTGTGTATTTATTATTATTTATATACGTTGAGGAAGAGGTTTAAACTGTAGGGGAAAGGAGAAATACTTGAAAAAACAAATTCTTAGCAGATAAGGCAGTGTGGTATCAAAACAGATTTTTTATATCTTTGAGGAAAAGGATTCTCCTCAAAGAGCATTCTCAGGTTATCATCGTTTTGACAGTCACTAGTGGCATCAGTTTCAGAAGAAAGGACTGGGTTTTGTACAAAATTACAGAGTAAAGGAGCAGTAGTCTGAAAGTAATGGTGTGGAGGTAGGAGGTAGCATTATTGCCTCTGGAGGAAAGGAGAACCAATCATTCTCCCAGAAATAGTTGTGAGGTTCATGGACTCTGGAGTGTAAGGTTGGCGGAAAGAAAGGAGAATAGACCCAAAGTCAGGCAAGCAAGTTTTATTAACCTGCCAGGCTAACCCGTAACAATCAGAGGAGGCAGCTCCAGCTTACAAAACAAGGGATTTATATGGAGTGAGAGGGGCATAAGAGAGTTTCAGCACTGAGGTAATCTATCCGCTGGTAACAGGCATAGAGATAGTTTGTCAACTTGCAGTAGACTTATACTACATCATTCTGTGACTTTTGTGGTGGCAGTTTTTTAAAAAAGAGAAACCAGGATTTTTTACAGATATGTGTCAAACCGGAATTTGCAAGTATGGGTAACAAACATTTGTTTTCCCTGTCCTCCATAATCAGGCTTTGCTTAATTGTAGCACATCTGGCAGCCTTGATGTGGCACCTAGGTAGGGGTTCAGGAATGCAGCTGCAGAGCAATCTGAGTGGGGGGAAGGGGTCAGCTTGTGTGGAGGGGGTTTTCTGAGGCAGCTTGTCCCTAACATGGAGGAGAGCCAGACTTAAGTCTGTACATGGAGCCTGTGTGTTATGGAGACCAGACAGTGGAGAGGCTTTACAATAGCCTAGCGGTGTCAGGGTGTTCAGGGGACAAGCTAAGAAGGATGTCTGTAATGGGAGCATGAGAGAAGTTGCTGAGCAGTAGGTGGGAGGGGAAGTATATAGCTAAGGGGAGATGATCTTTGAGGCCCATAGTAGTCTTAAGGCGAGAAAATGATTGGGGAAGAGCACAGTTGATGCTAATAAGCAACAGTGTGAAAAATCTGCTTTGATATGAAGTTTCAGTGCAGTGGTTGCTGAGAGGTCCTAAGTCTTTTCAGAGCCCAGAGTTATTAAGGTTCTGCTAGTGGCAAATTGCTGTGGTGCCTTTGAAGAGATTTTTTTACTAAAGAGGATCAGGGAGAGGGAATGGGTGATTGGCACCAAGGATGCCAAGTTTCTTAGTGGAATTAGCATGCACATTTCATGACCTGGAAGTCTCCCTTGATAGGACACATAGTGCCTCCTGGATCTTTGTTTTTTATGGCATTTGAAAACCAAAAAGCAAAGAAACCAAACAACCAAAACAACAGCAAAAAAGCATTGAGCAGTATGGCATCCAGAGTGACTGTTTCAGTATTGGAAGCACCTAATTTCTGACCGTTCTACTTTACAGCTCTGATTTTGGTGAAATTTAGCAAATTCTATTCTCTATGATGTGAAAAACGGTTTCCTAGGTTTGAATAGAATAGATTGATTTCCTTTTGATAATGCTATGAAGGCTTCTTGTAAGATTGTTGTTGATTTGCTGTACTTAAAAGAGTTTTCTAAGATTCTTGTATTGTTACTTGCCTACCTCAAGGGATAGTAGTCAGTCTTCCGGTGATTCCAAAGGGGTTTGTTTTCTCTGAGTAGTTGTCTTATAGGTCTATACTTGTATTTTATACCTGAGGCTATCTGAAAGTAGCAGAATTCTTCTGTTGCTAGATTAGATTGGGCTCCCTTGAGAGAATAAGGGTAGTGGGGGTTATGGTCTAAGAATATTTTTACTATTCTTCTGCTTTCCCAAATTAGCTCATTTATTCACTTTATGGATTTGGGTATTATATAGAGTGTTCAGGATTTTTACAGATGCAGTTTCAAGTAGTAATTGATTCTTCATGTCAGCACTACATTTTCAGATCATTAAAACATTAATGATTCAACTTTTCATGTACTTATGCCGGGAATTATTTCAACTGTTAAACATTAGGATGCCTTGGAGAACATGGTTTATAGAAAAAACTTCCAATGATTAAAAACTTTAAAATAGAGGCCGGGCGCGGTGGCTCAAGCCTGTAATCCCAGCACTTTGGGAGGCCGAGGCGGGTGGATCACGAGGTCGAGAGATCGAGACCATCCTGGTCAACATGGTGAAACCCCGTCTCTACTAAAAATACAAAAAATTAGCTGGGCATGGTGGCACATGCCTGTAATCCCAGCTACTCAGGAGGCTGAGGCAGGAGAATTGCCTGAACCCAGGAGGCGGAGGTTGCGGTGAGCCGAGATCGCGCCATTGCACTCCAGCCTGGGTAACAAGAGCGAAACTCCGTCTCAAAAAAAAAAAAAAACTTTAAAATATTACTAATAAATGCTATAAGAAATATTGTGACAAATTTTTAAGTGTTGATTTTTATATATGCAGCACAGGTAAATTAAACATGAAATTGGAAATTGACAGAGATGTCAAAGTAGCAGAGAGTTACCAGTGAGTTAAGTTATAAATGATATTTTGATGTTTAAAAAATCAGATAATATGCTGCATTTTATTGCATCTTACATACCTTTGTTTATAGAATGTTCTGTTTACCACTGTAAAAGTGAAAACATTCCAGTTACCATTGTGAGCCACGTCGCAGTGTCAGAGATGTTAAAATGTAGGAGAAAACATTTTTAAATAGTGAAATATAGTGCATAAGGACAGCAAAGATGGCTAATCATATAGTAAGATCAGAAAATCGTTTGGGAGAAATTATTTTAGGCTTTTATTAGTATATTTACCCCAAAAAGTAGTCATAAAACTTTATACCTCTTTATTCTACTTTCATGAGAGAAACACATATAAGAAATTTGAAAAATACCTTAAAGTGTATTCAAAGGCATGTCATGTGGTTTGTGTATGTTAATCTTATTTGGAGGCTTTCATAGTGAACTTATAGTTTTCTTGGTAAATACCTTTTCTAAAACATGATACTTGTCCACAGTGTTATGTAAATGAAACTTAACTGAAATATATAATAAAATATGTTTGTTATCATATAATACTTTGGAATAACACCTTTGTCCCTCACTTGTCAAATTGATTTCATTCTTAGAAATGAGCTGCTTGTAAAATTTTATGCAAATATGTTTTCTTCCGTTCATGAAATGGCATCCAAACTCATTTCAGTTTCTTTCTAAAAATTTTCACAGAACTAACTTTTAATATACATAGAAGACTGGCAGTAGAGTACATGGAAAGTTAATGCCTACCATTTTTTAAATTGCTTTCTAATACTGTAAATGCATTAATAATAAAAATATATTCACTAACCACATGCATTTCATACAGGACCATTTGCCAAGACAATTAGTTTAATAGTCCACTTAATTCTGTAGGATATTGTAATTACTTATCGATAGAGTATTGTGGTAGATTCTCTAAATCGTGCGGTAGACATACAACTTTTGTTTAAAGATAATTTTAAATGTGGCTCTGAAATTTCATATGTAACAGTAGGTTAGAGTATATAATGCAGGCACTATATTAGATTTTCAGATTATTAGTAAATACCAGATGATAAAATGTGCAAAATAGTGCATCAGCAGGATTGTATATGCTGTACAGTTTTTGCCTGATTCTTTAAGATCTCAAAACCAACTTTAAGTTTCTGGTTATATAGTTTCTTATGTAATAAGCAATTAAGTTTATATTTTGTAGTACTTACAGTAATAATTTCTCCAGTCCTCCTTAATACTCATCCTCCACCATGGAAATTCTCAAACAGAAACAAAAATAGAATAGAAAATTATGGCCAGGCACGGTGGCTCACACCTGTAATCCCAGCACTTTGGGAGGCTGAGGAGGGCAGATCACCTGAGGTCAGGAGTCCAAGACCAGCCTGAGTAACATTGTGAAACCCTGTTTCTACTGAAAATACAAAAATTAGCCAGATATGGTGGTGTGCACCTGTAATCCCAGCTGCTTGAGAGGCTCACGCAGGAGAATTGCTTGAATCTGGTAGGCAAAGGTTGCAGTGAGCCAAGATTGTGCTGGTGCACTCCAGTATTGGTGACAGAACAAGACTCTGTCTCAAAAAAAATTTTTTTTTTTAACTCTCAGATACCCATCTTCTGGCTTCAAGAGTTGTCTAGTTTTGTGGCATGGATACCTCTTTCTGTCTTCCTTCCGCCTGTTTTGTTTGTTGTTCAAGAAATTGAGGTATTTCTCTTTTCCACTTTCCTGCAGTCAGGAATTGTATCCCTTTAATTGTGTGTCATGTCCCTTTGCCCCCTGTATTTCTTGTGAATTAGGTCTGGAGGCTTGATCAGATTGAGGATCTTTTTCCCCCAAACAAAAACACAGATGGTGTATGTGTATGTTAATATTTTTCATTTAAAAACTGGGCAGCATGAAAATGTTTCTATTTTGATTTTTCTATAAAGCATCATTTTATACTAAAATAGGGAACAAGTAATGGAAGGATATTTATAATCAGGGCCACTAGATGTCTCCCACCTACTCTTTATGTTATCTGTGCCATCCACAAAAGATCTTTGTTACTCTCAGGATCCTGCTCCTTCCTTTTGACCCCTGATGTACCAGTCACAAAATCTATTGATTTTTTATTTTCAGAGACTGATAAGTAGAAATCACTCTATGAGTTTTACAATTTATGACTTTTAAAGCTTTAAAGGCTTATTTTATATGGAGCATTATACTTCTGTACTTGTATTATAGTTTTTATTACACTTGTTGATAATTTTTGTCATTGAGAATTTTTAAAAATTCTACCAACCCTTATATTTAAGGAGCTTACTTACTGGACAAACATTAGGCAGGACTGGTTTTTAAAAATTGTGTTACTTGAGTTTCCTATAACTTTAATTTTCTTCTATTTTAATGTTTCTTATAAAATCACAGTTTATTCTGAAAGCAGGGGAAAACTAATGCACGGGTTTTTTCTTCATCATTCTCTCAAATCGATTTTTAAATTGTGGACGTGGTTGAGAACACAATGATAGTTTCATATCCTGCAACTCTGGTATTGGTAGGTGGCTCTGTACCACTGTCTGAATCAATCACCCTAAAGTCAGCTTTACCAGCTAGTCCTGTTTTTGCACAGAAGAAGCCTGACTGAAGAGAGGTGGCTTTTCTGCTGCCTTGATGTCACTATTTTTGTTTAGAGAGGTTTTGAGGATTCCTAAAAAACAATCTACAAGAGAATAAAACTTTAGACTGTAAAAATAAGTAATGTATAAAATATATTTTCATCCCGTTTTTGGCCTCACCTCATTCTTTAGCCATCCCTTTTAGATGAGAAGTTTAACACAGCATCTTCCAAATTTAATGTATCCTAGAACCTCTTCTTCTTGGACATTTATTAACATCTCAAAAGCATATAATAAGCAACAAGGTTTGGGAAGTACTGCAGTCACATTGGTCTTTTTATGTCTGTATCAAGAGATAGCATTACTTTTTATTAGAATTCTCATTCTAGTGGGAAGAGTACATAAGACAGGTTTGACAGTTATTGTAATGAGAGATAGAAATTGGTTAGAGACATAAGAACCCTGGATGAAATAATATGATAAACAAGAGTAGTAAGTAACCACTATAGAGAGACTCAGAAAGGCTACAGGCAAGAGAAGCTATTTTAGTTGGGCATGGAAAGCTAAATAGGGATTTGGTGTTGCAGAGATGGAAATGGATAGGGGTTGTGAGCAAAGGCGTGGAAGCAGGAGAATGTGAGGCATGTTGGAAGGAAGGCTTCCAGTCAAACGGTGGGTAACTGGAAGATGAAGTACTGTGGGGTGGGAGAAGAAGGCCTAGCAAGTGATAGGTTTGGAAAATTAGGCTCAATTACACATTATAGAAGTTGGACTCTAGGAGGCTGTAGGAATAACAGTGAAGGCTGCACTTTAGGGAGGTCAATATGGCAGTAGTTTTTGAGATGGGAGCCAACACCATGCAGTGACCCAGGTAAGTGGGGCAAAGTCAGGAAGTCTTGAGTCAGGATACTGGTATGGAGGAGGAAGACAAGACAGCCCCTTGGAAGGGCTAACAGCCTGGGAGAGGGTAGGCTTGCAAAGGGGTCTGGTTGAGGGCACAGTTCAAACACAAATGTTATTAAACAGAATGATGAATCAATCAATTGCTATGAAATTAATGTTAAGTGTCTTCCTATTCTTAGTTCTAGAGCCAGTACAAAAGCCTCATGAAGGTCCTGGAGAAATGGGGAAACCAGTCGTCATTCCTAAAGAGGATCAAGAAAAGATGAAAGAGATGTTTAAAATCAATCAGTTCAATTTAATGGCAAGTGAGATGATTGCACTCAACAGATCTTTACCAGATGTTAGGTTAGAAGGGTAAGTACCTAGTGTGGTCCTGATAGTATGTGAATGAAAAGTATGTTCTGAATTTTCAGTATATTGCACTTTAGTGCTGATTGTTCTTAAGGCAAATGTTACATCACTATTTTACTACTTACCCCACTTACCAGATAATTAAATGCTGATAGAAATATCTCAAGCTTCTACTGATTATTAGCACTATGTATTTCAGGCATTGGAAGATAATTATTTATCTTAATGCATTAGTAAGGGATTTTTAAACTTTATTATTACCAAAATATTCACATACTCAACTTTTTACATTTAAGTTGTGTGTAACTTGAAACAGTAAAATACACAGTCCTAAGTGTACAGCTCACTGAATTTTTGCTGCGTATACATGCCAAATCAAGACATAGAATGAGCCCATCACCCCTGAAATCCCTTTGTTTTTTGTAGTCAGTACTTCTATCCCCAGAGGCAGCCATTGTAATGACCTCTTTAAACAGCCTTTGTATTGACCTCTTGTCTCTTTCTGAAGTTTTTATAGTGGATCCCCACCATTTTTTGTGTCTTCGAGATTCATATATATATATATATATATATATATATATATATATATCAGAAGTTTATTCTTTTCTACTGCAGTATGGTGGTTTGTAATATGAATATGCCATCATTTATTTATATATTGATAGACCTTTGGATTATTTCTACTTTTTGACCACTATAAATAAAGCTATTGTGACATTCATGTTCATGTCTTTTGGAAGACTTAAGAGCCCATTACTATTTGCTGTGTACTAGAGAAAGGAATAGGTTATGCATTTATGTAGCATTAGCATGGATTACCAAACATTTTCCAAAATGTTTATACCAATCTACATTCCTGTCAGCAATATATTAATAAGATGTCTAGTTGCTCCATAATAAGATGGTAATACAAGGTACTAGAGTACAATAGGCCAAGTTAAAAGCAAGGAAACTGTACGGAAAATAGGTAGAGTAAATGAACATGTGCATTCTGTGCTGAGGACCCCTAGACTCCTTGCTCCTTGCTTGATGCTGGCAGCCAAGCTTACCTTCCCTAGACGGGAAGATCTTTCTTATCAGAACTGGATAGTCCTAGAGAGAAGGGTAAGTACCTAGTGTGGTCCTGATAGTATGTGAATAAAAAGTATGTTCTAAATTTCCAACAAATTGTGTTTTAGTGCTGATTGACTTGGGAACGTTTCCAACTTAATGGTACAGCCTGACCACCGTTACGGAAACTCTAGTTAATGAGTCCTTCTCATGTGTTTAGGCGTCATATTCAGCCTCTTGGTCTTCCATTCTTAATAACAGGTAGATAAGCAAGGAATATTAGACATCTCAGGAAACCCTCAACAGAGAAAAGCAACTTTGAGGAAACAAAAATACTAAGCCAGAACACATAAAAAGAAATAACTAATAACCTAAACAAAATAGAGAATATATTACAACCATAAAACAAGAATAGGATACTAGTCAAAAGATACACTGAGACAATCGGAAAGAGCTTTTAAAAAAAAAAATACACCAAAGAGATGGATAGCAGTAAAATTATATGAACACTGAAATGACAATCAGGAGATTCTATATTTTAATAGTAGGAGCCTCAAAAAGAATTTTTAAAAATAGGGGAAGAGAAAATTTATCCACAAAATTTTCTGTAACTGAACTGCACAAATTTTCAAATTCTAAAAGCCCACCAACTTTTTGGGACAACAGATAAAAATAGACTGCACTCCAAGAAATTGCAACTTTCAGAACACAGGATTTCAGCCCTTGAAGGAAAAAAGAAAACCTTTTACAGGTTTCTTAAGAGGCAAAAGCAGATCATAATCAAAGGATTATTAATCAGATTGCCTTCAGACTTCTCAGCGGCAACTCTAGAAACAAAGGAGCAAAATTCTAAAAGAAAATAGTTTCCAATCTAAAATGTTATATCCAGCCAAACTTGCAGTAAAGTGTACAGGTTAAATAAGGATATTTTTGGACTTCCAAGATCTCAAAACATTGAATTGCCAAGCATCCATTCTCAGGAAGTTACTAGAGATAGTACACCACCATTTAAAAACAAGGACAAGAAAGAGAGTGTAAAATACAGAAGATGCAGCTTGTGTGAGAAATGGTGAGAATGACCAGATGATGATGAAGGGAGAGCCTGAGTTAAGAGTTGCACAGGCACAGAGGCAACCAGCCCATATGGCAGCCAGTGAGAAAATTCCAGAAGAGACTTCGAGAAGATGCCATTGAGGTTAACCTGATACAGCTGAATGTCTAGAGTAGATTTAGACAACTGATGGGAAGTTTGGGATTGAAATACAGAGAAAACCATAGTAAGGAAAAAATTAAATGAGCGTTATCTCCAGGGAAAACTTAAAAAAAAATTGTTCAGAGAAAACAAAAGTAATCATAGTTTACTACTACATGGCTTAGCCATGAATAAGTCATAGTGTTAACTGTTGAATGTTGTGCATGTAAAAATTAAACCAAGGAGATGAAGTGTATCTCTTTATCCAGCAAGTTAAGTGGAGATCAGTCAAGAGAAGCTTAATTTGTAATCTTAGATTTTTCACAAACTATTTGCTTTCCTGAACAATTTAAACATTGTTGAAGAAAACTGTAGACTCTCCACAGTCAAGAGTTAAAATGAAGCCTGTATTATAAACAACCTTATACTTACTTCAAGAGCCTCAATTATTATTGTTTCTGGTAGAATTGTCTTTGTAATTTTAATAACTCCCCTAAGTACATCAACACTGTCAACACATTTTATTAAACATTTATGTCCTTTTGTCTCTTATATGATTTTTGAAGATTCTTTTACTGAATAGCTTTTAAGTACATTGTACGTCACCAGTTTTTGGACATTGAACAACTTTATGATATTAGGAGCAGTGTTTAAATGGAGTGATACAAATGCTTGTGCACCAAGTTTCACACTTGATGAAGACTCCTCAGACTTGACAAAGTCCACCTTTGTGAAAGCTGCCAGTATATAGTCCTTCTGGTCGCTGGGCCTCTGTGAGACTAGGCTGCCTAGGAGGTAGCACAGAGTTATTATTACCACTGAGTAGCCTTTTTATATCTTCACTCCATCTCTTGATTGACACCCTTTTAAAAAAAAGTTTTAGAAGACTTTTTACTATGGAAAATTTCAAATGTGTAATAGAGATAATAATGTAATGAACCCTCATATATTTACTACCCAGCTTCAACAATTCCTAGCAGTTTTGTCTTATGAATTCTTATACCCTCTGAGATGTCCCCAACAATCTTTGTCTCCTGGTATTCCACTTCTTTGTAGTCTCTTTCCAAGTTATACTAAGATTGGTCTGTTAGAGCAGTAGAACATGGTGCAAGTAAAATTGGGGGTGTCTCAATATTATGTTATTAAATACACTGTGGCTTCCATGTTGTTCTTTTACTCTTGCTGAGATCAACCACTTTTGACCTATGAAAATGACAATTTCATAAAGTTTGACCTAATAAATCTTGCTTTCTGTTAGTATCTTTTTCATTTTTTTCTTCCTTTCCTGCTTTCTAATTGATACAGTTTCAGCTGGTAAAGTTTTGAGTATTCATGTTTTTCTCTTGGTTTGGAAGCCATATACTTTTTTCCTTTAGTAGTAAGACCTGGGTATATTGTAATTGTCAAGGTGTGGATTTATCTTTATGTATCTACATGTTCAGTGCACATAGTGTACTTTTGATGTGAGCATTGATCTTATTATTCAATTGTGGAACATTTCCTAGCTGCAATCTCAAATACTGCTGCTTCACTATTTCTTCCACTCTGTTCTTTTGGAGCTGCTTATATTCATATGCTAGAGCCTCTCAATCTATACTCTTATTTTTTCTTGTTCCTTTTCAAATTGTTTCAGGGTAAATTTCCCATTAATATCTTGATAGTGGCAAAGTCCAAGTCTGGCTCTGCCGTTTACTGGCTATGTGGTTTAGGACAAGTTGCCTGACTTTTCTGTGCCTCCCGTCCTTATCTGTAAGATAAGGAGAATTACAAGGGTGATTATGAGGATTTGTAAAGTGCTTTGCACACTTCCTGGAATCTAAGATACAGAGAAGGCCTCTGTTCAAGAAGTGAGCTACAAGTCCCTGTTTGATTTACCTTTTTTTTCCTTTTATTATTCATTGCCTGACTTCCAAAGTAGATTCACAGTGAAGTGCCAAGTGGTAAATATTAGATAGTATTTTCTTATGCCCCAACTGTGCAGGACAGAGGTACTCAGATGCTTTCCATTCCTGTTCCCCAAGGTGAAGGAAGAATGGTATGGCATGGTCCCTAGAGTGCAACTTTTTCACCACCTTTTGGAATTCAGAGAAGCCTTGCTTATGTTCTAAGACATGGGCTTAACTGGTGTGTAGGTGGCAGTGTCCAGATCATCCTGTCTGCCAATATTCTGCTGCCTTGCACAGTCTCCAAGGGCACATTTCCTTAAGGAAACTGGAGGGAAGAATGACATTATTACACTGTTTAGAAGAGTTAAATACAAATAACAGTCCCTGAATAACTTTTCTAATGTGTGATCTTAGGGAAGAAGGTATAAGGCAGATTTCAAATCATCTAGTAAGCCAAATCCATCCTAGATAGTCTTAGATATTTAAAAAGTAATTTTAATAGCATTTATTGAATGTTTTATTATATACCAGTATGATACACATTGTCATATTCAAACAGTTGTGCAAAGTAGTAGGAATGTGCTCAGTTTACAAATGGGGGAACTTGAACTTAGGGAAATTAAATGATTTGTCCAAAATATATATAGTTAGTGACCCAAGTGAAACTTGAACCCAGGTTTCAAGGACAAAATATGTGCTCTGAATCACTGTGCTTTACATTTACTTTATGGTTAGATCATAGTTGATTTTCTCCAAATGAGAGTATACAGAGGAGAAATTTTGTAACATTGCCAGACACTGCCTGGCAGGTAGCCATACATCTTATGAAGTATTGAGTTGTCATTGTTAAATGCTAGTGACCAATGAAATATAATGGGAGAAAAAGAATATGTTGAAAATCGTAGCTTTCAGGGACATGGAGAAGAGCATTGGATTATATATGCATTGTCACCTTAATTGGAAATTTCTTCTTTTATTGGCTCTTCTTTCATACTGTAATTTTTGACATATATATGGATGATTGATGAGCAGTACAAGTTTTATCATAAGTTGTGGACTCAACTTGTAGTTTCTAATAAGCTACTTACTAGCTGCTATCATGAGCAGTCTACTTTATTTCTTTAAGTCTTGGTTTCCTCATCTATAAAATATGGAGAGTAATACCTCTGTCTTAGGGTTGTTGTAAGCATGCGTGGGGTAATATATTTAAACCTCTTAATGCAGTTTCAGGAACTTAATAAAAAGTCAGCAGGACCTTTTCAGGCCAGTATCCTGAGATAGGATAAATAGAATAGGACTGAAATAGGATAAATAGAATAGGACTTTTTTTAGAGACAGGGTCTCACTGGTGTACTTCTGGATCCTAATATTGCTTCTCTCTCTAATTCTTCCATCTAGTTTCTTTCTAGTGTTCTTATAATCTTACTTTCCATACAGTTTTAGAATTTTATTCTTTAACATATTATACAAGAAGTAAACATGGGTTATCACTTCTCTTCTGCAGAACCTGATGTCTCCACATTTTTCTGTCTTTCTTTCTGTTGCTAGCCATAGACATGGCTAGCTGCCATTTGTACACTGTACATTTTGCCTAATCATCTTCCATACATCACTTGATTTTATTATTTTATTTTGTTTTGGTAAGCTAGGAGCTATATAGTCACCTTGGCTGTTTTCTGCTTTTCAGTTCTACAATAATAATAAGTAGGATGCACTTGGGAAAAGAGATTGTATGTGGCATAATAAGATTCAGCTAAATAATATAAGAAACTTTTTCTGGTCCCTCCTTTACCCATACATAGGCCATTTCCTGACTTCAGAGTGTCATTCTAGGAGTCTGTGCATCAGGCATTCAAGATACATACTCCCATAAAAACAAAATAGCTTGCTCAGCTGTGATGTACCTGAAACACAGTACTGATTATATACATAAATATTCTAACCACCATTTGTAACAGAGTTTTGATGGGAAACTATTTTCAGAAGTATTATTAGGACTGCTGAGGATACATCTTTTCCCCTCTAGCCTAGTCTTTCAGGCCCCACCTCTTTAGCCTAGATTTGGAAGGAGGGAGCTGCAGAGAGGGTGGCAGACTGTGTGGGCCTTCTTGGGTTGTTAGAGTGAATACAGGGAGTGGGCAGTGAAGTGGAAATGAGGCTGTGGGTTTTCTGGATCAGTGGATAGATGGTGAGGTTACTGGTAGTAGGAGATGGAGACCATCCTGTGAAAGGGGTCTTGGGAATGGTGAAGAGGGGAGAGGGGCTGTAGTGGAATATAACAAAGGACAGGGAAAGCTACTTGCTGCTCTTTGTCTCCTGGGAGAGAGAAAGGACAAGGGCTGATGGGGGCCCTGCAGTGACTTTCAGCTCTTTTACTTTGTCATCTTTTACCCTTCCCTTTTCTTTTCCTTCCAGCTGCCAACAGGCAGCGCTAGGGGTAGAGTGTTCAATAAGAAGAGCTATTTCAGCAGCTTCAGAAGAGGAGTCTTGTTTGTGTTTTCCTCATTTCCTCCCCATCCTTCCCTTTTTCCACTCCCACTGACAGGTGATTACAGTTGAGACTGGAGAGTGCAAAGTTTGAGGAGCTTGAGAGAGAACAGGGAATAAAGGAAGAAAGAGGAGTCCGAAGCAACTTAAAATTGGGGATGCCTAGGAGAGAGTTATGTATGCACTGTTTGGGGGGCTTATATTCTAAAGCACATCCCTTGATCTCAGGTTACCTACTGCTGTTACTGTTCTCTAATAGGTTGTTATCTATTAATTTAATCTAACAAGGGTGAAAGAAGAGACCATGTTGCCTAACAAAGTGCTGGAAACATACAGTTATTATGTGGATTCTGTGTGCATACTTTTGAGTGTGTTTGATATTTCTGATGATTGCATGCTCAGGCATAAATAGTCTTTGCTAAATCAGATACATGCTGATATTTAAGGAAGTGGCAGCATCAAGAGTTCCAGCAGCAGGGCATGGGCTGTGGAGTATTCAGTCAGGTTCTGCCACCTCCTTGCTATCCCTGCCTTGTTTCTCATCTGTGAAGTGTGGCTCCAAACATCCGTCTTACAGAATGACTAGGAAGATTAAGAGCCTGGTACATGATAGGTACTCACTAAATATTTCTCTGCTTTTGTGGAAGGTATATTTTTGTTTAGATTGTTAAACTATGTAAACTCCAGTGGTTCTGATTTATTTTGTCTAATAGGGTCCTTGAAATACATTCAGTTTAGGGTAAATAATATAGCTTTATTTCATTTTCCATTAAAATGAATCACCTGAAAACATTCATCAGTAAGAAGAACGTAATTTTAAGACATAAACGACATATTTGAATAATTTTAATCTAAACATATCACTTTAAATAGGTGCTATTTATTAGACACGTAACATTAACCAAGACTTAAATGAAAAAGTACCAAGGGTCCCACCACTAGAGCAAACTGCTTTTATTGTTCTATCACCCCTTCTAGTCCAGATTCCTTTATTATGCAATCTTAACAGTCACTTTTTATAAAGGCATTTGCTTTGTCTCTAGGTGTAAAACAAAGGTGTATCCAGATAATCTTCCTACAACAAGTGTGGTGATTGTTTTCCACAATGAGGCTTGGAGCACACTTCTGCGAACTGTCCATAGTGTCATTAATCGCTCACCAAGACACATGATAGAAGAAATTGTTCTAGTAGATGATGCCAGTGAAAGAGGTAAATTTTAAATTTTAATGCCAGTAATTTGCTACAGCTTTTGCCACTAATGGTTAAACATAGTTGCTATAATTTTTAACCTAATAATTTTATACAAGATTCTAATTTATCCTAAACATATTTATGGCATTTGGATTCATTCACATATGCAAAAACGTACACCCTTGTGAGACTCAAAATATTACTTTAGTTAGCATTTAATGTGTGTTGCATCTTAATCTTGTTTTAAAAAGAAATAATTCTATATAACAAACTATTAGGCAGGATAGTGAAAAAACTCACATCATTTTGTTAGGTTTTTCTCTGTGGGAAGCTGCAGAACTGAGTCAGTAGAGAGAGCCTGGATCCTACCTAGGTCCATGAATGGAGAAATGTAGTTCCATGTTTAGTAAGAACTATCTCTGACAGCAAATTGGAGCCTTAGCTGGGTGAACCTTTATTCTCCAGATTTTCCTTAGGTTTCCCTATTTTCTCCATTTCTAAGTTTCAGGAATGATCTATAGCTAGGTGCATAAAAGGATTAGGAAGGATGAAAAGGTAGGATGTAATATGACTCATAATAAATCTCTATAGACTTGCCCAAATATCTTTCTAAGAATCTCAGAATTCTTCAGAAACCTAAAATCTCCCAAACTATTTCATGAAACATTCTTTGGGAAAGGACGTGTTAATTAAAGGTGCCTTGGTCAATATTATTTATAATGAATCTTTACTGGAGATTTCACACTACAGAGTACTGTATAGAAAAGGCTCTGCTTAGTCCATCAGTAAAGAAATGTGCTTAACTTAGATACCCAGCATCTCCTAATTTTCTTATTCATAGCACATCTGTTTTTATTGGTGTCATGTATTCCACCAATGTTCCTGTGTTCACATGAGAGAAATTTAGAGCTACAAAAAATAATTTCCTACTGCTTTTCTTCTTTCCTTCATCAGCCTTAAATGATCCACCATTTTAACCTCTTTTGCTGTTATCTTCAACTTTCTTGCCTATTCTCTCATTTCATCTGCTATGATTTAGTTAAATATCATACTTTCTCCTTCCTGTGCCCATGCCGAATACAGGCATTTAACATAAATTAAGTTTATTCACATCAAATATTATTTGGCCTAATTAATGTAGTAAAAACAATTTAAATCTTACTGCTTTGCCAGATTATACAGGTGCAAATGAAGAATAAGATAAAACCTACCTTTTAAAGTAACTTATATCTTACCTTTTTAATCTAATGAAAGAGACAGTTTGTAATCACACAAGACATTTAAATAGTATAATACAGGATATAATTACATGTTAAAATGAATGAGAGCTGTTAAGAATACCTAAAGAAATAATTGTTGTTGACAACAGAAGTATAAACCTCATGTGGATAGTTTATTTGCTAGGAGTTAGTCCCTCTGTAAGAAAATTAACCTGAGTTAATATAAGGAGGAATATATATAAACATTTATCCTGGAAATGACTTGTGCTTGGTTTACTTATATGTTAATATTTGCTAGATTAAATACATTTTACCAGAGGAGATACTTACCTGAGATTAAATGAATTATTTTTTCATTTCCTCCTTTGTTTTTCTCTCTTATTCTGTGACTGCCCAAGAAGGCTGTGTAGAATACGTTTTTGTAAGATATGGCCCAATTAGAAAAGTGCAGGGTCCCACAAGTGATAGAGAAACTCACATATACCAGTTCTGTCTTTCCTTTCCCTCATGCAGACCTCACCTAACACCCCAACCTGTGTACACCTGTGAGAGGAAACTGGTGTGAGCAGGTGCCTACTTCACTGCTCCACCTGAGGCTTAGTCACTAGGCAGGGTCCTGGAGTGCTGCTCCAGAGTCCCTGCTCAGGAGTCTGATTCTCCTTTATCTTCCTGCCTTGGAAGCCTCAAATATCCAGGTTATCATTTCTGATAACTGGGAGACACTAGATCTTTGTTTTTGTGATGATAATTTGCAGTCTTGTCATCTAATGTATTTTTCTTTGGCCCCGTTGTTTATATCGTAATTGTTGGACCCAGAAACCAGAGCAAGCTCATTGCTTTTACGTAACTCTTTAAATCTGCTTTTTCCTATTCATGAGACATATCCAAGGCACCATCATTTCTCACCTGGATGTGGAAATAGGCTAACTAGTCTAACTAATGTCCCCACAATACTCTTACCCCCTCCAATCTGTTCACCCTGGTGCCTCCAAAGTGAGCTTCTTTAAAGCATGCAAATCTGATCATTTTGTTTCCATGATTAAAACCCCTTCACTAAGGCCTGTATGACCTGGCCCCACCTGGCATCTCTAGTCACATCTTGAACCATTCCCATATTTCTCCCCTCTATACAGTTTTCTTCTTTCAGTTCATTAAAGATAATCATTCTTCCTATCTCAGGGCCTTCGCTTGTACTGATTCTGTTCCCTCGCTTGTACTGATTCTGTTCCCTCTCCCTGGAACATTGTTTTCGAGGGAAGATTTGTCTCCATCATCTCCCCAGCATAGTTAACATCAAATCATCCATCAGAGTTCAGCTCAGATGTGATGCATTTAGAGAGGCCTTGCTTGACCTCTCCAGTCCTGTCATGTTCCTCTGAAAACATCTCGTAACACTCTGTTCCTCTGCAGCTCTAACAAAAGTTGGAATTATTTACTTGTCTGTTTAACAGGTGCCTCCACATAATAGACTGTATACTTTGTCAGGTCTGCTTGCTCACCATTATCTCCTCAGTGCCCACAGTGCCTGTTACGTAACAACAGTCTAGAATTATATAATGAATGGATGAAAGAATAAGGTACACTGGTACATTTAATCTTCACATTTTACTTCTCTGTGCAAACGTCCTAATTGGGTTGTGTCGCATAGATAGTGTGCCCATGGCCTCTGGATACTTGATTTCAAGTTAATCTGCTGAGTAACTCTATTTATTAAAGAATTATGAAGTAGGTGCTATAATTATTCCTGTTTTATTGATGAGGCTTAGCAGGGTAGAGGAGTAACCAAACCCTGCATAAATCCATAGCCTGACCTCTTAACTGCTATATGCCTCACTTCTAATTGCTTCTGGTGCAACTTTACTGTTACAGGATCTGTAATGAAGTCAGAATTTGGACAACTCCCTAGTTTATGTCAGAAGTTATGTAATTGTCATCTCAGAAAGTTATCTTAAGACTTAGAATTTATGTAATGTTTCTAATCTGAGAATCCTATTTTTTTTTTTCATTTTATACAAAAAGAAGCAGAGGTTTATATTTAGCAGAGATTAGGAGTCAGATTTATTAGACTCTGAATTCCTTATTCTTCCCTACTACTCTTTAGAGTTCTGGTAAATATTTTTCAGATGTTGCTGTGAACAGTGAAATTTTTCCCTGATGTTCACACTCTCTGACAATCTCACACTCTGAAAAATGCATAGAGATTCATTTATAGGCCAAGAATTAGAAAGATGTTCTTTCTCCCTTGTTTTTAGATGTAATAGTAGCTTCTAACTACAATCACTTAACTCATGGCTTCATTTTTGTAAAATGAGACTTGGATAGTTCCTAATCCCCCGCCCAGCCCTGAGTCCATAATTCTGTATCAGCTGAAAAGAAGACACCTATATCCTAACGTTATTGTGTGAAAGCCACAAAGATGTCAAAGATGCCAAGAAAATTTGTGGAAGAGCAGATTTTGTGAGTTACCAGACCACAGAATTTTGCATTTTTAAAAATTTTGTTCATAAACAAGATAGTATAGCTTTCAAAGATATGTGGGACTTCGAGATTAGATTGCTTTAGTTCTGAAGAAATATTTTAAACTAATATTTTTGGAAAAACTTATTGGGAGACACATTGTTTATGACACACCCAGGCTTAATTGATCTAAGGTACTAGAATATATCTTATACCCTACTGCATGAAATTCTATCAAATTCTGCATACTAAGTATTTTAAATTTGTGTCTGATCAGGTGCTTCCAAAGACCTGAATTGTTCTCTCCATAGAATTCCCTTCTAGGATTCTCTTGTTGTAGATAAAAAGATGGGCTTTAAAATCAGGCAGACCTGAGTTTGAATCTTGGATCCGTCCCTTAACAAGCTGTATCACCTTGATCAAATTCATGTAATATGCTGAGCCTTAGATTTTCATTTCTAAAGTATGCATAGTAACCTCATAGAGTCATTGTGAGCATTAAATGAGATAAGATATATAATGATACTAGCATTACTTATGTTAGCATTGTGCCAAACAGACCCAAAATGTTAACAAGTACTACAAAATGTTGCTCTTCTCTGGGATTGGCACTACCCTTACCTTTTTACTCAGAATCAAGTTAGATCCTTCAGAGCCTAAGACTTGGTTCATAAAACCACAGTGATGTCTTTCAGATAACTTTTTAGCCCAAATAGTAGAAAACATATTAGCGTAAATGGAAAAGGTCAGTGTTTTAGGACACATAGGCCTTTCTCTTTTACAACTTTTATATCCCTGATTATTTCATTATTGAGTCATTTTGTCTTGTTGAGTCAAATAATCCAGAATCATTTTATTCCCATTTGTCTTTTCCACCCCACTATGTAGGAAGCCTTTTGGGTCCCTACTTTCAGTATTTAATTAATAGATATGAGGATAATCTCTTTAGGGGTCCCAGTAGTTCCATCTCAAATATTTTCTTACCTAGAGAGATTATCCTCCTACTTACTGTATGGTGAATAGTTGGAAAGGCATTTGGCCATATTACCACCAATAGCTTCTCTAGCATAAATTCTATAAACCAACCTAATCTGAAAAATATTTTCTCGTTGCTTTGAGGAAGTTGTGCCTTTTCTGCTTTTTAAAGTCAGTTGTGAACTTTGGAGGTAAGGTTTGCCTTATCATATATGCTTGCCTGTGTCCTGAGCAACATAACCTCTTATCCAAACTCTCCACTTATCCGAACCAGTAGAATCGCTATTGATTTCATATACCCACATACTCTCCCTTTCCCCTCTTGCCCCCTTTCTCTCTTTTCCCCTTCAATTGTCCTTTCCTTTTTAAACTTTTTTCTTACACCTAATTGTCAGTTTAAGGATTGCTATTTGGCCTTGCAGTTGACAGTCCAGCATTTCTTTTCCAAGCTTGACCTCACTTTCTGCCTCCTGATTTAAAAAAAAATGTATAGTCAGCTGGGCACGTGGGCTCAAGCCTGCACTTTGGGAGGCCGAGGTGGGTGGATCACGAGGTCAAGAGATCAAGACCATCCTGGTCAACGTGGTAAAACCCCATCTCTACTAAAAATACAAAAAATTAGCTGGGCATGGTGGCGCGTGCCTGTAATCCCAGCTACTCAGGAGGCTGAGGCAGGAGAATTGCCTGAACCCAGGAGGCGGAGGTTGCGGTGAGCCGAGATCGCGCCATTGCACTCCAGCCTGGGTAGCAAGAGCGAAACTCCATTTCAAAAATAAATAAATAAATAAATAAAATGTATAGTCAAAGACCATGGTAATCAACAAGACAATTTGTTTCTGCTTTTGAGGAAATAATCACAATGTTCTTAACTCAACAGCTGTTAACGTATTCTGTGTCTTCTCTCTGTTGAGGTGAGGATTTAATGCTTGCTTTCTATTGCTAATCTTTAAGCATGATTAGAAAAAGAATTGAGTCTGACAAAGTTACTTAGAGAAATATAGAAGCATTCCTATCCTTGAGCCCAAAAGCACTCTACTAATTCCGCATGTAATAAGATAGAAGCCTCTCTAGTACATGCTCTTGGGAAATATAAAGGCTTCCTTTAGCAAAATGGGTTTCTGAGTCAGGGAGCCTTACTGAGAGTGTTCAATAAGGGGATGTTGAATAAGTATTCCAAATCAAAATTGCTTTAATCTGAATAGGGCCAGGCCATGCTTTTTTTCATGTTTTTTTGTTTTGTTCATTTTCCAGACTTTTTGAAAAGGCCTTTAGAGAGTTATGTGAAAAAACTGAAAGTACCAGTTCATGTAATTCGAATGGAACAACGATCTGGATTGATCAGAGCTAGATTAAAAGGAGCTGCAGTTTCTAAAGGCCAAGTTATCACCTTCCTGGATGCTCATTGTGAGTGTACAGTGGGATGGCTGGAACCTCTCTTGGCCAGGATCAAACATGACAGGTAATTTTCTGGTGTCTGTAAGTTTATTTTTAGTACTTTTGTCCTAAACTATATGGTGAGTTGCCAAATTTTATATTTTTAAATAAATATAATTTGCTCCCAAGTTTGCTTTAAAATATATGTGAAGAGGACTCTAAACAAAATATGCAGAAGACCCCATTCTGAAACCTGGCAGGAATGTTCGCAAACTGTCTTGCTAATGGTGATGGATTAGGAAGCATGTGGTTGGAATGTATACTACATGATCTGTTCACCAAACTGGAGCCGAACAGATGCAGGGTGAACTCAGAGAAGATAGCATAAAACCCTTCACTTGTCCTTGCTCTCTAAAGCTAACACTGGAGCAGGCAGGTCTTCTCAGCCTGTGGTGCAGCAAGAAGTAGAAGAGAATGGAGAGAAACATGTCGTGTCCTGAAATGCTTAATTTTATATGGAAAGCACCATAATGTTGGATAATACAGGAAGAACATTGGTGTAACGAACACCTGTCATAGTTTTTCATGTTACACATTTTTTGAAGAATTACCTATTGCTTGGCTCTGGCTTAGTTCTTGTACATCAGGAGAGAACCTAACTTCATTCTGCTAATGTTGGTTGAATTTCTGCTTGTCATTGTAATTTGAAGTAGAGGCTGTCCATGTTAACATTCAAGTTTAGATTTTAGTGGAGTGAACTTTTACTAATCAAGTGCAACACAGAGGGAGCTAAAGCCACAGCATCTATTCTGTTTGTTAGCAAATGCTGGATCTACATTTTTTCCTTTTCAAAGATGAATAAATAGGAAAACTCAGCATTGGGCCAATCAATGGGAAAGTAGAGCAGCTTTAGAAAAAAGAGCAATGACCGGAAAAGTCAAAAGAATAGAACATTTTTGTAAATTGTTTTCTTTGTATAATTGATGACTGTTTTAGAGAATATTTGCTTGCAAGAAGATAATGCATAACCCATCAAGAGAAAGCAAGGTGAAGTGATGACAGAAGTATGAAAGAGAGTCAGCCGAAATAGCAGCCACAGTGACTTCCAGTTTGGCCTGTATGGTGGATTCAATATTCTGAATAACTTTTCCAACTGAAAATGCTGGATAAAAGGCAAAACAAATTTTAAATGCATCATTGAGTTGGCACAAAAGTAAGAAATTTGCAGATCTCGAAAAGAAGTGAGAGCAAATATGCAGTCCAAACACTAAAGCCAGATTTCACTGGTAGGGTTTCTGCTGAACTTTGGGGACACTAAACTTCTTCCTTGACAGACAAATAAGATGCAAGGATAGGAGACAAAACCTAGGTGGGAAGGTTAATAGCAAATACCTGTATATAGCTGGGATCTTGAAATCTGTATCTTAGGACAAAGCGAGAAAAAAAGACTTTGTCAACAGAATATAGAAAAAGAGGGAACAAACCAAATTTTTTATGAGGCTGCTATAACTCTGATATGAAAACCAGAATAGTACTACAAGGAAAATTACAGTGCAAACCTATTCATGAATGCTAGTACGAAAATCTCACAATACCAGCAAACAGAACCAGCAATAAATATGTTTACACACACACACATCACGATATCATAACTGCTTGGTTTAGCATAATATTATAAAACTAATTCATTTAATACATCCCATTAATGAATTTTTGAAACTACGATTACAAATTATTAAACACCTGTGATCACTCCCATAGATACTGAAAAGGGTTCACTAAAATTTAACATGAATTTATTATTAGAAAATACTTAGCAAACTATTATACAGTAGAAGTTTACTAATCCAAGAAAGGATAGCTTTAAAAAAAGCCTTTGCAAGCAGAAATCATGTTAATGGAGAAATGTTGAAAGCATTTCTTTAAAAAGATGTGGAACAAGATGTTAATGCCTTCAATCACCAGTTAGTATTATTAGAAGTCCTTCTTAGGTTTTGCAGTACTACAATAAAGAACATGTATTTATTGAAAAAAAGGAGAACCATTGTTGTCAATTGTAGATATGTTTGTGAAGAAAACAAATCTATACATAAAATAATGGAAACATTAAGAGTTTAGCAATGTTGCCAAACACAAGATTACTATAGAAAAGTTCAGCCTGGTGAAGTGGCTTACACCTGTAGTCCCAGCTCTTTGGGAGACCAAGGTGGAGAGATCACCTGAACCCAGGAGTTTGAGACCAGCCTGGCCAACATGATGAAACCCCATCTCTACTAAAAACTCAAAAAATTAGCCAGGCATGGTGGTGCACGTCTACAGTCCCAACTACCTGGGAGGCTAGGGTGGGAGGATCACTTGAGCCCAGTAAGTCAAGGCTGCAGTGAGCCAAGATTATACTACTACCCTTCAACCTGGGCAACAAGCTGGACTCCATCTCCCAAAAAAAGAAAGAAAAGTTTATTTCACAGCAACAAAGAATACTTAGAAAATACAATGTAAAATGGGGAGGAAGGCAGCAAAGCACACTGCCATGTGTGTACCTATGCAACAATCTTGCATGTTCTTCACATGTACCCCAAAACCTAAAATGCAATACAAAAAAAAGAAAATACAATGTAAAAAGAAAATATGTCATTCATAATAGCAGTGGAAGTCATAGACTACACATAGGAATATGTTTATGAAAAGATTTATTGAAATTTACAAAAAAAATCTCGAGAGGTGACATTCATGTATAGGCAAGTCAATATCATAAGAGTATCAGTTCTACCCAGATTCATATTTAAATGCAGTGCATTTCCAATTGAAATCTCAACAGAATTTTCTTTGAGAAACTGAACAGGCTGATTCTAGCATTGATATGGAACTATAAAAGGAAAAAAAAAGGAGTTGGCATGCTTCTGAGGAAGAATCAAGTCTAACGGGGCTTGCCCTAATAGGCGTCAAGACTTATTTTAAAGCTGTGTTAATTACAGCAGTGGTATATTGATGCAGGAATTCACAAATAGACTAGTGAAACAGGGTAGGGTCTAGAAACCAGCCCATTTTTTAAATGTAATCTTGATTTATGACAGAGCAGGCACTCACTCATAGTTACAGCAGAGGAAAACGGGACCATTACTTAAATAGTGCTGGAACAACTGGTTGTCTACAGAAGAAATCAGTGAAATTGTATACTTACTGCATATCATAGTTAAAACCAGTCCCTTGAAGGTTAAGGACTTCAGTATAAAAAATAAAAATATGCTTCTTTTTAAGACAGTATAGGAGTATGAATGAAAGGGGAGGGATTATCAACCAGTAAATAATTACGATGCTAGTTTGATGTGAGATAGCGCATGAGAGTTTTCATCATTGACTTTAACATTATAGACTGTATTTTATTTTAAAAACACTTTAGGCCTAGGTGCGGTGGTTCATGCCTGTAATCCCAGTACTTTGAGAGACCAAAATAGGAGGACCCCTTGAACCTAGGAGTTCGAGACAAGCCTGGGCAACATAGGGAGACCTTGTCTCTACCAAAAAAAAAAAAAGATTTAAAAAAAAAATTAGTTAAATGTGGCGTTACGCACCTGTGGTCCCAGCTACTCAGGACTCTGAGGTAGGAAGATCACTTAAGGAGGTCAAGGCTGCAGTGAGCCCTGACTGCACTACTGCATTCCAGCCTGGGTGACAGAGGGAAAAAAAAAAGTTAAAGCACTTAGTATACAGTTGTTCTATAGTTGGCATTAAACGGGTATGTTTTGAAAGATTTTTAAAATTGCTCTTATGACGTCAGGAAAACAGTGGTGTGTCCTATCATCGATGTGATCAGCGATGATACTTTTGAGTACATGGCAGGCTCTGATATGACCTATGGCGGGTTCAACTGGAAGCTCAATTTTCGCTGGTATCCTGTTCCCCAAAGAGAAATGGACAGAAGGAAAGGTGATCGGACTCTTCCTGTCAGGTAATTATGGGAATCATATCAAAGGGATAAGTGTATTTTGAGAAACATGAAGCATTCGTATATGTTATGGTAGGTTAAGAACCATGTTTCACATATATGAGTGTTTTAAAGAAGGATTTCTCCTGTAATAAAATTAGAAATTTTTATTTATTCTATAAATCTTCTGCACATGAGAAATGATGACATGCATGTTTTTTCATTCCTTTATGAACATTTTGCAAATGTATAAGTCAGATTTGTACTTTAGTTCAGTTGTTAAGGATAATAAATCGTAGCTCAATTAATTGTGTCAGTATGTGAAAATATTACCTAAAACTGGGTCCTTGCGTTATAATGTGCAATTTTAAATTCAGACTTGTACCATCCAGATGACAGTTATTGACTGGTAAAGTTAGAAAAGCTTGTATCAAACATAAAAATAGCTAGAATAGGCCGGGCGCGGTGGCTCAAGCCTGTAATCCCAGCACTTTGGGAGGCCGAGGCGGGTGGATCACGAGGTCGAGAGATCGAGACCATCCTGGTCAACATGGTGAAACCCCGTCTCTACTAAAAATACAAAAAATTAGCTGGGCATGGTGGCACATGCCTGTAATCCCAGCTACTCAGGAGGCTGAGGCAGGGGAATTGCCTGAGCCCAGGAGGCAGAGGTTGCGGTGAGCCGAGATCGTGCCATTGCACTCCAGCCTGGGTAACAAGAGCGAAACTCCGTCTCAAAAAAAAAAAAAAAAAAAAATAGCTAGAATTGACACAAAGTATAAAAAAGGTATTCATTAATGCATTTATTTTCTTGATTTTTTTTTCTCTACTTGGCCATATATAGATTTTTTTTTTTTCAGGGTGGAATAAGAATCTTCATGCTCTTTTTAGAACATGAAATTGAGACTTTGAGCTCTTCTGAGCCATCCTAGAATTTATCCCAATTGTATCAGTCTGCTACTTCTGTATTGAGAGTTTTCAGAGCCAGGCTTTAGCTGTCTTCTGTTTTGGGACATCCTGTGTCTGCCTTCCCTTAAATTCAAGTCCAGTTCTGGCAACATTGAAGAGATTTTCCACTGACTGTGTGCTATTTTCCTTAGTCAGCCTGAGTTCTTAGTAGTGCAAGGGACTTTTCTTCTCTTTAGCTGTTAGTGCAGTTCACTATTGAAATCAAGGGTTTCTAAACATTTCAAAGATGATGAAGTGTTTTGAAAATCTGGTGAAAGCTATGGGTCTTCTCTAATAGAGAAAAATGCTCACTTACATACAGAAGACTTAGCACACAAAAAACTCAGGTCAAGAAACCCCTGTATTAAATGATAATTCTGAATTTTGGCCTGTATCTTTAAACCCTTTTCTCATTTTTTTTTTTTTGTCTAAAATCAAAATAAGTTCAAACCTTTTTTGGAAACCACTATTTCCTCTGGAAAGGCAGTGAGTACATTTTAGGGTTCCAGAGGTGGCCAATTCATCTTAAAGTAGAATCTTCGTGGTATCTTCAGTCCCTGGAACTTAATCATTTTTTCTCCTGGTTGTTCACTTTTTCTCCATACTTATTCTTTATGAAAATCAAATGGACCGATACTCATTTATTTAAATCTTCCTTCATTTCTTAATAATTTCTCTGCTTAATTTCACATATTCCCACTCCCTTTGCATACCTGAGCCCATTTTGATGAATTAGGCTCCTCTTTTGCAGAAAATACACCATATAGTCAGGAAGAAATATATTGATTTGTTCTATATTTTGTCTCTTCTCCTTAAAGATTTCTAGTGGGTACTGGGAAAAGGCCTCATTGTTTTCATCCTGTTTATCTTCTGTGTTTACGTATTTGCCAGCCTTTAGAACCTGACACGGTAACCGTAACCTCAATCTACTTGGTTAATATAGTCAACTGCCTTGAAGTTGCTAGGATCCATGGAGTGGGTGCACAGTCAGATGGAGAGGATTGTGAGGAATAGCTTTAATTTAAGGAGTTAGAACCTGAGGACCAAGAAAGATGCTAAAGATACAAAGTACTGTTAGGACTGTGACAGAGAGGGATGTCTGAGCAGAAGTATGACACAGCAAGTCTAGCAGTCAGCATGACCACGGTGCAGGTCATGTCTGAAAACCAAATAACACAGCATGAAACACAGAAAGCCCCTGGGGCCTATGAAAGTTTATGAAAAGTGTGAGAATAAGTACTTATTCAGTAGTTATAAATAGTTATGAAACTGCTTTTAAAAATAAAAACTGATTGTAAATTTTAAATTGCTAATGGCATAGCATTATTGAATTTCAGAACACCTACCATGGCAGGAGGCCTTTTTTCAATAGACAGAGATTACTTTCAGGAAATTGGAACATATGATGCTGGAATGGATATTTGGGGAGGAGAAAACCTAGAAATTTCCTTCAGGGTAAGTTCCCTTCAAAAAAATTAATCTTTTATTTAACCTCAAGTATAGATGTGCTTTGATGATTCATGCTATCTTTACATAAAAAAAAAAAATTGAATAATACAAGTTTAATGTAACTTCAGAACCTTCGGTCCATAAAATGGACTAAAGTATTAATGGTTCATTATAAACTATTGAAGCAAATAATACAGTTATCTTTAAAGTCCAGCTATAAAACTTACACAAGATTTTCTAGTTGTTTTAAATTTTTATTATTTTCAAGGAAGTAATTTAAGCTCAAAAAAGTAATACGTGGTTTGAATATGCTACTTTGGTACTTTGCTCTTAAAAACATAAATTTCACATTTTGTAATATGCTTTTTGTTTGTAGTGTGAAATTGTTTTTTTAAATATAAAACCTAGTTACTTTACCAGCTTTATATTTTTCAGTAAAAAGAAAAACGCAAAAATTCTAAAATGACTGTAATTTAATTTAACCCAGTCTGCATATAAAGTCTGCATTTCATGTCACTAGAATCAACATATTGTTTAAATGGCATTGCATATTTTTGAAAATAACCAACTTTGGACACATAGCTTATTAAAGTGGAAATCACATTGACGTGTACTGTAATCTAAACCAGCGAGCTAACTTAGTTCCCAGTGAATCACTTTGCCCTCTTGTCAGAGAGAGGGTTGGACTCCAGATCATCTTGGAGATCCTATTCAGCCCTAACACTTATGTTCCTGGGAAAACTTGAAGGTAGGAACACTGAATATTTAACAAAATCAGAACTTTCCAAACTTATTTTAATTGTAAAGAGTTACAAGATTTTTAACTAGTAGGGGTGGGGGAATGTATTTTGAAAGGAACGGAAGGATTTCATTAAATTAACGATGTAAGCCCCATACCTGATCGTCTTTCTTTTGCCCTTTTTTTTGTTTTTATTCTAACAAAGACAACAAAACATGCTTTTATTATCTCACTGAAGAACTTAACGATGGATCTAGTTTAGATTCCTAGGTTCTGTTTCACACACAGGCTGTGACACAGGTTTGGAGAGGGGTGAACAGATGAGAACCTGGCTGGATACTCCATGGTCAGGTTTGGTTTGGTTGTTGTTTTTAATCATGACCACATTAATAAATACTTTATACACTATGCACACACACAACATAAAATTTAAACATTTTGTGAAACAGTATGTCCTTGTTAACAAGTACAGGTTACAATTCATCAGTTTGAATTTATGATTCTCTTAGGAATCATGGAGTTAGAAAAATACTGCTTGCTCTAGATCTCATGTAGTTTCTGTATTTAGCCTTTAACTTATGTTTTCTTTATTTTAATCTTCAACTTTTGGTTTAATCAGAGCCCAGAATTAGAGACATTTCTCTTGAGGAAGCACTGGCTTTGTAACCGAACTGTACAGCAGGAGCCCACCACATGCCCCTCATTCTGTGAAATTCCAGCTGTGGAACCCAGTAGATGTCAGCACTTTTTTTTAAACTATCAATGTCATATATGGCCTTCTTTGCTGTTATTTTCAGCTTTGGTAGTATGGCGGTACTTTGGAAGCTTTTAACCGGTAACCCCAGTAGGTTCCAATTAAGTTTAAACAAAAGCCAGATTCCTATTTAACTGAAAAGAAGAATGCCATTGGAAAACTAAGGTGAACATTTCCTGATTACTCAGCTACATCTTACTTAGTCATCTCTGCTGTTTTCAGATTTGGCAGTGCGGAGGAACTTTGGAAATTGTTACATGCTCACACGTTGGACATGTGTTTCGGAAAGCTACACCTTACACGTTTCCAGGAGGTACAGGGCAGATTATCAATAAAAATAACAGACGACTTGCAGAAGTGTGGATGGATGAATTCAAGAATTTCTTCTATATAATTTCTCCAGGTTAGCATTGTTTTGGATTAGAAATATAGGCCTGTACCTTTCTTGACCCTGATCTTGGAGGAGAAGTAAGAAGGGTAAAAGTGGAGCTTTGAGCAGAGGTGAACACCTACCTCATAAGGTCATTGTAAGGAATAAATGAACTCATACACAGTATAGAAAGTGCTTGGCAGAATGCCTAGAATAATATATAATTAGCAGTAATAAATTATCCAGGTCAGTATTGCTAGCCCAGGTTTTACAGATGTTCTATTTTTTTTTAACCTAACTGCAACATTTAATATTTATTCCTGTGAAGTTTCATCTTATTAAATTTTCAGCCATTTTTCTAGCTTGTATGACTTTCTTGATTGTTGGAGTTTTCGTTCAACATAACGAAACTGCTGTTTTTGCAGTGGGTCGTGAGTGTTCTCTTTAAGCAGGCCCTCATAGGAAGCATTCGCCAAGTATCACAAGGCCACTGAGAGCCCAAAACATGCCACAAGGGCCTTCTCTCCAGGAACTTTTTTCTGCTATTCAAACTTTTGTAGGAACAGTTGTTCCATCAGCTATAAGTCTGCCTGACATTGTTACTGGTCCTTCTTATTTTTTAGTTACTGCAAGACTGTCACGTGGCAGGGTTCATAATTCAGTGAGTTGTGTGAGAGAAGCCTGACTGCAAACAGTTGCTCTGTTTAATATTTGAGCAAAATAGATCTTGATTTTTTTGTTTGTGCCTTAACATATATTGACATTTACTGATCTCATATCACTTATATTTCATTCTCACATAAATGTAATCTGGCCTATTAGATTCAATATATAGATGTGTGTTACCTAAAACAACAACAATAATTCAGAGTCAATTATTTCTTTCAACAGGTGTTACAAAGGTAGATTATGGAGATATATCATCAAGAGTTGGTCTAAGACACAAACTACAATGCAAACCTTTTTCTTGGTATCTAGAAAATATTTACCCTGATTCTCAAATTCCACGTCACTATTTCTCATTGGGAGAGGTAAGAAATATATATATATATTCTGTGTTGTTATTATGTTCTTACTTTTTTTATTAAAAGAAAACAACATAAGTTAAACTTCTAACAAGGAAAGTACTTTAATATTAAAATTATATAGTAACTTTAAGTATGGGGAAGTTTTTGCTGGTTGACGGAATCTACCTCATAACTTGAAGTCTTATTAATTTTTTTCATGTTATATTTTATTAAAGTAAGAATGTTCTACCCCTAAGCTTTCACAGCTGAACTCTTATTACAATATAGTAGTATCTTTGGTAGGCTTATTATTTTAACAGATTAACCCATTTAGTTGAGATTATATACTCCTAAAGCTAATGTCTTGATGTTAATGAGCCTGAATCAAAGCTCGAGGAACTACAAAGTCAAGATAAACTATAAAGGAATGATAAGGAAATGTGAAAGGCCATTTATATTAAATTGTATTTCAGCACATGTTTATTTTACTTTCGGAGTTGTAAGTCTCTCTTGTTTGGACAGTGAAGTTTGAAATAATGTTGGTAAACATGTTTGTTTCTGATGATGCCTTCAGTTATTTTTCTTAGAATTCAGCAGCAAATTTTATTGAAACCTTAAAAAATTTGCTTATTAATGCTTATAATTGGTGTTAACACAAATTAGTTGTGCTTTGGAGTTTAGGTCTTTTATCCCTAGGGTGCCCATGCTGTAGGACCATGGTGGTCATAGGAACTATTTTTTATGCTCTGTTTCACCCTATTCGTGTAATGTAAGCTGCCAGCCATTCTTCCTCCCAGCCAAACTTCTGCTTCATGTGTAGGAATCCAAGTAGGTCCTTGCCTTTAGTCCAAAGGTCTGATTTTTTTTTTTTTAATTCAGAATATTCAGTCTCTAAGTCAGAATTCTCCCAGCAGCCTGAGATCTTTCCTCTCTTGGAAGAAGACACAGTGGTCTTCACCTCTAGCCTTAGTACATCCATGTTTCTTCCCTCCCTTTAGTTTCCAGGAAACAAAAGCTATTTGTTAATTCAGTTTTTTCTCTTCTTTTGACTTCTTAGTTGTCATTTCTTGTGTTTATGTTTTCATGGTTGCCCTAGACATTTTAATATGTATCCTTGAATTATTACAACCTACCTTAATTTATACTTTACCAATTTGCGACTATCGATTATTCCCTAGTTTTTGAAGAAGTGTTGAACTGCTTTGTCCTATGTAGAAACAGTGCTTTTCCTTCTCTTCATTATCATATAATATGTCAAGCTTTGGGACCATAAAGATTCCTAAGTATCCTTTCTTAATAATCTTCCAACTCTCCAAGAACTTTTTTTAAATGTAGGGACTGATATTCAGCACAGCTCAGTAGTGGATTATAAAACAGTTTAGCTGCTTATGACCACTAGTTTTTTGTAGTCTAGAAACGAATACATTAAAATATACTGCTTGTAATAAAGGAATTTTATTTTTACTGAATCATGATGTAAAATATATTAAAATGAGTTGTGATCAAAAAAAGTTTGAAAGATACTGTCTTTTTAAAGAGTATACGACAGTTCTCTTCTGAATAGCCTCATATTCATATCTGTAGAATTTACTATCAGACTTTTTTTTAATCTCTTTAGTAGCACCTTCTTTTATTGTCTGCCTTTCTAGTAATAGATACACAGCCTTTTCTATATCCCATGGTTTCCTCCCCAGAGAACATGACTTCCTCCTTGTAATAATGCCTTTGGCTCAAACTCTTTTGCTTAGAATTTGACACAATTTTTTCCTGAGACAATCTTAGCAGTTAAGACAGCCTTTTTTGTACGTAAGTTCTTGTAATAAAGATTTATCCATCCTTCTTTTCACTCTGTAATCACTTTACTTAAAGAAAAGCTCTAGAAGGGAAAGGGAAAAGTTATTTTAGGAGCACAGTCACAGGATCCTCTATGCCAGAGATTAGCACACTACAGCCTGCAGGCCAAATCCAGCCTGCTGCCTGTTTTTGTAAATAAACTTTGAATGGAACATGGCCACACCCATGTGTTTACTTACTACCCGTGGCTACTTTTGCATTACAACAGCAGAGTTGAGTAGTTGCTACGGAGATGGATGTCGGACTGGACCTTAGCCCGCAATATTTACTCTCTAGCCCTTTAAGAAAATGTTTACTGACCCTAAGGATATGCAGCCAGGAGCAATCACTGACAGCCTTCCTTATCCTCACAGCCCTGTTCTTCCAGCTTGTGTTTGATCATCTGGGGACTTGATTGCGATATTTTCTCCAGATAGACCTAACATTTAACTTCTCTTCCTTCCTCCTTCCTATCCTATAAGTCTAAACAATATTCTTTTCCCCCCATTCCTTCTCCCTAAAGATTGATTTCCACTAAGCTGACGCACCTGGAGATAAGCTGTGTACTGTGGAATCTTTTTCCCTATTCTGTTTGTAGTGATACGTTTCCTAAACAGACTGCACCATCTGCAATTGTGAATCTGTAAAATCTGTATATATATATTTTAAAAAGACTTTTTTGCAAGTCTTTGTGAACTTGTAATTATAAGATGGGCTTTAGAAAAAAATATGAAGCCAAGTAGGGGGAAAAAATCCAACCTTTTTGTGATAGAAATCAATAGAAGAACAACCTTTCCTTTTATAAGTTATAGCAGCAAAATGACAGTAAGTGTGGACAGGACTACAACCAGGCCTATCCAGGATTAAATCTCAGGAAAAGTGGCTCCCACTCTGAAGAAGGCTGTCACTTAAGTTCTTTGATTCATTCAACACATCACTATAGTACCTAGTATATGACAAGTACTGTTTTAAATACTAGGAATACAGCAATAAGTAAAGCAAACATCCTGCTCTTGTTGATCTTACAGTCCATGAGTAAGCCAGATTATGAAAAGCACACAATATGTCAGGTGGTGATAAGGGCAGAAGGGATAAAGAATGACTGACTAGTGAGCATGGGTAGTAGTGCTGTTTTATGTAAGGAAGTTGAAAGAGTAAGGGAGTTGAGAGTCCCCTCAAGGTGATTTTGTGCAGAAATCTGAAGGAAGTGAATGAGCAGATCATATGAATTTTTAGGGAAAGAGTATTCTGGGCACAGGGAAGAACAAGTATAAAGGTTTCTAAGATGATGATGTACTTGGTGTGTTCCAGAAACAGTAGGGAGACCAGTTGTCTGGAATAGAGTGAACAAGGTGGAGAGTAGTAAAAGTTAAGGTCAAATACATAGTGAGGATCAAATCATATAAAGCTTATAGGTTATAGTGAGAACTTGGCATTTTGCATTTTATTCTGAATCAAATGGAAGCCATAGAGAGATACCAGCAAACTTCCATTAGAAAAGGATCAGATTGTCTGCTTTGTAGAGAAAAACTATGGAAACAGGAGTAGAGCTGTGTGTTGTTGAAAGGAAGAGAGTAAAGGATTATATCAGGTTTCTATCAAGCTTGAGACACTGACTCTAGAGTTGCCATTAGAGAGATGGAAAAGCCTACAGGAAGAGCAGATGCTGGTGGGATTCAACAGTGTAGTTTGGAACATATTAAATTTGAGATCCAGTGAAGATGTGAATAGGTCTTTACATTTAAGAATATTCCATTTGGGGAAGAGGTTGTGATAAGAGATGTAAGCTTAAAGGTTGACAGCATATTGATATTTAAAGCCACAAAGCTGTATGAGGTCACCTGAGGAGGAGAAAATGTAACTATGAGAGGGAAGACTAGGACAACGCTAGACGGAACACCACAGTTTAGAAACCACAGAGAAGAGAAGGAATCAGCAAAAAAGATTGAGAAGGAGTAGGTAGTGAAATAGGAGAACCTAGAGAGTGGTGTCTCCAAGACTAAGGGAAAGACGTGTTTCAGGAAAGACGTGATCAGCTATGTAGAATACTGCAAAGAAGCTGCGGAAGATGAGTACTTAGAATTAGTTATTGCATTTGGCTAGGGTCATATTGTCAGTAGCCAGTCTCACAGTATCGAGAGTTCCCATGGACACTGTTAAAAACCCTAATGTTTTCAAGAGAGAATGGAAGAAGAAGCATAGATGAATGTGTACAAATCTTGCAAGGAATTTTGTTGTAAAAGAGAGAAGAGAAATGGGTAGTAGCTGGAGGAGAATATGGGATTAAAGGGGTTTTTATTTATTAAATAAAACTGCTGATACGAGGAACCCAAAAGAGAAAATTTAAGGATGCAAAACAAAGAGCCAACTTAACACCCATTAGGATGGCCACTATCAAAAACAGACAATGACACATGTTGGCAAGGATATTGAAAAACTGGAACCCTTGTGCATTGTTAGAGGGAATATAAAATGGTAAAACTGCTATTTAAAAACAGTATGGAGGTTTCTCAAAAAATGCTCAAAAAACAGAACTACAATATAATCCAGCAATTCCACATCAGGGGATATATCAAGAGGAAATGAACACAGGGTTTGAAGAGTTATTTGTTCATATATGTTTATAACAGCACTATTCACAATAGCCAAGAAGTGGAAGCAGCCCACATGTCCGTTCATTCTGGCCCAGCTATCAATGCCTAGCTAGGCATTGTCCAAAATTGGGTCAGTTCAGAGGAAAAAACAACTCCTTATTCTTGGTTCTAAAGACAAGCTACAGAGTGACTGCTATAAATCTTGATACAACATACAATGGAATATTATTCAGCCTTAAAAAGGAAGGAAATTCTGATATATGCTACAACATGTGTAAACCTTGAGGACATTACATTAAGCATAATAAAACTGTCACCAAAAGAGAAATACTGTATGATTCCCCTTATATGAGGCAGCTAGAATAGTCAAACTCATAGAAACAGAAAGTAGAATGGTGGTTACCAGGGCTGAGAGAAGGGGCTAAATTAGAGGAATTACTTCATGGGTATAGATTCACATTTGCAAGATGAAAAAGTTCTAGAGATTTGTTTCACAACAATGTGAATAAACTTAACACTACTAAACTGTACACTTGAAAAGAGTTTAAATGGTAAATTTTATGTGTTTCTGTAGCAGAATAAAAAGAAAGGAGGGATCTGTTGTTATAGGAGTCATGTATTTGGGTGAATAGGAGGTGAAATCTGTGTACAAGTAGAGGGTATCAGTTGGTGGGGGGGAAGAAGAGAGGTCATCTCTTGTCACAGCACGGAATGTAGAGGGAATGGGAACAAGTGCAGCACAGCTGTAGGTTTGGTGGTGCAAGCCAGCAGTCTGTGGTGGAAGTGTGAGGAGCTTCTCTTCCAGTGGCTTGTTTCCCCAGTTAAACACAAGTTCATGGGCTGAGAGTGAAGAAGGTGTTGGTGAGGGGGAATTGGGGAAAGAGAAAAGAATGTAAAATAGAAATGTAAGATGAGGGAATGCAAGTAGATCACCGAAGGAAACCAGAGGGTGGTGAGTTGGTGAAACCATCTGGCCTGGTGTTTTCTCCAGTGCCAGGGCAGGCACAGACTTCCGCATTTGTCCTTAATGGTTACTAAGGCTACTTCAGGACTGACTTGAGCTCCCTACCTCTGAACTTTGTTGTGATTTAGGGAATTTGTTTTCACACAAGTGAGGGCTACATTGAGTTTCTTGAGCCTTTCATTCTCACCGATGCCTCATTAATAGGAATGTTTCCTTTGCTGTAGCCTCGTACTAGTCAAAGAAGGCCCAGGGTGAGTGGTGCACCAGGGAAAAATGTATAGCAGTCACTCTGCAGCTTGTCTTTAGAAGCAAAAAATGAGGGGCTGTTTTTTTCCTTTGAGCTGACCCAATTTTGGACAACGCTTAGGCATTGTTAGCTGGGCTAGAGTTTCGGCGTGTGACAAAGAAACACTTGTCTGCCCCATGGTAGATGACTGCCAAGGCAAGCTTGCGTCTTACCTGTCTCTTGCCAGCTGGCTTCTGGGCAAGTCACAGCGTTTACCCTCTGTGGCCTGCTTGTTATCGCCTTATTAACCTAGCAGCTGGTCTTAAGCCTTGCACGCCCTTAATACCAGGCCAAATCCTACAGGTTAAAGGTCTCATTTCTAGGTTGGAGGGCATTCTTAAGTACCCACCATCATGCAGCCAGGGATCTTATGCTTCTGATCACAGCTTCACCTTTCTTTGCTAGCAGCAGGAATTTAGCCTTTCATAGATCTCTTGTCATGCTTCAGGGGTCCAGGGAAACCTGAAATTATAGGATTTTTGAACAGAAAGGGAAATCAGAAAGTATAAATATGACTAGGGTTATAGATACAATTTAGAGCATCTGACTTCAGCTAACTCTGACTTTCATAGTTCCTGTAGGACCAGAATAAATGTGTTTTGTTGTGGTGTCTGATAGTTGTCAACCCAGGAGCTGAGTATTCTAAACAACAACAAAAAGTAAACAATCTAGACCTTTACTGGTTTAATCAGTTTTAGGGGTTGACCAATTGCTTTTCCAGGCAATCTAATAATCCTAACACTTACTGAGCACGTACTTTATGTCAAGTACAGATCTGAATGCTTTATGAATATTAACATTAGCACTATAGGATTGTACTGTTATTCCCACTTCACAGATAAGTAAATTGAGACACAATTAAATGGTTTAAAAAACATGGCTAACCTCACAACCATCTTGTTTGAGAGTCTGTGCCGTTAATCCCTAATGTCCGTATTCTTTCTCAGATCTAACCAATATTTCCCTTGGAGCTGAGAGTGGATAACTGAATCCATGTTCACTAATACTGGATTGTAAAAATGCTTTAACAAAGCTCTTACACTGTCCACCCTAATGGAGATACTGATTCTGGAGGAGACTAATAGAAACTAAGAAACTTAAGCTGTAACCTCTTGCCAGTTTCCCAAGAATGAGTGCATTCACAATTCCTAATGTCAAAAATAGTATTTTTAAAGTGACAGTCAGGTACAGCTAAGTTGTTGCTTCCAAAAGGGAGTGAAGAGTTGCTGGGTCTGTGGATAAAGGAAAGAAAACCAACAGTTGCTGTGTGTCTACTACATGTCTATCCTTGCTGGAGCCTCTGTATATATTATCTCATTGGGAGCACTTAACAAACCTGAGAGAGAGAGATTTATCCCTGCTTTACCGATGGCAAAGTCAGGGTTCTTATAGCCGTGTTTTCAGTTCTGTGTTGTAAATAATACTGATTTCTGATATCCTCAAGATGCTTAATTAGAAAGGTGAGGTACTGGGGAAAAGGAGGTGGATTTTGAAGCCAAAATGTTTGGGCACTGCTAATTTACATCTTACATGCCATCTGTACCACCATTCCCCACTTCTACCAAGAGTCATGGTATTTTTTTTTTTTATTGTACTTTAGGTTCTGAAGTACATGTGCAGATTATGCAGGAGTGTTGCCCAGGTACATACATGGCAAGGTGGTTTGCTGTCATCAAGCCCCTGAGTCATGGTATATTAAAAGGCTTTTAGAAGTCCTTCAAAAAAGAAACCTATTTAAATTAGTTTAGCTAGTATTTCCCAAACATACCTGATCATAAAACACCTTTAGTGGGGCACCTTGCAAAATGCTGTTGTTCAGATCATGGTTTTTGAAATCACAATCTTAGAGTAAATAACTTGCCTAAGGTCTCATGGCTAGTCAGAAATGAAGCCCTGTCTGTATGTCCCCACAACCTAAACTCTCACTCCTACAGACACTTTGAAAGTATGGATATTTCACACACTGTGAGTCGGACATTGCTATGATTCAAGTAGAAAAGTTTCTGCTTCTAACAGGTCTTCACCCTTTATACTTTCAGTCTGTATATCATTTCTAGATTTTTTTTGGCTTGACTCAGTGGCATTCCTGGCCACATAAGGAAAGATGTGTTAATCAGCCATAAACAATTCCTATGAAGAGGACCATTCACCCACTGATCTTTCCCCTTGAAATCACTTAGCTCTCCTAGGATTTACACTGTTTCAGAAAGTACAGACTAAACTTGGACACTTTCCACATGGCTTTCATAGGGTGGCCAAGGGTGTGAGAACTTGGGTTTATTAGCATGTTGTGCAATATTTCCCATCATTGACAAGTAGCTCCTCAAAAAAGGTGGAATTTTTTTTCCTGTGTGTCAGCATCTAGACCTGCACCTCCAATGTGTTGGTTATATTGAATGTCATTAAAACTAGGCCACACATGGTGGATCACTTGAGATCAGGAGTTCGAGACCAGCCTGGCCAACATGCTGAAACCTTGTCTCTACTAAAAATTACAAAAAATTAGCTGGATGTGGTACTATCTACCTGTAGTCCTAGCTACTTGGGAGGCTGAGGCACGAGAATTGCTTGAACCATGGGGGTGGAAGTTCCAGTGAGCCAAGATTGTGCCACTGCATTCCAGCCTGGGCAACAGAGCAAAAGACTGTTTCAAAAAATAAAATAAATGAAAATAAATTTAATTAAATAGAATTTAAAGGTCAGTTCTTCAGTTACAATAGCCACATTTAAAGTGCTCAATGCTACACATGACTAGTGGCTACTATATTAGCACAAATACAGACATTTCCAACATCTCAGAAAGTTCTACTGAATGGTGCTGGAGACATTAACAGCCAACACAGGAGGTTATCCAGCTGTTTGTATCATGTACTGCTACCCTGTCATTTCACCCATTTCTCCTTCTCAGGTCTTAAGTTGAGGTGGCCATATTGGCCTTCTCAAATCTAGGGTTTTCAAATGTTGTAACTAATGTATACCCCCTCTAATTCTCTCTACTCTGAAATAATTTAGAATTAACGTAATTCACAGGGATGTACCATATCAAATTCCCAAGCCACCCTGTCAGTAGATACCCTCCTCCTGAACAGGAGAACATCATGACCATATTGATACTCAGTAGTATGTACTTCAACCAAGAAAAGCTCCCTTCTTTTCCCATATGAAATCCGCCTTTTATTTAAGGGTTCCTGATAATTTAGAATCTCAGTTGCCATTAGATATCCTGATGACTACTGAATATGTTATCAAGCAAGGCTTATTTCTTGCTTTTCTCTTTCCAAGATAGTCATCAAGAAGTAACTTGAAAGGAGTGATCTAAAAGGAATAGGTAGTGTAATAAGACCACTGAGCAGTTAGCTGTACGCTGTGTGTACACCAAGAGATGGGATAAAATCCTCTGAAGAGTGGGAGAATACAGAAAGATCTGGACCATTCAGTCCTTAGATTGAACTTAAAAATGCCTTTTATCAGAAGGTTCTCACTCATTTTTAGAAGTCCAACAAATAAGACATTTGCCTAGAACATCCTTACAAGCTAGTCCTCAATTCTTCAATGTATTTTCTCTTCCTTCTATATTTTCCAAATTCTACTGTTGTAAATTTTTTTTCAAATGTCAGATTTTGAATATCCAACCCAAATACCTATTTTCATCCCAATATAAACATTGAAACAAGTATGTGTTTCACCATTTCTGCCCTCCACATCTCACTAGAAAGCTGTTAATTGGTTATATAGCCTTACAGCTATCTGAAACTGTAATTTTGAACATTCGATTCAGCATCCGTAGAAAATGTTTGTTCCTCATTTTCATCTTCTCCAAAGGCTCTTCAAATTTAACTCCCAGCAAACAAATCTGTTAGATGGTCCTCTCCTTCCTACGATCATAAAGGATGAAACTTACCCCAGAGTCATCCTAGTTTTCCATGCCCTTGAGATAACATCTTACGTACCCCATAGATGACGTAGTCCATGTTTATCACTACACAGCAAAGAAGAATATTCTCTGAGAACTATTCTCTAGCTAGGTGGTATATAGAAGAACCCACCTGGAGAGCAGATGTCCCTTCAACTACAAAGAAGCCACATATTTGTTAAGCCAAACAGAATCCTCTGCCCTCTAATGTAAAATTCACTTAGGGACTCAGACATCATAGCTGCACTCTTCAGAAGTGTAATCTCCAGTTTTCCCCCATACATCAAAGGAGTGCCTCCAGGCCCTACTAGGAGCCTGAATCTGGGTCTCTGACCACACCTTCCCTGGGCCTCACCACATGCTTTTGATACAGTTCTGTTCTGTTGCTCCTTACTCTAACAGCTGATGGGAAACAGTGGTTTCCAGTCCTTGGAGAAACTCCACTTTCAACATCTAGTGATCAGTAGTAACCACAAGGGATAAAGGCCCAGATCTTACATGTTGGGAATTAGTTGTAGGAATTTTGTAAGGATGGTATAAGCTGTTATGTACAAATCTCTTACAACAGTGCCTAGCGCAGAAGCACAATGAATTTACTATAATTTATTAGCAGGATCACATATAGAAACAAATTAGCCAAGTTTATTTATTATAAGATACTTAGAAGGGGATAGGGAACCCTGTTAAATTTCAGGAGAATTGCATTTTTTTTTTCAAGGTAGCTTTGTGTGTATTTTTTAAAAATCAGAATAGTATGCAGCATGTACCATCTGCTAACCTTAATGTTTTTATAGGAAGGCTTCTTTTTAAATTAAAAATATTTGCAATACCACTCATATCCAGAAGACATCAAGAAATGTACTCAGAATGAGTATTTTGACTGGTGGATAGCTAAGTGGTGGGAAGTGCAATACTTGGTTCTGTCAGCAAGGCATCATTTTTGTTTTGTTTTTTTGTATTATACTTTTAAGTTGTGGGATACATGTCCAGAACGTGCAGGTTTGTTACATAGGTATACATGTGTCATGGTGGTTTGCCATACCCATCAACCCATCATCTGCATTAGCTATTTCTCCTAATGTTATCCCTCCCCTAGTCCCCCACTCCCTGACAGGCTCCGGTGTGTGATGTTCCCCTCCCTGTGTCCATGTGTTTTCACTGTTCAACTCCACTTATGAGTTAGAACATGTGGTGTTTGGTTTTCTGTTCTTGTGTTAGTTTGCTGAGAATGATGGCTTCCAGCTTCATCCATGTCCCTGCAAAGGAAATGAATTCATCCTTTTTTATAATTGCATAGTATTCCATGGTATATATGTGCCACATTTTCTTTATCCAGTCTATAACTGTTGGGCTTTTGGGTTGGTTCCAAGTCTTTGCTATTGTGAACGGTGCTGCAATAAACATACATGTGCATGTGTCTTTATAGTGGAATAATTTAAAATCCTTTGGGTATATACCCAGTAATGAGATTGCTGGGTCAAATAGTGTTTCTGGTTCTAGGAACCAGGAATTGCCATACTGTCTCCACAATGGTTGAACTAATTTTCACTTCCTCCAACAGTGTAAAAGCATTCCTATTTATCCATGTCCTTCCCAGCATCTCTTGTTTCCTGGCTTTTTAATAATTGCCATTCTAACTGGTGTGAGATGGTATCTCATTGTGGTTTTAATTAGCATTTCTCTAATGACCAGTGATGATGAGCTTTTTCTCATGTTTGTTGACTACATAAATGTCTTCTTTTCAGAAGTGTCTGTTCATATTCTTTGCCCATTTTTTGATGGGGTTCTTTTTTTTTTTGTAAATTTGTTTAATTTTGCTGTAGATTCTGGATATTAGCTCTTTGTCAGATGGGTAGATTGCAAAAATTTTCTCACACTCTGAAGGTTGCCTGTTCACTGTGGTGATCGTTTCTTTTGCTGTGTAGAAGCTCTTTAGTTTAATTAGATCCCATTTGTCTATTTTGGCTTTTGTTGCCATTGTTTTTGGTGTTTTAGTCATGAAGTCCTTATCCATGCCTATGTCCTGAATGGTATTGCCTAGGTTTTCTTCTAGGGTTTTTATGGTTTTAGGTCTTACATTTAAGTCTTTAATCCATCTTAAGTTAATTTTTGTATAAGGTGTAAGGAAGGGATCTAGTTTCAGTTTTCTGCATATGGCTAGCCAGTTTTCTCAACACCATTTATTAAATAGGGAATCTTTTCCTTATTGCTTGTTTTTGTCAGGTTTGTCAAAGATCAGATGGTTGTAGATGTGTGGTGTTATTTCTGGGGCCTCTGTTCTGTTCCATTTGTCTATATATCTGTTTTGGTACCAGTACTATGCTGTTTTGATTACTGTAATCTTGTAGTATAGTTTGAAGTCAGATAGCATGATGCTTCCAGCTTTGTCCTTTTTGCTTAGAATTGTCTTGGTATGCAGGCTCTCTTTTGGTTTCCTATGAAGTTTAAGGTGGTTTTTTTTCCAATTCTGTGAAGAAAGTCAATAGTAGCTTGATGGGAATAGCATTGAATCTATAAATTACTTTGGGCAGTATGCCATTTTCACAATATTGATTCTTCCTGTCCATGAGCATGGAATGTTTTTCCATTTGTTTGTGTCCTCTCTTATATCCTTGAGCAATGGTTTGTAGTTCTCCTTGAAGAGGTCCTTCACATCTCTTGTAAATTGTATTCCTAGATATTTTATTCTCTTTGTAGCAGTTGTGAATGGCAGTTCACTCATCATTTGGCTCTCCATCTGTTATTGGTATATAGGAATGCTTGTGATTTTTGCACATTTATTTTGTAACCTGAGGCTTTGCTGAAGTTGCGTATTAGCTTAAGGAGATTTTGGGCTGAGACAATGGGGTTTTCTAAATATACAATCATGTCATCCGCAAATAGAGACAAGTTGACTTCCTCTTTTCCTATTTGAATGCCTTTTATTTCCTTCTCTTGCCTGATTGCCCTGGCCAGAACTTCCAATATTATATTGAATAGGAGTGGTGAGAGAGGGCATCCTTGTCTTTTGCCACTTTCAAAGAGAATGCTTCCAGTTTTTGCCCATTCAGTATGATATTGCTATGGGTTTGTCATAAATAGCTTTTATTATTTTGAGATACATTCCATCAATAGCTAGTTTATTGAGCTTCTTAGCATGAAGGGCTGTTGATTTTGTTGAAGGCCTTTACTGCACCTATTAAGATAATGTGGTTTTTGTCTTTGGTTCTGTTTATGTAGTGGATTACATTTATAGACTTGCGTATGTCGAACCAGCCTTGCATCCCAGGGATGAAGCTGACTTGATTGTGGTGGATAAGTTTTTTGATATGCTGCTGGATTTAGTCTGCCAGTATTTCATTGAGCATTTTTACATCGATGTTCATCAGAGAGATTGGCCTGAAATTTTCTTTTTTTTGTTGTGTCTCTGCCAGGTTTTGGTATCAGGATGATGCTGGCCTCCTAAAATGAGTTAGGGAGGATTCCCTCCTTTTCTATTGTTGGAATCATTTCAGAAGGAATGGTACCAGCTTCTGTTTGTACCTCTGGTAGAATTCAGCTGTGAATCCATCTGGTCCTGCACGTTTTTTGATTGGTAGGCTATTAATTACTGCCTCAATTTCAAAACCTGTTTTTGGTCTGTTCAGGGATTTGATTTCTTCCTGGTTTAGTCTTGGGAGGGTGTATGTATTCAGGAATTTATCCATCTCTTCAAGATTTTCTAATTGCATAGAGGTTTTATAGTATTCTCTGATGGTAGTTTGTATTTCTGTGGAATCAGTGGTGATATCTCCTTTATCATTTTTTTTATTGTGTCTGTTTGATTCTTCTCTCTTTTCTTGTTTATTAGTCTGGCTAGCAGTCTACTTTGTTGAGCTTTTCAAAAAACGAGCTCCTGGATTTATTGATTTTTTTAAGGGTTTTTTTGTGTCTCTATCTCCTTTATTTCTGCTCTGATCTTAGTTATTTCTTGTCTTCTACTAGCTTTTGAATTTGTTTGCTCTTGCTTCTCTGGTTCTTTTAATTGTGATGTTAGGGTTTGATTTTAGATCTTTCCTGCTTTCTTTTGTAGGCATTTATTGCTATAAGTTTCCCTCTTGACACTGCTTTAAATGTGTCCCAGAGATTCTGGTACATTGTGTCTTTTGTTCTCATTGGTTTTAAAGAACATCTTTATCTCTGCCTTCATTTCATTATTTACCCAGTAGTCATTCAGAAGCAGGTTGTTCAGTTTCCATGTAGTTGTGCGTTTTTGAGTTTCTTAATCCTGAATTCTAATTTGATTGCACTGTAGTCTGAGAGACTGTTGTTTATTATGATTTCCATTCTTTTGCATTTACTGAGGAGTGATTTACTTCCAATTATGTGGTCAGTTTTAGAGTAAATGCGATGTGGTACTGAGAATAATGTGTATTCTATTGATTTGGTCTAGAGAGTTCTGTAGATGTCTGTTAGGTCCACTTGGTCCAGAGCTGAGTTCAAGTCCTGGATATCCTTGATAATTTGCTGTCTCATTGATGTAATATTGACAGTGGGATGTTGTCATCTCCCACTATTATTGTGTGGGACTCTAAGTTTCTTTGTAGGTCTCTAAGAACTTGTTTTATGAATCTGGGTGCTTTTGTATTGGGTGCATATATATTTAGGATTGTTAGCTCTTGTTGCATTGATCCCTTTATTATTATGTAATAATATAATTGTCTCTTTCGATATTTATTGGTTTAAAGTCTGTTTTATCAGAGACTAGGACTGCAAACCACCCCCTCCACCTTTTTTTTTTTTTTTTTTTTGCTTTCCATTTGCTTGGTAAATATTCCTCCCTCCTTTTATTTTGAGTCTTTGTGCATCTTTGCGTGTGAGATGGGTCTCCTGAATACAGCACATCGATGGGTCTTGAATCTATCCAATTGGACAGTCTGTGTCTTTTAATTTGGGTGTTTACATTGGGAATTAGCCTGTATAAATTTAAGGTTAATATTGTTATGTGTGAGTTTGATCCTGTCATTATGATGCTAGCTGGTTATTTTGCCCACCAGTTGATGCAGTTTCTTCATAGTGCTGATGATCTTTACAATTTGGTATGTTTTTGCAGTGGCTGGTACCAGTTGTTCCTTTCCATGTTTAGTGCTTTCTTCAGGAGCTCTTGTAAGGCCAGCCTGGTGGTGACAGAATCTCTCAGCATTTGCTTGTCTATAAAGGATTTTATTTCTCCTTTGCTTATGAAGCTTAGTTTGGCTGGATATAAAATTCTGGGTTGGAAATTCTTTTAAGATGTTGAATATTGGCCCCCATTCTCAAACTCCTAGGCTCAGGCAGTCCTATTGTCTTGGCCTGTTTAAGTGCTAGGTTTATAAACGTGGGTCAGTCACTGTGATTGGCCCAATCTGAACTAAACTATTTTTCAAGTGACACATCATCTGGTATTAATTGATCACTTACCAGGATGAAGGATGGTGTGCTTTATGCAAATGTGTATTTAACCATAAAATCTTTTACACAACCTATTTATGAGGTAATAGGTTCCACAATTAAAATAATGGATTAAAAATAATGATGTCAATTATGTGGTAAAAGAATTCCTGGAAACTGATATATTTAACCCTGAGAAGAAGAGACCTTGAAATTTCTAGCTTGAATAATTGGATTCGTTGTGAGAATATTAATAAAAAATAGCAATATCGGGATGATCCAAGATGGCTGAATAGGAACAGCTCTGGAGTGCAGCTCCCAGTAAGAACACAGAGGGTGAGTGATCACCGCATTTCCAAATGAGATTTTACTACCCACAGACCAGGAGATTCCCGGGCAGAAAACTGCCACAAGTTTCCAGCTCGGCTGTTTGCAGCAGATCTCTGCACAAAAACACAAATCTGGGTGGCCGTTTCAACTAGCATGGAACGCCTGGGAGACAGAGTCACCCATTCATCTGAAAAGAAGGGAGCTCAAACAGAGAGCCAGTTGATCTGGCTTGGCAGGTCCCACCCTCACAAAGACCAGCAATCTGAAACGCTCTGGATTAAGAGTCTCACAGCAAGCACAACTGGACCCAGGACGATCCAGCTCTGTGGGGGAAGGGCGTCCGCCATTACTGAGGCAGTTCTAACTATACCTCTATAAACAAAACTGCAAGGAAGTTCACACAGCAGTTGGGCAGAGCTTAGCCCACAGCAGCTCAGCAACACCTCTGCTGGCAGACTGTGACTAGGCTACCTCCTCACTGGTCAGGGCATCTCTGAAAAAAGGCAGCAGCACATCAGGAACTTATATAAATAAGGCCTACCTTTCCAGGACAGAGGACCTGGGAGAAAAAGGCGGTTATGAGTTCCATTGCAGCAGACTTAAACATACCTGCCCAGTAGCTCTGAATGGAACAATGGAGTTCACAGCTTAGCACTTGAACTTCTATAAGGGACAGACTGTCTCCTCAAGCAGCTCCTGAACCCCCGTATGTCCAAACAGACACCTTATAAAGGAGAGCCCAGGCAGACATCTGGCGGGTACCCTTCTGGGACAAAGATAGCAGAAGAAGAAACTGGCAGCAGCCCTTACTGTTCTGCAGCCAACACAGGTGATCCCCAGGCAAGCAGGGTCTGGAGTGGACCTCCAGCAGTCCTACAGCAGAGGGGCCTTACTGTTAGAAGGAAAACTAAAAAATAGAAATAACTTCATTGTCAACAAAAAGGACATCCACTCAGAGATGCCATCCAAGAATCACCAACTACAAAGACCACAAGTGGATAGATCCACAAAGATGAGAAGAAACCAGCACAAAAAGGAGGAAAACACCCAAAACCAGAATGTCTCTCCTCTTCCAAGGGATTACAACTCCTCACCAGCAAGGGAACAAGGCTAGATGGAGAATGAGTGATGAATTGTCAGAAACAGGCTTCAGAAAGTGGGAAATAACAAACTTCTCTGAGCTAGAAGAACATGCTCTAACCCAATGCAAAGAAACTAAGAACCTTGAAAAAAGATTTCATGAAATGCTAATGAGAATAAACAGCTCAGAGAAGAATATAAATGAATTGATGGAGCTGAAAAACACAGCACGAGAACGTTGTGAAGCATATGCAAGTTTAAATAGCTGAATTGACCAAGCAGAAGAAAGGATATCAAAGATTGTAGATCAACTCAGTGAAATAAAACAAGAAGGCAAGATTAGAGAAAAATAGCTGAATTGACCAAGCAGAAGAAAGGATATCAAAGATTGTAGATCAACTCAGTGAAATAAAACAAGAAGGCAAGATTAGAGAAAAAAGAGTGAAAAGAAATGAACAAAGCCTCCAAGAAATATGGGATTATGTGAAAAGACCTAATCTACATTTGATAGGTGTACCTGAATGTGACAGAGAGAATGAATCCAAGCTGGAATACACTCTTCAGGATATTATCCAAGAGAACTTCCCCAACCTAGTAAGGCAGGCCAATATTCAAGTCCAGGAAATACAGAGAACACCACAAAGATATTCCTCAAGAAGAGCAATCCCAAGGCACATAATCATCAGATTCACCAGGGTTGAAATAAGGAAAAAATCCTAAGGGCAGCCAGAGAGAGAGGTTTGGTTACCCACAAAGGAAAGCCCATCAGACTCACAGTGGATCTCTCAGCAGAAACCCTACAAGCCAGAAGAGAGTGCGGGCCAATATTCAACATCCTTAAAGAAAAGAACTTTCAACCCAGAATTTCATATCCAGCCAAACTAAGCTTCATAAGCGAAGGAGAAATAAAATCCTTTATGAACAAGCAATTACTCAGAGATTTCATCACCACCAGGCCTGCCTTACAAGAGCTCCTGAAAGAAGCACTAAACATAGAAAGGAACAACCAGTACCAGCCACTCCAAAAACGTACCAAATGGTAAAGAGCATCGGCACAATGAAGAAACTGCATTAACTTACGGGCTAATACCCAGAATCTACAAAGAAATAAAACAGATTTACAAGAAAATAACAAACAATCCCATTCAAAAGTGGGCAAAGGACATGAACAGACAGTTTTCAAAAGAAGACATATATGAGGCCAACAAACATATGAAAAAATGCTGATCACTGGTCATTAAAGAAATGCAGATCAAAACCACACTGAGATACCATCTCACACTAGTTAGAATGGCAATCATTAAAAAATCGGGAGACAACAGATGCTGGAGAGGGTATGTAGAAATACGAACACTTTTACACTGTTGGTGGGACAGTGTAAATTAGTTCAACCATTGTGGAAGACAGTGTGGCAATTCTGAAGGACCTAGAAATAGAAATTCCATTTGGCTCATCAATCCCATTACTGAGTATATATCCAAAGGATTATAAATCGTCCTATGTTAAGGACACATGCACACATATGTTCATTGCAGCACTGTTTACAGTAGCGAAGACTTGGAAACAACCCAAATGCCCATCGATAACAGACTGGACAGGGAAAATGTGGCACATATACACCATGGAATACTATGCAGCCATAAAAAATGATGAGTGTGTGTCATTTGTAGGGATATGGATGAATCTGGAAACCATCATTCTCAGCAAACTGACACAAAAATAGAAAATCAAACACCGCATTTTCTCACTCATAGGCGGGTGTGAACAATGAGAACACATGGATGCAGGGAGGGGAACATCACTCACTGGGGACAGACTGTTTTGGGGGACTTAGGGGAAGGACAGTCAGGGGTAGGGAGGTTGGGGAGGAATTACATGAGGAGAAATGCCAGATAAAGGTGAGGGGCTTGGAGGCAAACGTCATTGCCATGTATGTATCTATACGGTAGTCCTGCATGTTCTGCACATGTGCAATAAAATATATTTTTTAAAAACATTGATATCAGGAAAATGGGAAAATTTTGGAGGAATAATAATGAGGTTTGTTTCAGGTAGCAGTTCTCAAGGGGGGATGGGACGGGGACATATTAAAATGTGAAGATGATGAAGTGTTCATATTAGAAAATTGAAAAATCCTGTTTTCAGTGAAACGAGTTTGAGATTTTGGTGGAATAGTAAAATAGATGTGACTAGTGGTCAAGTGACAGTGCAGATTATTTATTACTGTCTGAGCCCAGTCATGCTGGACTCTGAATTAGGTGCCTGGATACTTTGTCTTACAAGCATCAGCATAGAGCTGACATTATCCCAGAGTTCCTGATCTCAAACGGTTTAGGCAACTTTTATTTAAACCTGAGTCTTTTATGCCAGAACCCTCCTTTTTTATTCCTGGCTGCTCGGGAATATTGGAATAATATGTAAACTGTGCATTTATTTATAGAAGTAACTGGCTTATATGTGATTTTAACTTTACCCCTACTTTATCTATCACACAAAAGTAGTTACCTTTTTAAAAAAAACCTGTATGACATGACAGATGTAGTTTCCCTTCGGCTTAAGCTGCTGACAACACTGTACATGGGAATAGATTTAAGACTTTCAAATGTCTGTTAATTTTCCCTATGCTTTTAAACTGTAACAGTTTAGAGGAAACAAAATATCAATGGGGCATTACTTAAAATATTGCCCCTAATTCTGATGACTTATATTCCTTTTATGTAATCCACAAATGTCTAGTGAAAGCGTAGAATTTGTACCACACTATGCTTAAACTTCCAGGTAAGACAAGTTCCAGGCTCTGACTAGACTTACCTTTGTCTCTCCTAAGTCATCAGAGTAGTTATCAGAATTGTTTTTAATTAATAAGTTACATATTTGCCTATAGGAATAAAATTATGTGTGTCACTGGGTATATCTTGATTGATAATAGTGTCTTCAGGGAGTTAATTGCTTTAAATTATTAACCAAAGTAGAGTTTGTTGAACTCAATACAAATTTGAAAGGAATAGCTTTAAAAAAAAATGAAGGATTTCCCCCATAAACACAGAAATTATATAAACAGTTTGTAAGGCCTTTCTAGACCCATGAATTTTAGATAACGAGAGAGTGATAGGCCAATAGGCCATTTCAGAGTAGTGCCAGGGAAAGTTTAGGTTGTTTTTTAGTGTATCTGTGTGTGTTTGTCTGTCCAGTTAAATTCTCCAACTCCTGATATTTTCATTATTCATTGTCCCATAGATACGAAACGTGGAAACAAATCAGTGTCTAGATAACATGGCCAGAAAAGAGAATGAAAAAGTTGGAATTTTTAATTGCCATGGTATGGGGGGTAATCAGGTGAGTATCTCAGTAAACTCTTAAAAGAGATAATTTTCAGATTTGTTTTTACTTTGCCTTTTGTATTTCATGACATTGTTCAGGAAATATTTTCCTTCCTTTAAGAGAAAATAATAAAGACTTTTAGGTGAAGGAAGCTTTCAATCCAGTGTTTTTTTTTTTTAATGAAACATTTGTGAAAGGCCCATTGTAAGAACTGTATTTACATTGCTGAGCACAAAATTTATCTTTCCCTTTTTATTCAAACAGATGACAACCCTTGACAATACATTCAGTGTATAGAGAGCTTAAGGTCATTTTTACTTCACCTCGTAAGCAAGAAAATTAGTAACATAATGTCAACATAAATTAGTGGTAGCTTTTCTGAGTCACTGTGTCCTTCATTACTTTAATAAAGTACAGAAATCATGTACCTTGAAGTACTTGTATTTCCCTGATAGATAATTGGGTATTTAAAATGGTGGCTAATTTGGTTTTTTCTGTTTATATGAGTGCATTTTTTATTTCCAGGTTTTCTCTTACACTGCCAACAAAGAAATTAGAACAGATGACCTTTGCTTGGATGTCTCCAAACTTAATGGCCCAGTTACAATGCTCAAATGCCACCACCTAAAAGGCAACCAACTGTGGGAATATGATCCAGTGGTAAGTTATGCAGTCGCCCATAGGAATAAAATTGTGTGTGTCACTGGGTATGTTTGTATACTTTATAGCTGAAGGAATGAATTCTTGTGGACTTTGAATATGGATCAAATTTTCTTATACTATTGAATATTGACAGGTAGGAAATATTGACAGGTAGGAAAAATGAGTAAAATAAACATGTTTTAATATCCCTAATAATTAAATTTTAGTCTTAAAAAATTACAGTTGCCGCCAATCCCTGGGACCTTGTTTACTGAGTAGCCACCGTTCCTTCTCTATGTCTTCAAGTTCTATAGTCTAGCTTGGAAGAAATGAGGCAGAAAGTAGGCTTTTAAAATTACTTAATTGAACACTTAAGTGAAAGGTAAGTTTTAATTAATGAAGTTCTCTGGCTTGTGATGATTTCTTAGTGACATATGTAACAGAACCTTCCACATTTGTCTTTCCTTTTGTCTAGAACCTTTTTCTCCAATAGGCTAACATGGAGGTACTTAAAAGCATCTGTGGTAAACCTCTTTCCACGTATCTGCCTAATTTTTTAACTTGTGCTTTTGCCTTGTCATTCTGGAACCAGCACTAACGTAATGTAATATTTCTTTCTCTGGTTCTTTTTAATTTGGCTTACCTTCTCTAAGGCATTTAGTGCCACTAAGCAGATGATTTTTTTTTTTTTTTTTTTTTTTTTGGAAACAGGGTCTTGCTCTGTCACCCAGGCTAGAGTACAGTGCTGCAACCACAGCTCACACAACCTCCACCTCCCAGGCTCAAGCTCTCCTCCCACCTCAGCCTCCAGCTATCCTACTGCCTCAGCCTCCAGAAGAGCTGGGACCACAGGCATATACCATCATGCCCAGCTAATTTTTGTAATTTTGTGGAGACGGAGTTTCACCATGTTGTCCAGGCTGGGCTTGAACTCTTGGACTCAAGCGATCCACCCACCTCACCCTTCCAAAGGCTGGGATTACAGGCATGAGCCATCATGTTTGGCCTGATATTTTTTCTGTTTCTTTTTTTGAGACGAAGCCTTGCTCTTGTTGCCCAGGCTGGAGTGCAGTGGCACAATCTCAGCTACTGCAACTTCCACCTCCCGGGTTCAAGCGATTCTCCTGCCTCAACCTCTTGAGTAGCTGGGATTACAGGTGCCCACCACCATGCCTGGCTAATTTTTGTGCTTTTAGTAGAGACGAGGTTTTGCCATGTTGGCCAGACTGATCTCAAACTCCTGACCTCAGGTGATCCTCCTGCCTCGGCCTCCCAAAGTGATAGGATTATAGGCATGAGCCATTGCACCCGGCCTGGCCTGATATTTTTATATTCTCTTATCCTTTCAGCATACGATGCACTACTGTTTAGATTCTTCTCTTAGTTTGCTTTTTGTTCCTTTTGTTGGCCAGGCGCTCTCTCTCCTTCTTCATCCTTAAATGGAGACGTTGTCCAAAGTTACGACATTGGCTGTCTTTCCTTCTATACTGTGTCGTACACCAACCATGTTCTACTTTGTCGGTATACTGTTCCATGAACATACTCTGTACTTTCCAAATTTATATCTAACACTCTTCCTTCTGTCTAACAAACCTTACCCATTCTTAAGAACCCAGCTTTGACATCACTTCCAGGAATCCTAGCCTGAAATTAATAACTCTGTCAATCCTAATTACAGTAATCTCTGACCTCTACAAATCTGTACTTCTTTGTAGTTATCTATCTAGCAGTCTTTTCTCCACTATTAGATTGTTAGATCCTAGAGGACAGAGATCATCTTTTGTAAATCCTGGGTCTTTCACAATATCAGACTATAGAAAAAATAATATTACCTATAATAATAGCTCAGTTAATATGGCCATTGGAAATGGCCTGAATGTTCTGTTTCAGGGTTTCCCATGGTATGTGCTACTGCCATTTTGTGTGTGACCACCGCATGCATTGCAGGGTGTGTAGCATCTCTGGCTTCAGATAGTACATGCGAGTGGTACACCATAGCCATTGTGACAATCACAAAATTTTTAAAGTGAAAAAGCCTCTGGAAAATGACAGTATATTAACTAGGCAATATTTATTAAAATCTATTTATGACAGCTAAAACAAATAGGGATTTGTTTTTATTACATAAGTCTAGAGGTAAGTAAATTCAGTGGCATAGTGATTATAACATTGTTGTAATGTTCTTAGCTTTTCCTTGTGGCCACAAGATGGCTACTACAGCTCTGACTGTCACATCCCAACTCCAAGCAGAAAGAAAGGGGAAGGGGAATGGTACTCTACCACATGTGTTGCTCTTTATTAGCAAAGCAAAAGCTTTTTCTGGAACCCCATTAGCAGGCTGTACCTATGTCTTATGGACCAGAACTTCATCCCATAGTGACCCCCAGCTGCAGAGGAAGCTGGGAAAGCAAGTTTTGGTTTTCTACTCATTAGAGTGTGAGATAGTCAAGAGATACATGGATTGGGAAGGACTGTTGGCTAGCCAATCTACACACTCTACCACAACAGTATTCCACAAGTAAATGTTTGATAAGACAGGTAAGAAGCTGGAGATAGTTTAGAGAACTTAGAGCCATTTACAAGTGTAAAGTTTTAAAACTTCTAGATAACTTTGCAAGGTTTTTTCCCTCTGAGATAAAACGTTAATGCCACAGGTTGATTTCTCCCAGAAGCAGACTACAAGATACAGTTGAACATTAAGGATGTTTATTAGGGAGCACTTTTGGGGTTAAAACCTGTTAAAGGAGTACATTTTTTTCCCTGGGCAGAGGGAGAAGTTGAATTGTGTTGCAGCTCCAACAGCCTGAGCAGACTGCAGGGGAAGCACTGGAGGAGAACAGCCCATCAGAATCGTCCTGCCTCCATCCATTGAAAACTTAAAAGTATAGAAAAATATCAGAATACTTAAGTCAGTAATCTGTAATCTAAACCCAAAATCATGAACATTTAGGTTTCAAAGGAACCTAGAAATTATACCCAGTATACTTTTTATACAAGTAGAAATGGAAGCTCAGAATGGAAATTAATTGCCCAAGGTCCCAGAGCAGGTAAATAGTATGACTAGATCTCAAATCTATAATTCTCGATTCTTAATCCAGGTTTCTTTGCACAGTACCATGCTATTTTTGATTAATAGTTTTGAGTCTTACTTATATTACATATTACATAAAATTTATAAGGCACTGTGCTCTTTTGCTTTGACTACTTGTATCTGTCTTTTTTGTAATAAAATGCAGATTTTAGACCTAGTCGCATCTAGAGATTAGGAGGTGGAAGGCCAGGCGCGGTGACTCAAGCCTGTAATCCCAGCACTTTCGGAGGCCGAGGCGGGTGGATCACGAGGTCAAGAGATCGAGACCATCCTGGTCAACATGGTGAAACCCCGTCTCTACTAAAAATACAAAAATTAGCTGGGCATGGTGGCACGTGCCTGTAATCCCAGCTACTCAGGAGGCTGAGGCAGGAGAATTGCCTGAACCCAGGAGGCAGAGGTTGCGGTGAGCCGAGATCGTGCCATTGCACTCTATCCCGGGTAGCAAGAGCGAAACTCCATCTCGAAAAAAAAAAAAAAGAGATTAGGAGGTGGGCAAATTATTTTCTTCTATGATGCAGGTAGACTTTACTCAATCATTAATTATAGCTTTTATCCTCCTCTTAAAGGTTACAGTTAAATGTTTTTCACTTGCTTGTCCTGTTGCCTTAGTCCAGCTCCCTCTGGATGGAAACAAGCTGGTGTTGCCTGGGTCCTCTGAGGAGTGCTGTGATGGCAGCTCCCTACCCTGCAGGGTTCCAAGCCACGAGACTTTATGCCTGCTGTCAGCAGCCAGAGTTGTATCTGGAACAGGGTTCTCCATCAGAGTCCAGGCCTCCTGGGGGTGCTGCTCACCTCCCAAGCTATGGGGATTCTGTCTTGATGTTGAACAGTTAAATACTCAGCACAGAGCAATAACCTGTATCTTTGTGATGGGTCTATTTTAATGATTTTAAGTGAAATAAACATTTTTAGAAATCAGGTTGAGAGAGACCAAGTCTCCCAACTAAATTTTTTGTTGTGCTTAGTTGGGGATTTTTTGTTTTTAGTAATAGTGACCATGGGCCTGCTGAGGGAGGCCACTGGGTAAGCTTTGGGGGAACTCCTGGAGTTTGAGAGGTTCTGTTCCTGTGGTCTTTCCTGAGACTGAAGGCATTGGCAGCAATGTGCACGCTGAGCTGCAGCATTGTGGCTGCTGGATGTGTCCATGACTGCTCAGGACATTGCTTGGATGTTGTGTTTTCCAATAATAAGCATTAGTCTTTGAATGCAGATTACCATTGTATGTAAATGTATTTGCTGATAAATGGTACGATTACATTTACGTACAATGGGAAAGGGAGCACTTTATGTACATTATCTCAGTGTTTCCTTATAAAAACCCATGAGGTATTTTTGTCCTCTCTTTAAAGATAAGGAAACTGGGTCTCAAAGAGTTTAAGTTTCTGCTCAGAAGCATATAGTTGATATGTGACCAATCTGGAAATCACCCCAGGAATGTCTAACTGCAAAGGCCCTCTTCTCAACTAATAAACTACACAAAGTCTGTATTTAAAAAAAATATATATATATATCCCACAGCCGTGCTGTCTTCCAGGTTCTAGTCTTACGTTTGCAAGTGTTAAAGAGAGAATCCTGAACCTAAAGACAGTGTCGATATTGACACCTGCAAAGGTAGACTGTCACCTGCCAGGTCCTACTTTGACCACACACAGCATAATGAATGACTGATAGCCCAAGTAATTGTAAACAAGTATTAGATTTTAAGTTCTAATAGGTGCAAAAGAGGCCTCATGAAAATGAAATATTTCAGATAAAAGAACTACATTAAAATAGAGCCATGAGTAAAATAGTCAGATAACTGTATGTTAAACATTTTACATTTCCTTAATATACATTTGTAGATTAATGCTTAATGCAAATTCCTGTATACAGCTACTTTAAAGTCCTTAACATGACCAGAGCAAATGATCACAATCATTGGTGTGGATCAGCGTAACCATCTGTCTGTTAATTCTTATCTGCCCTGCCCTTTCAAATTTATCCTATTAACATGTTGCAGCATCAAATCTAGAACTTAAATAAGTAGATGAAATATATGGCTATGTCTACTAACCATTTATTAAGAATCTCCTTTGTAGGTGAGGCACTATGTACTTTATCTTCATTATCTGTGTACTGTCCCAAAATCTGCTCAAAATATGTAATGTGATCCTGATTTTTAAAAGGAGAAACTTCAAGTTACCCAGGCTGGGAACTCAACTCCACATTCCTGTGCTTTTCTTTCTGTACCACATCATCTCCTTTAACCACCAGGATAGCCTCTGGGTTTGCTATGGACATAGGCGTAAGACTGATTGTACTAAATCTCAGCTGTCCCAACATTCTTACAATTTTGATTTATCAGAAAGACCTGAGTTTCTAAAAACTTGAGCTTTGGAATCAGAATTAGCTTTAACAGACTTATCACAGAGAAATGAAACAATTTTGAAATAGCTGTTTGAAAATAGGTTGAGAATCCTGAATTAGGAACCACTAATCTGGTCTTTTTTGGTTGTTTAGGAAACTGAAGCACAAAAAAAGAGAAACTTCTCATAGTGCTACAGAGCTTATGCCAGAATTAGGACTTAGAATTTAGGTCATCTTGCTGCAAGTCAAGTGCATCCTATTGGACCCCAGTGTCTTTCCTCCTCCCTCATACCTCTTTATCTATCTAATCTATCACCTTCATTTTCTCCATTGTCTTTTAAATAATGTATATTACAAAAACAACAACAATAATACCTTTTCTACAGAGGAATTTAATATAATCACCAAAACTGATGCTTGAGGTATTTTGTTTTCTTCCACTCTCCTATTAAGATTTTTTTTTCTGTTATTTTCAGAAATTAACCCTGCAGCATGTGAACAGTAATCAGTGCCTGGATAAAGCCACCGAAGAGGATAGCCAGGTGCCCAGCATTAGAGACTGCAATGGAAGTCGGTCCCAGCAGTGGCTTCTTCGAAATGTCACCCTGCCAGAAATATTCTGAGACCAAATTTACAAAAAAATGAAAAAAATAAGGATTGACTGGGCTACCTCAGCATACATTTCTGCCACATTCTTAAGTAGCAAAAAAGGAAAAGTGCTTTCCTTCTCTGCAGGATGTAAGGTTTATCAGCCATTAAAACTTAAACTTCTCTAGCTTTTCACTAGCTGTGAACCAGCCTTCCTGTCCACTGACATGAAACTGCATAGTAATGAGGCTGTGCACACTGATGTTTACAAGATTGAAAGAGTCTTTCTCCGAAACTCATGCTAAAGAATATTGAGACAATGAAAAAAATCAACAAAATATGCTTTCTGGAGAACTGTACCTTTTATGGTTTGCTTGCACATCAGTTATTTCTGCTGAATGTGCTGTCATAATGAAGAGATTTCCAAGATTTTCTTTCCTGATTAGAACTGGTAGCCAGTATATTAAATATTGATATTGAAATAAATGAACTGGAACCAGATGCAGAACCATGAAAAGATTTTTACAACAACAGCAACAAACTATATTAAACAGGGTTTAAAGAAAATTAAAACAGAACTATGAGAAGTACAATTTGTTATAGTATAGTATCAAATTTCTATATAGATTTTATACCTCAGTGGGGAAAAGTAACTGATTCCTATGACATTCATTTTGTTTTCATCTGTGATAGTCATGGATGCTTTTATTTTCCTTGGGGTGCTGAAATTGAGCTGAAAAAAAAAAACAGACTCTGAATATAGTTTTAATTTCTCTCTACAGTTTTTTTTGTTTGGTTGGTTTCTGGGCTGAAATTTGGAATTGTGATTTTTAATTGCCTTCAGAATTTAACATAATGTTCGGTCTCAACTGAACAAGTGTTTCAGTTGCTCTTGGGTCAACTGGCTTACAGATTTATGAGTGCACATACACACACACAAATTTCTTATCATATTTTCAACTTCTTGACCCACGTGATTATGCTTAATACCCAAGATTCATACTACTGTACCACAGATTTGTTTTCACAGCAATAAATCTTCAGTTATTTGTTTATGATTCCACTTAACAGAAGGCCTGCAGAAGTGATTTATTATTTGGGTATTTGGAGATAATATATTTGATGGTTTTTTTGGAAAACCTTTTTCACTCCATACTCAGATATGCTTCATTGTCAAGTGCATATTTAGATTATTGAATTGTAATGTTTACCTGCTGCTTTTTTTAAGAATAAAATTTGACTGAAAATGTTTAATTGGCATTTTTTAATGACTTAGCCAAAGAAGTGCAGCTGTTATTCCATATTAATAGGCTTGCATTTCTTTTCTAAATTTTATTGGGCTAAATCAGTTTTATTTTTCTGATTTTTAATACCACAGAAACACCTGTGTGTCAATTAAGTTGTCAATTAAAAAGTAATTTTGTGATCTCACAGAGGGAATCTCATTAAGACATTTTTCCTGATCTGTAGAGCAGTCTGTTGGCAAAAATACATATATTTTCTTTCATATCTGTAAAATTACATTTAATGGAATTCTTTTCTTTTGATTATCAAGGACTTTCAGTGCAGGCAGTGCTATTTCTTGTGCCTAAGAATGTTTCCGAAAGTCACATAATTAATTATACTTGCCAAGTTGAGTGTACACAGAGTTTCTCATATCCTGTTCAAGTTAATCAACATCAAGCACATGGGGATGCTTTACGGTGAGGCTATAGTACAAAATGCATAAACCACGTCCCCAGGAAATTTGAAAGGAAGCAGGTGCTAGATGGATTTTTTTTTTCCTTTTCCATGAGCTGTGTTAATTCTATCTCCAGTAGGCCTAATGCTTGAATAAGCAAGATGTCTAATCAATAAATTATTTTCATGCTCAGAATTTCAGGTTTTTATACTCCAGCATTGCTTGGTCTTATTTCTTATTGTATGAAAGCCTAACAGCAATGTGATTTAAGGTTTTATTTTGTTTTTTAAGTGGGGGATGTAAGTGATTTAATTCATGGGTACTTTTAGAACCTGACAGATAATCCTATTGCCTTTATTTTTCTAATTAAAGAATTCCTAAATACTTTGAAAATACAAAATATTCCTGAATAGTTGTGACTTACATTGGTTTTATTTGAAGTTAGAGTGGATCCTGGTTTATCATAATTATTTGTAATTAGGCAGATGCTTATCACTCTATTATAAATCAAATTGGGAAGAAAAGAATGAAAAAACAATTGCTGGGTATTGGCTCATACCTACAATTCCAGCATTTTGGGAAGCTGAGACTGTAGGACCACTTGAGGCCAGGAGTTTGAGGTTGCAGTGAGCTATGATGGTGCCACTACACTCCAGACTGGGCAACAGAGAAGAGACCATGTCTCTTAAAAAAAAAAAAAAAAGAAAATGAAGGATAAAAAAATGGGATTATTATTTAATCAGTGAAGAATTCATAAATGTGACAAGGATAATTTGAATCTCTCAAATCTATTCACCCCTCCCCAGTCCCAGTCTTTTTTTAACATGTCTCTCTGTCCTAATTGGCATTCTTGAGAAATAGTGCTGCCACTGAACATTGGGAATATTCATCTATTCTGCAGATGGAAGACATCATGTCCTCATTGCCCCCATTCTACATTTAGCTGGAAAACAGAGGTTCCTCTTTGTAAGGATTTGATGTTCTTCTCATCCTTCCAAGAAGTATACCAAGAGCAAATTTGCCTGTTCTTCAAAGGAAAAAGAAACTTCGAAGACGGTGTTTCTGAGATCATAACTATGAGAGGTTGTATACAAAGAATGATTACCTTTTTAGGCCATTTGGAAAATTACATCTGTTTCTAATTAGATGACATTTTCTCCATTCTCTGATTTCTTGAAAACTGCCAAGCATTTGCTTGACAATCTAACAGAACTGATAATTTTGCAGAATATCAGACAAATACCTGAATTCAGTTGTTTGTCTATACCCTAGCAACAAACACTTGAAAATTCAACATTAAAATATGCCATTTATACTGGCATCAAAGAAGTCAAACTTCTAATTAAGAAGAAAGTTAACAAACGATGTGCAAGACCTCTACTCTGAAAACTACAAAACAGTGCTGGAAAAATTATAGAGCACCACAATAAAAGATATTCTGTGCTCATGGGTTGAAAGACTACATAATGGTAAGATAGCAGTTCCCCACAAATTGATATCTAAATTCAATGGAATAAAAACCCCACGAGGCTATCTTGTAGAAATTGGCAAATATATATATGAAAATGCAGCATACCCAAAATAGCCAAGATAATTTTGAAGAAGAAAAACAAAACTGGAGTACTTATAATACCCAATGTCAAGACTTGCTCTAAAGCTACAATATTTAAGAGTATGGTACTAGAATTAGAATAAACAAATAGCTTAATAGACAAGTCCAGAAATAGACCCACATGTATATGGTTATTGGATTTTCAACAAAAACACCAACTTGAATTAAATAGAAAAAGGAAAGATTTTTCAGTTGGAGCTGAAGCAACTGGATGTCTGGGAAAAAAACAATGTTGATGTCTTCATACTGTGCACAATTTGTTCAAAGTGGATTATAGAACTAAATGTGAATGGCAAAACAAATCTTTTAAAAGGAAACACTATCTTCATGACACTGGGATAGGCAAAGATAGGTGAAGATATGAAGGTTAAATATAAAAACACATTTTTATCAAAATTAGATACTTCTCATTAAAAAGATACTTTTAAAGTGAAAAGGCAAGCCACAGCCTAGGAGAAAATATTCACGATACACAGAACTAACAAAAGAAAGCAAAGAAGATTTTAAAACCATTGTAACAGCAACCCAATTTAACAATGAGTGACTTGAATACACACTTGAGAGAAGCTCTCCCGACGCACAAGTAGCATAGGAAATGGCACTCAATGTCAGCCATCGGGGAATGCAGAATAAAACCACAAGGAAATACCACTGCATACCCACCAAATGGTGAGAATATGGAATAACTGATAGAAGTCTCAGTTTGCCAGTTGCTTATAATGGTAAACATAATGCCTACCTGTGACTCAGTGATTCCACTCCTAAAGATCTACCCAAGAGAAATGAGGTGGTGTTTTTACAGTAAAACTTGTACAAGAATAGCAATTTTATTTTTATAGTATCATCAAACTGAAAACTACCCAAATATCTGTCACTACATTAATAGATAATCAAGTAATGGTGTATTTATACATTGGATACTAGTCTGCAATTGAAAGAATAGGCTGGGCTTAGTGGCTAAAACCTGTTATCCCAACAATTTGGAGGCCAAAGCAGGAGGATCATTTGAGCCCAGGACTTCAAGACCATCCTAGGCAAGATGGCAAGATACCATGTCTACAGAAAAATTTAAAAATCAGCTGGGTATGGCAGTACACACCTGTGGTCCCACCTACTTAGGAGGCTAAAGTGGGAGGATCCCTTGAGCCCAAAAGTTCAAGGCTGCAGTGAGCTGTGATCACACCACTGCACTCCAGCCAGAGTGACAGAGATACTGTCTGTAAAAATAATGAGGTACTGGTAAAACAATATAGATAAATCTTAAAAACATTGTTGAACAAAAGAAGCTAGAAATACTCCATTTATATGAAGCTCAAAAATAGACAAAACAAATATGGAATGGTTATCTCGGGATGAGTATAGTCTGGAGAAGAGCATAGAACTTTCTGGAATGATGGAATGGTCTGTATCTCGACTGCAATAGTGGTAACCTATACATATATATGTATGTGTGTATATTTTTAAAAATATATTGAACTGTATACTTGGGATATATGCATTTTACTGTATGTAAATTATGTCTCAATAAAATGCTGGGGAACATGATGAAGGTATTTACCCCGCTGGCATCAAGGCGTTCTGAAAAGCCCTGCACTGCTACAAAACAGCCAAAGGCTGAATAACTTACTGCAAATATACTTTTAAGTGAAATGCTGAGATCACCAGAAAATATGAAAAATTCATAAGGGCCAGACTGGTAAACATGAACTTGGACGATAATCGTAACTATTAAATATGAAAGCCCTTCCTCTTCTAAAAACAAAATATAATGCCTACAGTTTGGGGAATGGGAGCTTAGGCCTTGGGCCTAAACAAAGTTGGGGAATTAAACCAAAGATCTGGCTGGACATAGTGGCTCACACTTGTAATCCCAGCACTTTGGGAGGCCGAGGTAGGTGATCACCTAAGGTCTGGAGGTTGAGACCAGCCTGGCTAACATGGTGAAACCCCATCTCTACTAAAAATACAAAAATTAGCCGGGTGTGGTGGCACACGCCTGTAAACCCAGCTACTCAGGAGGCTGAGACAGGAGAACAGCTTGAACCCAGGAGGCGGAGGCTGCAGTGAACCGAGATTGTGCCACTGCACTAGAGCCTGGGTAATATAGAGTGAGACTCCGTCTCAAAGACAAACAAAAACAATAAACCAAAGATCCCTGCATCTTCAGTTGGGATATTAATAGGTGTTAACACCTACAATTCAAGGGTGGATAGGAAAGTCAGCCTTCTTGAAAGGTAATCTGACTGACTCTGCCCCTTTTCTGGTTAGTAAATGAGATGATGGTGCCACCTCTGTAATCATAGGTTTCCTTTCACATAGATCAGGGATTTAATGCCACATTCTTGAAGTCTGCCAATCAAGAAAATAAAATACTGGATTTACCGCTTCCTGAAAACCATTAGAATAAAACAAGTCTTTGCAGGATGCAGTGGCTTACACCTTTAATCCCAGCACTTTGGGAGGCCAAGGTGAATGGATCACTTGAGGCCAGGAGTTTGAGACCAGCCTGGCTAACATGGCAAAATCCCATCTCTAAATCTCTTTTAGTTTTGTAACTAAAAATTACAAAACTTATCTGGGTGTGTTGGTGCCCACCTGTAGTCCTAGCTACGTGGGAGGCTAAGGCATGAGAATTACTTGAATCTGGAGGTGGAGGTTGCAGTGAGTCAAGATCACGACACTGCACTCCAGCCTGGGCAAAAGAGCAAGACGTTATCCAAAATAAATAAATAAATATATATATATATATATATATATATATATATATATATATATATATATATATATATATATAAATATAAAGTTTTTTGGAAAACTGTCAATCCTGACCCCCATACTCCTACTAAATTCAGATATTAAAGTACTATCAAAAAGAGGAAGCCATCATGCGTGAATATTAACAAAAGTTAATTCTAGCTTCTGGCAATCTAAGACTAGCTTGTATCAGACTAAAACCTAGTAACAATAATTTTGAACAAAATATTATTTAAAGAATGATGGCCCAGGCAAGTGAACAGAAACTGTAGGGGATTTGACCCCTGTTAAGGATTTCACTGGGTAAGATCTCAGCTTTTCCCTTAGAAAGCCTCCACCATGTACTGAGAACACTGAAGGTAGATACCGTTCATGTACATGGTGATGAATAATATTAGACTGAGGGGTCAAGAGATCTTACTGAAAACAAACAGAGGCTGGAAATTGGGGAAGGAAATCCTAGACTGCAGGGAGTTGGAGAAAGAAGCCCCCAAATCTGCATACAAACTTTCCACAGATGGTTGGCTGGTTAAATTGTGTGCTCAGGATGAAACTCCAAGAAGCTCAGAGAAAACCACCGAAAAGCAGAAAGATCTGAGCAGTTGCCCAGCACCACAGAGGTCGAAGTTCAAATTTGAAGAGGATTGATAAACACTGTCAGCTTTATGTTGAAATTCAAGAAGGGCATGTGTAGAAATAAAGACCATTTCTAAGACCTTAGAGTTATTTCTAAAGCCAACTACAAAATGGAAATCAACCACATCTAACAAAGTGTCTGTTTTATTGACTATTTAAAAAAAAAAAAAAATTAAAAAGCAGACCCACTGGTGATACAGATGTTGGAATTCACAGACAAATTCTTCAAAATAAGTATCAGTGTTTTAAAAAATGTATACAGAGAAGGCCGCGCGCAGTGGCTCAAGCCTGTAATCCCAGCACTTTGGGAGGCTGAGGCGGGTGGATCACGAGGTCAAGAGATTGAGACCATCCTAGTCAACATGGTGAAACCCCGTCTCTACTAAAAATACAAAAAATTAGCTGGGCATGGTGGTGCATGCATGTAATCCCAGCTACTCAGGAGGCTGAGGCAGGAGAATTGCCTGAACCCAGAAGGCAGAGGTTGCGGTGAGCTGAGATCGCGCCATTGCACTCCATCCTGGGTAACGAGCGAAACTCCGTCTCAAAAAAAAAAAAAAAAAAAAAAAAAATGTATACAGAGAATATAATAAGTAAAACCATGGGAAGTTTCAGAAGAGGTCTGGAAAGCAGAGGGGGAATCCTAAAACCAAAAAGTATCTAAAATAAAAAATTAACTGAATGGGATTTACAGCAAATTGGACACACACAAGAAGGGATCAGTGAACCTGAGCACAGGTCAATAAAAAATGTCCAAACTGACCCACAAAGAAAAAAGATAAAGGGGTTAGAAAAAAAAGAACAGGTTTAATGATGAAATACATTCATTGACCTGGAAGAAGACTTGTTTTCTCAATTCTGTGGTTGCTCCCAATTCTTGGCTTGTTAGATGCCTCACTCCAGTCTCTGCCATTGTTTTCACTTGGCATTACTCTCTGCATGTGTCTGTTTCTTCTCTGCCCCCTCATATAAGTACGCTAGTTATATTGACTTTATAGCCCACTCTAATCCATTATGACCTCATCTTAACTAACTGCATCTGCATAAACTGCAATGAGTCGAATTCTGTCCACTGGTAAGAAAGTCCTACCCCCCAATATATCAGAATGTTACATTATTTAGAAGTCAGATCTTTATAGAGATAAGCAAATCAGAATGAGATCATTAGGGTGAGCCCTAACCCACTGTGACTGATGTCCTTATTAAAAGGGGAAATGACACAGAGACAGACACATAGAGAAGGAAGATGATGTGCAGATATGAGAAACTCCATCCACAAACCAAAGGGTGCCTGAAGCTATTGCAATTTAGGAGAGGCATGAAACATAACCCCTCACAGTCCTCAGAAAGAACCAACCCTGCCTACACCTTGATTTTTAGGCACCTAGCCTTCAAAACAGTAAAAAATTATTGTTTAAACCACTCAATTTATAAGTATTTTATTACAAAAGCCCCAGAAAATTAATATAAATTATGTTTCTAAATTGAGTCTCATGCTGATACTCTGAATAGATGTAATTCAGATACACTATTTGACATCTACTAGACATTTAAAGAAGAATTAATATCAATCATTTACAAACTCTTTCAAAAAGAAGAGGGAATCATTTTCAATTTATTCTATGAAGCCAGCATTACCCTGATATCAAAGCCAGACAGACATAACAAGGGAAAACAAGACAAGCTAAACACCAATATTTCTGGTGAATATATAGGCATACCTCATCTTATTACACTTTGCAAATACTGTTTTTTTTTTTATATATTCAAGATTTGTGTTAACCTAGCATCAAGCAAGTCTCACAGTGCCATTTTTACAACACATTAACTTCATGTTTCCGCATCACATTTTGGTAACTCTTGCATTATTTCAAACTTTTTAATTAAAATATCTGTTGTGGGGTTCAGTGGTCTTTGATGTTACTATTTTAATTGTTTGGGGGCACCACAAACTACATACATATGAGAAGATGAACTTAAATGATAAATTGTGTGGGTATGCATGCATGTGTGCATGTGGGCTGTTACACCCATTGGTCCTTCTGCCGTCTTTTCCTCTCCTCAGCCCTCTTTATTCCCTGGGACACAACAATTTTGAAATAAGGCCAATTAATAATCCTACAATGGCCTCTTAACTGTTAGAGTGAAAGGAAGAGTCACATATCTATCATTTTAAATTGAAAGCTAGAAATAAGTGAGGCAGCCATGTTGAAAGCTGAGATAGTCCAAAAACTAGGCTTCTTGCACCAGTTAGCCAAGTTGTGAATGCAAAAGAAAAGTACTTGGAGGAAACTAAAAGTGCTGCTCCACTGAATACACAAATAAGAAAGCAAAACAGCTTTATTGCTGATATGGAAAAAGGTTTAATGGTTTAATGGTTTTAATGGTCTGGACAGAAGATCAAACCAACTACAGCATTTCCTTAAGCAAAATCTTAATTCAGAGCATGGCCATAGCTCTCTTCAATTCTATGAAGACAGAGCAGAGAGGAGCTGCAGAAGGAAAGTTTGAAGATAAAAGAGGTTATTCATGAGGCATAAGGAAAGAAGCCATCTCCATCACATGAAAATGTAAGGTGAAGCATCAAGTGCTAATAATACAGAAGCTGCAGCAAGTTATCTAGAAAATCTATCTAAGATCATTGAGGAAGGTGGCTACGCTAAACAGCAGATTTTTAATGTAGACAAAACAGCCTTCTGTTGATTTTAGGCATCTAGCCTAAAATGGAAGAAGATGCCATCTGGGACTTCCATGGGTAGAGAGAAGTCAATACCTGTCTTGAAAGGATAGACTGTCTTTTTTGTTAGGGGCGATTGCAGCTGGTGTCTTTAAGTTGAAGCCAATGCTCATTTACTATTCCAGAAATCCTTGGACCCTTAAGAATTATACTAAATCTACTTTGCCTGTGTTCTTTAAATAGAAAAATAAAGCCTGGATGACAGCATATCTGTTTATAGCATGGTTTACTAAACATTTTAAGCCCACTGTTGAGACCTACCACTCAGAAAAAAAGCATTTTTTTCAAAATATTGCTGCTCATTGATAGTGCACCTAGTTACCCAAGAGCTCTGATGGAGATGTACAAGATAAATATTTTCTTTTTATTTATTTTTATTTTATTTATTTATTTTTTTTTTGAGACGGAGTTTCGCTCTTGTTACCCAGGCTGGAGCGCAATGGCGCGATCTCGGCTCACCGCAACCTCCACCTCCTGGGTTCAGGCAATTCTCCTGCCTCAGCCTCCTGAGTAGCTGGGATTACAGGCACGAGCCACCATGCCCAGCTAATTTTTTGTATTTTTAGTAGAGATGGAGTTTCACCATATTGACCAGGATGGTCTCGATCTCTCGACCTCGTGATCCACCCGCCTCGGCCTCCCAAAGTGCTGGGATTACAGGCTTGAGCCACCGCGCCCGGCCAAGATAAATATTTTCATGCCTGCTAACACAATATTCATTCTGCAGCCCATGACCAAGAATTAATTCAGACTTTCAAGTCTTATTATTTAAGAAATAACATTTCATAAGGCCATAGCTGTCATGGATAGTGATTTTTCTGATAGACCTGGGCAAAGTAAATTGAAAACCTTCTAAAAAGGATCCAGCACTCTAAATTCCAGTAAGAACATTCATGATTCATTGAGAGGGGGTCAAATACTGACATGAAGAGAAGTTTGGAAGAAGTTGGTTCCAACCTTCATAGGTGACTTTGAGGTATCCAAAACTTCAGTGGAGGAAGTAACTGCAAATGTAGAAACAGCAAGAGAACTAGAATTAGCCTGAAGATGTGTCTGAATACTGCAGTCTCATCATAAAACTTGAATGGATTGAGGAGTTGCTTCTTAGGGATAAGCAAAGAATACGTTTTCTTGAGATGAAATCCTCCTGGTGAAAATGCTATGAATGTAGTTGAAATGACAACAACAGATTTGGAATATTCCATAAAATTAGTTGATAAAGCAGAGGCAGGATTTAAGAAAACTCCACAATTTTGAAAGGACTTCTACAGTGGGTAAGATGCTATCATATAGCATCAGAAAAATTTTCTGTGAAAGGAAGTTTCAATCAATGTCACAAATTTCATTGTTGTCTTATTTTAAGAAATTTCAACAACCACCCAAACTTCAGCAACCACCACCCTAACAGTCAGCAGTCATCAGCATTGAAGCAAGACTCTCCAGCAGCAAAAAGATTACAACTCACTAAAGGCTCAGGTGAACATTAGCATTTTTAGCAGTATTTTTAATTAAGAAATGTGGCCGGGTGTGGTGGCTCAAGCCTGTAATCTCAGCACTTTGGGAGGCCGAGGCAGGTGGATCACAAGGTCAAGAGATCAAGACCATCCTGGTCAACATGGTGAAACCCCGTCTCTACTAAAAATACAAAAAAAAAAATTAGCTGGGCATGGTGGTGCGTGCCTGTAATCCCAGCTACTCAGGAGGCTGAGGCAGGAGAATTGCCTGAACCCAGGAGGCGGAGGTTGTGGTGAGCCAAGATCGCACCATTGCACTCCAGCCTGGGTAACAAGAGTGAAACTCGCCTCGAAAAAAAAAAAGAAAAAGGAATGTACATTGTTTTGTTTTTAGACATAATGCTATTACACACTTAGTAGGCTATGGTATATTGTAAACATAACTTTTATATGCACTGGGAAACAAAAAAATTGTGTCACTCACTTTATTGCAATATTCACTTTATTGGGGTGGTCTGGAACTGAACCTGCAATATCTCTGAGGTATGCCTTTAGATGCAAATAGCCTCTACAGGATAATAGTAAACCAAATGTAGCAGCATATTAAAAGGATTATACACCATGATGAAGTGGTATTTATCCTATGGATGCAAAGTTGTTTTAACATTTGAAAACCAGCCAGGTACAGTGGCTCACACCTGTAATCCCAGCATTTTGGGAGGCTGAGGTGGGTGGATCAAAAGGTCAGGAGTTCAAGACCAGCCTGGCAAAGAGGTTGAAACCCTGTCTCTACTAAAAATACAAAAATTAGCTGGGTGCAGTGGCAGGCACCTGTAATCCCAGCTACTCAGTAGGCTGAGGCAGGAGAATCACTTGAACCCATGGGTGGAGTTTGCAGTGAGCCAAGATTGTGCCACTGCACTTCAGCCTGGGCAACAGAGTGAGACTTCATCTCAAAAAAAAAAAAAAAAAAAAATTCAAAATCAATCTGTGATATACCATGTTAATAGAATATAGAACAAAAACTGCATGATCATCTTAATAGAGAAAAGGAAATCCAACACCCTTTCATGGTTAAAACAAACAAACAAAATAAAACTGGGACTAAAAGGAAACTTCCACAATTTGATAAAAGACCCCAACGAAAATTCCACAACGATCATCATATTTAATGGTGAAAGACTGGATGCTATAGCACACTGGTTAGGTGGAAAAAATAAGTAAGTAAGTAAGTAAAAGACTGGATGCTTTTCCCCTAAGATCAGGAACATGGCAAGGATGTCTATTCTTTTCATATCTATTCAACATTGTTCTGAAAGTTCTAACCAGAACAACTAGTCAAAACGTACCCAGACTGAAGAGGAAGAAATAAAACTATTTGCACAGATGACATCATCTTATATATAGAAAATCTCAGGGAACCCACTAAAATACTATCAGAACTAATAAATGAGTTCAGCAAGGTTGCAGGATAAAAGATCAATATATAAAACTCAGTTGTATTTATATACACCATCAATGAACAGTTCAAAAATGAAAATTTAAAAATTCCTTTTAAAATAGTATCCAGAAAATAAAATACTTATGAATAAATTTAATTAAAAAGTACAAGAGAGGGAAAAGATGGCCAACTAGATGCAGCCAGGAAGAGCACCTTCCACCAAGAGAGACCAAAATATGGAGTAAATAATTATACTTTCAACAGATCTTTAGGAAGAAAGCACTGAGAGTCAATGGAGAGATGATGCAGATACGAGAGCTGAAGAGAGAGGAAGCTGGTAACCCTGCATGGGGTTGCCAAGCTCTGGAACTTATTCCTGGCCCTGAACAACTCCTAAGAAAGGAGTGAGTGAAGTAACTGCAGACCAGCCCACTTTCACTGCAGATCTCCAAGATCCTAGCTGCAGGAGATCCTATGACCCTCATGGACACATGAGTTGGCAGGGGGAACTGCCTGGAGAGTCAGCAGAGATATAGAGTTTGAGTCTCTGTGGAACCCAGGGGGGTTTGGGGACAGCTGTAACAAACCATGACCACAGATGCTCATCCCCAAGGCTCTACATATTTCTCTACAAGGCTATAACCTTTGTTGGCTACTGAACCTGGAGATAGCAGGGCTGTCTTTCCTGCATGACCGGGGCACATCTGATCTGTGTACCCACCTGTCCACTGACCCATCCCAGAGTCCCTGCCTGGCCACAATTATAGGAGTGGGCATACAGCACAGCCTCCACTGCCCCCAACACAGTGCTTTTGCTGGAAACTACCACTAGAGCATTTTTGTTGGTGTCCTGAGAAGACCTTAAGCACCCCCAAACCCCACCCCTGCAAGGCTGGTGCTTAACCTGGAGGAGCCAGAGAACAAAGCCATTGGAGCCAGTCCTATCCCCACAGGGTTAAAGCATGCAGCCCAGGAGTACTCAGCTGAGATCTGCAGCCAGAACTTAGGTGAAGGAAGAACCCTTACTCTCAAAGTGATGGGAAGAGTTAAGTATGGGTTCGTGGGCTGACACAGGAGCTGGATATGCCTTGTGACTCCTTCTGCTGGGCCAGTCTGGAAGGGGTGTGGCCTGTCTGTCAGCCACAGCCTCTCCCCAGGGGAGCCTCATGATCTAACAGCCCAGCAATCTGGGTGTAGGAGGCTTGGGACAAAAGCTGGTCAGGCTAAATTCTGGGGCATTCATCAGAAGGAGACCCTATCGTAGGTGGAGCTGGGCAGGTCCCACTGCTGACTGCTGGCAAAACAAAAACAAAAACAAAAACAAAAAAACAAAAACCCAGGCATGGCACTACACCAGCTGCATACTCACAGCAACATCGCCCTGCCCAGAGATGCCCTGCCCTTGACCTACTGCATCAATGGACCACCACCACAGATATACCCCACAACCTACTCTGATTCTGCCACGTACAGAGAACCTTGGTGGGTCCCCTGAGAGCTGTGGGTCTCCTGGTCACCTAATCTTTGGCTTGGACTACCCCAAAGGGAGCAAGGAGCACAGTTCACTAGAACCCCCTTTAAGACTAACAAAAGGCAGGCACAGCACCAGTGATTGGAGGGGGCTCCCTTAAGACCCAAGAATGGGAGGGATCCAAGATGGCCAAATAGGAACAGCTCTGGAGTGCAGTTCCCAGTGATAACAACACAGAGGGTGAGTGATCAATGCATTTCCAAGCGAGTTTTTACTGCCCACAGACCAGGAGATTCCTGGGCTGAAAAGTGTCACGAGTTTCTAGCATAGCTATTTCAGCCAACGCAGTGGGTCTCTGCACAAAAACTCACACAAACCTGGGTGGCCATTTCAACTGGCACCTGGAATGCCTGGGAGACAGAGCCACCCATTCAACTGAAAAGAAGGGGGCTGAAACAGGGAGCCAGGTGATCTGGCTCTGTGGGTCCTACCCCCACAAAGACCAGCAATCTGCAATGCTCTGGATTGAGAGTTTCACAGCAAGCACAGTTGGATCTGGGATGGTCCAGCTCTGTTAGGGGAAGGGTGTCCACCATTACTGAGGCTGTCTGCCATTACTGAGGTAGTCTGCCATTATTGAGGCAGTTCTAACTATACTTCTATAAACAAAACCACAAGGAAGTTCACACAGCAGCTGGGCAGAGCCCACGACAGCTCAGCAACACCTCTGCTGGCAGACTGACTAGGCTACCTCCTTGCAGGGCAGGGCATCTCTGAAAAATGGCAGCAGCATGTCAGGAACGTATAAATAAAGCCCTACCTTCCCAGGACACAGCACCTGGGAAAAAAGGCAGTTATGATTTCCACTGCAGCAGACTTAAACGTACCTTCCCAGCACTAGAGCTCCTGTAAGGGACAGGCTGTCTCCTCAAGTAGCTCCCTGACCCCCATATATCCAAAGAGACACCTCATAAAGGAGAGCTCAGCCTGACATCTGGCAGGTATCTCTCTGGGATGAAGATAAGAGAAGAAGAAACTGGCAACAACCTTTACTGTTCTGTAGCCACCACAGGTGATCTCCAGGCAAGCAGGGTCTGGAGTGGACCTCCAGCAGTCCTATAGCAGAGGGGCCTCACTGTTAGGAGGAAAACTAAAAAATAGAAAGAAATAATTACATCATCAACAGAAAAGATATCTACTCAGAAACCCCATCTGAGAGTCACCAACTACAAAGACCACAAGTAGATAGATCCACAAAGATGAGAAGAAACCAGCACAAAAAGGAGGAAAACACCCAAAACCAGAATGCCTCTCCTCTTCCAAAGGATTACAACTCCTCACCAGCAAGGGAACAAGGCTGAATGGAGAATGAATCTGATGAGTTGACAGAAACAGGCTTCAGTAGGTGGGCAATAACAAACTTCTCTGAGCTAAAAGAACATGTTCTGACCCAATGCAAAGAAACTAAGAACCTTGAAAAAAGGTTTGATGAAATGCTAAAGAGAATAAACAGCTTAGGGAAGAATATAAATTAACTGAGGGAGCTGAAAAACACCAGAACTTTGTGAAGCTTATACAAGTTTCAATAGCCAAATCAGCCAAAGCAGAGGAAAGGATATCAGAGATTGAAGATCAACTCAATGAAGTAAAAAGAGAAGGCAAGATTAGAGAAAGAAGAGTGAAAAGAAATAAACAAAGCCTCTAAGAAATATGGGATTATGTGAAAAGACCTAACTTATGTTTCATAGGTGTACCTGAATGTGACAGAGAGAATGAATTCAAGCTGGAAAACACTCTTCAGGATGTTACCCAGGAAAACTTCCCCAACCTAACAAGACAGGCCAATATTCAAGTCCAGGAAATACAGAGAACGCCACAAAAGCATTCCTTAAGAAGAGCAACCCCAAGGCACATAATCATCAGATTCACCAGGGTTGAAATAAGGAAAAAATGCTAAGGGCAGCCAGAGAGAAAGGTCAGTTTACCCACAAAGGTAAGCCCATCAGACTCACAGCCAATCTCTACAAGCCAGAAGAGAGTGCGGGCCAATATTCAACATCCTTAGAGAAAAGAACTTTCAACCCAGAATTTCATATCTAGCCAAACTAAGCTTCATAAGTGAAGGAGAAAAAAAATCCTTTATGGACAAGCAAATGCTGAGAGATTCTATCACTACCAGACCTGCCTTATAAGAGCTCTTGAAAGAAGCACTAAACATAGAAAAGAACAACCAGTACCAGCCACTCCAAAAACGTACCAAATGGTAAAGATATCAACACAGTGAAGAAACTGCATCAATGGGCAAAACAACCAGCTACCATCAAAATGGCAGGATCAAATTCACACATAACAATATTAACCTTAAATGTAAATGGGCTAAATGCCCCAATTAAAAGACACAGACTGGCAAATTGGGTAAAAAGTCAAACCCCATCAGTGTGCTGTATCCTGGAAACCCATCTCACATGCAAGAACACACATAGGCTTTAAATAAAATGATGGAGAAAGATTTACCAAACAAATGGAGAGCAAAAAAAAAAAATCCAGAGTTGCAATCCTAGTCTCTGATAAAATAGATTTTAAACCAACAAAGATCAAAAGAGACAAAGAAGGGCATTACATAACGGTAAAAGGATCAATGCAACAAGAAGAGCTAATGATCCTAAATATAAACATGCCCAATACAGGAGCACCCAGATACATAAAGCAAGTTCTTAGAGACCTACAAAGAGACTTAGACTCCCAAACACTAATAGTTGGAGACTTTAACAATCCACTGTCAATACTAGAAAGTTCAATGAAACAGAAAATTAACAAGGATATCCAGGACATGAACTCAGATCTGGTCCAAGCAAACATAGTAGACATCTACAGAACTCTCCACCCCAAATCCACAGGATATATATTCTCAGCACCACATCAGGCCTACTCTAAAATTGACCACATAATTGGAAGTAAATCACTCCTCAGCAAATGCAAAAGAACGGAAATCATAAAAAACAGTCTCTCAGACGACAGTGCAATCAAATTAGAACTCAGGATTAAGAAACGAACTTAGAACCACATAACTTCATGGAAACTGAACAACTGACTCTTGAATGTGGACTGTATAAATGATGAAATGAAGGCAGAAATAAAGATGTTCTTCAAAACCAATGAGAACGAAGACACAATGTACCAGAATCTCTGGAACAGATTTAAAGCAGTGTCTAGAGGGAAATGTATAGCAATAAATGTCCACCAGAGAAGTGAGGAAAGATCTAAAATGACACCCTATTGTCAAAATGTAAAGAGCTAGAGGAGCAAGATAAACAAAACCCAAAAGCTAGCAGAAGACAAGAAATAACTAAGATCAGAGCAGAACTGAAGGAGACAGAGACACACAAAAAAACCTTTAAAAAAGTCAATAAATCCAGGAGCTGGTTTTTTGAAAAGAGCAACAAAATAGAAAGACCACTAGCCACAGTAATAAAAAGGAAAAGAGAGAAGAATTAAACAGATGCAATAAAAAATGATAAAAGGGATATCACCACCGATTCCACAGAAATACAAACTACCATCAGGATTACTACAAACAACTCTATCCACATAAACCAGTAAACCTGGAAAAAATGGATAAATTCCTGGACACTTGCACTCTCCTAAGCCTAAACCAAGAAGAAGTCAAAACCCTGAATAGACCAATAACAAGGGCTGACGTTGAGGCAGCAATTAATAGCCCACCAACCAAAAAAAGCCTAGGTCCAGATGGGTTCACAGCCGAATTCTACCACACATACAAAGAGGAGCTGGCACCACTCCTTCTGAAACTATTACAAACAATACAAAAAGAGGGAATCCTACCCACATCATTTTATAAGACCAACATCATCCTGATACCAAAACCCGGCAGAAACTCAACAAGAAAAGAAAACTTCAGGCCAATATCCATGATGAACATAGATGCAAAAATCTTCAATAAATACTGACAAACCAACTGCAACAGCATGTCAAAAAGCTTATCCAGCATGATCAAGTAGGTTTCATCCTGGGGATGGTAGGCTGGTTCAACATACACAAGTCTATAAATATAATCCACCACATAAATAGAACCAAAGACAAAAACCACATGATTATCTCAATTGATGCAGAGAAGGCCTTTGACGAAATTCAACAGCCCTTTATGCTAAAAACTCTCAAGAAACGAGGTACCTATGGAACATATCTCAAAATAGTAGCTATTTATGACAAACCCACAGCCAATATAATACTGAATGGGCAAAAACTGGAAGCATTCCCTTTGAAATCTGGCACTAGACAAGGATGCCCTCTCTCACCACTCCTATTCAATATAGTATTGGAAGTTCTAGCCAGAGCAATCAGGCAAGAAAAAGAAATAAAAGGTATTCAATTAGGAAAGGAGGTAGTCAAATTGTCTCTGTTTGCAGACAACATGATTGTATATTTAGAGGACCCCATCATCTCAGCCCTAAATCTCCTGAAACTGATAAGCAACTTCAGCAAAGTCTCAGGATACAGAATCAATGTGCAAAAATCACAAGCATTCCTATACACCAATAATAGACTTAAAGAGAGCCAAATCACGAATGTACTGCCATTCACAATTGCTACAAAGAAAATAAAATACTTAGGAATACAACTAACAAGGGATGTAAAGGACCTCTTCAAGAACTACAAAACACTGCTCAAGGAAATAAGAAAGGACACAAACAGATGGAAAAACATTCCATGCTCATGGTTAGGAATCAATATTGTGAAAACAGCCATACTGCCCAAAGTAATTTATAGATTCAATGCTATCCCCATCAAGCTACCTATGACCATCTTCACAGAAGTGGAAAAAAATCCCCCTTAAACTACATATAGAACCAAAGGAGAGCCCACATACCAAGCCAATTTTAAGGAAAAAGAACAAAGCTGGAGGCATCACGCTACCTGACTTCAAACTATACTACAAGGCTACAGTAATCAAAACAGCATGGTACTGGTACCAAAACAGAGATATAAACCAATGGAACAGAACAGAGGCCTTGGAGGCAATGCTACACATCTACAAACATCTGATCTTTGACAAACCTGACAAAACCAAGCAATGGGGAAAGGATTCCCTGTTTAATAAATGGTGTTGGGAAAACTGGCTAGCCATGTGCAGAAAGCAGAAACAGGACCTATTCCTTGCACCTTACACTAAAATTAATTCCAGATGGATTAAAGCCTTAAACATAAGACATAATACCATAAAAACCCTCAAAGAAAACCTAGGCAAAACCATTCGGGAGATAGGCATAGGCAAGAACTTCATGACCAAAACACCAAAAGCATTGGCAACAAAAGCCAAAATAGACAAATGGCATCTAATTAAATTCCAGAGGCTCTGTACAGCAAAAGAAACAATCATTAGAGTGAATCAGCAACCAACAGAATGGGAAAAAATTTTTGCAATCTACCCATCAGACAAAGGGCTAATATCTAGAATCTACAAAAAATGATAACAGATATACAAGAAAACAAACAAACAAACCCATTCAAAAGTAGGCGAAGGACATGAACAGACACTTTTCCAAAGAAGATATATATGAGGCCAATGAACGTATGAAAAAATGCTCATCATCATTGGTCATTAGAGAAACACAAATCAAAACCACATTGAGATACCATCTCACGCCAGTTAGAATGGCGATCATTAAAAAATCTGGAGACAGATGCTGGAGAGGATGTGGAGAAATAGGAACGCTTTTACACTGTTGGTGGGAGTGTAAATTAGTTTAACCATTATGGAAGACAGTGTGGTGATTTCTCAAGGACCTAGAAATAGAAATTCCATTTGACCCAGCAATCCCATTACTGGGTATATATCCAAAGGATTATAAATCGTTCTATTATAAGGACACATGCACATGAATGTTCATTGCGGCACTGTTTACAATAGCAAAGACCTGGAACCAACCCAAATGCCCATCAATGATAGACTGGACAAGGAAAATGTGGCTCATAAACATCATGGAATACTATGCAGCCATAAAAAATGATGAGTTTGTGTCCTTTGCAGAGACATGGATGAATCTGGAAACCATCATTCTCAGTAAACTGACACAAGAACAGAAGACCAAACACTACATGTTCTGCCTCATAGCTGGGTGTTGAACAATGAGAACCCATGGACATAGGGAGGGGAGCATCACACACTGGTGTCTGTTATGGGGCAATAGAGGGACGGGGTCAGGGTAGGGAGGTTGGGGAGAGATAACATGGGGAGAAATGCCAGATACAGATGATGGGGTGATGGAGGCAGCAAACCACATTGCCATATATGTACCTATGCAACAATCCTGCATGTTCTGCACATGTACCCCAGAACCTAAAGTGCAATTACATATATATATATATATATATATATATATATATATATATATATATATATGAGACCCAGGAATGGACTTGGTGAGGGGATCTTCTCTCCCCAATCCTGTCTGCCCCAACACAGAGCACACTGAAATACATTGAGAGGCACATAGCTCAGCTAGAGTCTATCTACAACACCTTAGTCTTAAGTGCCATCTGCTGGATTGCAGCCTGAATTACACCACCAAAAAATTCAACTTTCATTGCCTGTGAAACCCAATGCAGGGTTTTAGCAACGAATAAAAATCTTGTAGAGAGCCTTCAACCTCTGAAAGCATCCAGAAACAAAGCCAATAACTATACTCCACTTACACCATAGACAAACCCTCAAGAGAAATAAAAAACATAAAAGCCCCATTTAAATGAGAGCAGCTTCAAAAGATGAAGGAACACCATCCTTCACAGATGAGAGGAAACTAGCACAAGCAGTCTGGCAGTTCTAAAAGCCAGACATTTTCTTACCCCTAAACAATTGTACATACTCCCAGCAGTGGTTCTTATAAAGATTGAAATGACTGAAATGACAGACACAAAATTCAGAATCTAGATAGCAAGGAAGCTAAAATAAACAAACAAAAACAGGAGAAAGTTGAAACTCAATCCCAGGAAAACAGTAAAATAATCCAAGAGTTGAAAGATGGTATAACTTTTTAAGAAAAAAACAAACTGAACCTATGAAATGAAAAATTGACTACAGGAATTTCAGAATACAATTGGCAGCATTAACAACAGAATAGATGAAGCTGAGGAAAGAATCTTACAGCTAAAAAGCTGCTTCTTGAAATAAACCCAGGTAGACAAAAATAAGGAAAAAAGAACCTTAAAAAATGAACAAAACTGAATTTTCAGCGAGTTGGCTGAAAAGGAACAGCTCCGGTGCACAGCTCCCAGCTAAAGCAAAACAGAAGATGGGTAATCACTGCATTTCCCACTGAGGTACCTGGTTCCTCTCATTGGGACTGGCTAGACAGTGAGTACAGCCCAAGGAGGGTGAGCCAAAGTAGGATGGGGCATCACCTCACCTGGGAAGTGCAAGGGGCTAGAAAACTCCCTCAGTCTCAGGTTACAAAATCAATGTACAAAATTAACAAGCATTCCTATACACCAATAACAGACAAACAGAGAGCCACATCTTGAGTGAACTCACATTCACAATTGCTACAAAGGGAATAAAATACCTAGGAATACAACTAACAAGGAATGTGAAGGACCTCTTCAGAAAGAACTACAAACCACTGCTCAAAGAAATAATAGAGGATACAAACAGATGGAAAAACGTTCCACGCTCATAGTTAGGAAGAATCAATATCATGAAAATGGCCATACTGCCCAAAGTAATTTATAGATTCAATTCTATCCCCATCAAGCTACCATTGACTTTCTTCACAGAATTGGAAAAAACCACCTTAAATTTCATATGGAACCAAAAAAGAGCCCACACAGCCAAGACAATTTTAAGCAAAAAGAACAAAGCTGGCGGCATCACGCTACCTGACTTCAAACTATACTACAAGGCTACAGTAATCAAGACAGCATGGTACTGGTACCAAACAGAGATATAGACCAATGGAACAGAACAGAGGCCTCAGAAGTAATGCCACACATCTACAACCATCTGATCTTTGACAAACCTGACAAAAAACAAGTAATGGAGAAAGGATTCCCTATTTAATAAATGTTGTTGGGAGAACTGGCTAGCCATATGCAGAAAACTGAAACTGGATCCCTTCTTTACACCTTATACAAAAATTAACTCCAGATGGATTGAAGATTTAAATGTAAGACCTAATACCATAAAAACCCTAGAAGAAAACCTAGGCAACACCATTCAGGACATAGGGATGAACAAGGACTTCATGACTAAAACACCAAATTCAATGGCAACAAAAGCCAAAATAGACAAATGGGATCTAATTAAAAAGGTTCTGCACAGCAGAAGAAACTATCATTAGAGTGAACCAGCAACCAACAGAATGGGAAAAAAATTTTGCAGTCTACTCATCTGACAAAGGGCTAATATCCAGAATCTACAAAGAACTTAAACAAATTTACAAGAAAAAAAAAACACCGATCAAAAAGTGGACAAAGGGTATAAACAGATACTTCTCAAAAGAAGACATTTATATGCAGCCAACAAACATGAAAAAAAGCTCATCATTTCTGGTCATTAGAGAAATGCAAATCAAAACTGCATTGAGATACCATTTCATGCCAGTTAGAATGGCGATCATTAAAAAATTAGGAGACAACAGATGCTGGAGAGGATGTGGAAAAGTAGGAATGCTTCTTTTTTTTTTTTTTTTTTTTTTTTTTTTTTTTTTTTTGAGACGGAGTTTCACTCTTGTTACCCAGGCTGGAGTGCAATGGCACGATCTTGGCTCACCGCAACCTCCACCTCCTGGGTTCAGGCAATTCTCCTGCCTTAACCTCCTGAGTAGCTGGGATTACAGGCACGCACCACCATGCCCAGCTAATGTTTTATATTTTTAGTAGAGACGGGGTTTCACCATGTTGACCAGGATGGTCTCGATCTCTTGACCTTGTGATCCACCCGCCTCGGCCTCCCAAAGTGCTGGGATTACAGGCTTGGGCCACCGCGCCCGGCTGCAGGAATGCTTCTAAACTGTTGGTGGGAGTGTAAATTAGTTCAACCATTGTGGAATACAGTGTGGAAATTCCTCAAGGATCTAGAACTAGAAATACCATTTGACCCAGCAATCTCATCACTGGGTATATATGCAAAGGATTATAAATCATTCTATTATAAAGACACATGTACACATATGTTTATTGCAGCACTGTTCACAATAGCAAAGACTTGGAACCAACCCAAATGCCCATCAATGATAGACTGGACAAGGAAAATGTGGCACATATATACATGCAATACTATGCAGCCATTAAAAAGGATGAGTTTGTGTCCTTTGCAGGGACATGGATGAATCTGGAAACCATCATTCTCAGCAAACTGACACAAGAACAGAAAACCAAACACTGCATGTTCTCACTCATAAGTGGGTGCAGAACAATGAGAACACACGGACACATGGAGGGAAACATCACACACTGGGGCCTGTCAGGGGATTAGGGGAGGGATAGCAGGGTGTGGGGGGATAGGGGAGGGACAGCATTAGGAGAAATATCTAAAGTAGATGATGAGGTGATGGATGCAGCAAACCACCATGGCACATATATACCTATGTAACAAACCTGCACATTCTGCACAGGTACCCCAGAACTTAAAGCATAATAAAAATTAAGAAAAGAACAAAACCTCTGAGAAATATGGGATTATAAAAAGAAACCAAACTTATGACTCATTGGCATTCCTGAAAGAGACAAAAGAATAATAAACTTAGAACACAGTTTAAGGATATTGCTCATGAAAACTTTCCTAAGCTTGACAGAGAGGTCAACATACAACTTCAATAAATTTAGAGAATCCCTGTAAGATACCATATAAGATGACCATACCTGAAACACATAGTTATCAAATTCTCCAAGGTCAACATGACAGAAAAAATCTTACAGGCAGCTATAGAGAAGGGACAGGTCACTTCCAAAGGAAACCCCTTCAAGCACAGTAGACATTCAAGCAGAAATCTTGCAAACTAGAAGAGTTGGGAGTCTTTTTTCAGCATCCTTAAAGAAAAGAAATGCCAACCAAGAATTTCATGTCTTACCAAACTAATTTTCCTAAGTGAAGGAGAAATAAAATCATTTTCAGACATACAAATGCTAAGGGAGTTCATTATCACTAGACCTGTCTTACAAGAGGTGCTTAAGGAGTACTAAACATGAAAATGAAAGATCAATATCTGCCACTGCAAAAACACACTGAAGTACATAACCACAGACACTATAAAGCAACTACACAAGCGAGGCTATATAACAACCAGCTAACAACAATAACAAGATCAATCTTTACATATCAATATTAGCCTTGAATGTAAACAAACTAAATGCCCCACTTAAAAGGCATAGAGTGGCAAGTTGGATAAAAGAAAAAGACCCAAGTGTCTGCTGTCTTCAAGAGATTCATCTCACATGTAACAACACCTATAGTCTCAAATTAAAAGAATGGAAAAAGATCTATCATGCAAACGGAAAACAAAAAAGAGCAGGAATTGCTCTTCTTATATCAGAAAAACAGATTTGAAGCCAGTAACAATCAGAAAGGACAAAGAAGGGCATTACACAATGATAAAGGATTCAATTCAGCAAACTTAACTATCCTAAATATATACACATACAATATTGGAGCACACAGATTCATAAAACAAGTTTTTACAAGCCTATGAAGAGTCTTAGAGAGCCACATAATAATAGTGGGAAAACCAAAACCTCACTGACAGCATTAGACAGACAATTGAGGCAGAAAACAAATAAACATATTCTGAAATTAAACTCAACATTTGATCAGTTGGACTTAACAGACATCTAGAGAATACTCCAGCCAACAACCACAAAATATACATTCTTTTCATCTGCACACAGAACATATTCTAAGATTGACTATATGCTCAGTCATAAAGCAAGTATCAATAAATTCAAAAAAATCAATCATACCAACCACACACTCAGACCACAGTGCAATAAAAACAGAAATCAATACTAAGATCTCTCAAAACTACGGGCTCAAGCCTGTAATCCCAGCACTTTGGGAGGCCGAGGCAGATTGATCACGAGGTCAAGAGATCGAGACCATCCTGGTCAACATGGTGAAACCCCGTCTCTACTAAAAATACTGAAAATTAGCTGGGCATGGTGGCGTGTGCCTGTCATCCCAGCTACTCGGGAGGCTGAGGCAGGAGAATTGCCTGAACCCAGGAGGCAGAGGTTGCGGTGAGCCGAGATCACGCCATTGCACTCCAGCCTGGGCAACAAGAGCGAAACTCCGTCTCAAAAACAAAACAAAAACAAAAAACAAAAAACAAAAAACTACACAATTACATGGAAATTAAACAACTTGCTCCTTAATGACTTTTGAGTAAAGAATGAAATTAAGACAGAAATCAAAAAAATTATTTGAAACTAAGGGAAATAGAGATGCAACATACTAGAATCTTTGGGATACACCTAGAGCAGTGTTAAGAGGAAAGTTTATAGTGCCAAAAGCCCATAACAAAAAGTTGGAAAGATCTCAAATTAACAACCTGACACCACACCTAGAGGAACTAGAAAAATAAGACAAGGCCAGGCACAGTGGCTAACACCTGTAATCCCAGCACTTTGGGAGGCCAAGGCAGGCAGATCACAAGATCAGGAGTTCGAGACCAGCCTGGACAACATGATGAAATCCCATCTCTGCTAAAAATATAAAAATTATCAGGTGACGGGCACCTGTAGTCCCAGCTACTCAGGAGGCTGAGGCAGGAGAAACGCTTGAACTCAGGAGGCTGAGGTTGAGATCACACCACTACACTCTAGCCTGGGCAACAGAGTGAGACTCCATAAAAACAAAAACAAAAACAAAAAAACTCAACACTGAAACTAACAGAAGAAAAGAAATCACCAAAATCAGAGCAGAACTGAAAGAAATTGAGATGCAAAAATCCATATAAAAGATCAAGGAAACCAAAAGGCTTTTTTTGAAAGAATAAACAAGATAGATCACCAGCTAGATTAACAAGGAAAAAAAAAGGGCAGATCCAAATAAGCACAATCAGAAATGACAAAGGTGACATGATAACTGACCCCACAGAAATAAGAAAAACTTCTCAGAGATTATTATGAACACTTCTAGGTACACATCTAGAAAAATCTAGATGAAATGGATAATGTCCTGGAAACACGCAACCTCCCAAGATTGAACCAGGAAGAAATTGAAACCCTGAACAGACAAATTATGAGTTCCAAAACTGAATCAGTAATTTTTTTTTTTTTGAGGTGGAGTTTCACTCTTGTTACCCAGACTGGAGTGCAATGGCGCGATCTCGGCTCATCGCAACCTCCGCCTCCTGGGTTCAGGCAATTCTCCTGCCTCAGCCTCCTGAGTAGCTAGGATTACAGGCACGCACCGCCATGCCCAGCTAATTTTTTGTATTTTTAGTAGAGACGGGGTTTCACCATGTTGACCAGGATGGTCTCGATCTCTTGACCTCGTGATCCACCCGCCTCGGCCTCCCAAAGTGCTGGGATTACAGGCTTGAGCCACCGTGCCCGGCAGTAATATTTTTTAAAAAAAATCTTGCCAAGCAATAAAAAAAGAAAAAGAAAAAGCCCTGAACCAGATGGATTCACAGTGGAACTCTATCAGATGCACGAAGAGCTGGTGCCATTTCTACTGAAACTGTTCCAAAAAATCAAAGAGGGACTCCTCCGTAACTTATTCTATGAAACAAGCATCATTCTGATGCCAAAACTTGGCAAAGACATGATAAAGAAAATTTCTGGCCAATGTTTTTGATAAATATAGACACAAAAATCCTCAACAAAAAACTAGCAAACTGAATTCAGCATCACATCAAAAAGTTAATTCACCACAATCAAGTAGGCTGCATTCCTGGGATGCAAGTTTGGTTCAACACATGCAATCAATAAATGTGATTCACCACATAAACAGAATTGGAAACAGAAACCATATGACCATCTCAATAGATAAAAAGCTTTTGATAAAATTCAACATGCCTTCATGTTAAAAACCCTCAGCAAAATAGGCATTGAAGAAACATACCTCAAAACTATAAGAGCCATCTATGACAAACCCACAGCCAACACATACTGAATGGACAAAACCTGAAAGCATTTTTCTTGAGAACTGGAAGAAGACAAGGATGCCCACTCTCACCACTCCAATTTAATAGAGTACTGAAAGTCCTAGCAGAGCAATCAGGAAAGAGAAAGAAATGGAAGTTATCCAAATAGGAAAATAAGAAGTCAAACTATCTCTCTTCACTGATGACATGATTCTATGCCTAGAAAACCCTAAAGACTCCACCAGAAGGCTCCTGGAACTGAGAAATGACTTTAGTGAAGTTTCAGGATACAAAATCAACGTAGAAAAATCAGTAGTATTTCTATATACCAATAATGTTCAATCTGACAGCCAAATCAAGAACACAATACCATTTATAATAGCAACAAAAAGAATGAAATACCTAGGAATACAGTAACTAAGGAGATGAAAGAACTCTACAATGAGAATTACAAACACTGCTGAAAGAAATCAGAGATGACACAAAAAGAAAAACATTTCATGCTCATGGATAGGAAGAATCAATGTTATTAAAATGGTCATCCTTTTCAAAGAAATCTACAGATTCAATGCTATTCCTATGAAACTGTCAACAACATTTTTCACAAATTTAGAAAATCTATTCTAAAATTCATATGGAACCAGAAAAAAAGCCAGAATAGACATGCAATCCTATGCAAAAAGAACAAATGTGGAAGTATAACATTATCTGACTTCATACTGTACTACAAGGCTACTGTAGACTAAACAATGTGGTCCTGGTACAAAAACAGACACATAGACCAATGGAACAGAATAGATGACTCATTAATAAAGGCAATCACCTACAACCCTCTGATCTTCAATAATGTTGACAAAAATAAGCAATGGGGAAAAGACTTCCTAGTCAATAAATGGTGCTGTGATAGATATATGGCTAGCCATATGCAGAAGAATAAAAATGGATCCCTACTTATTACCATATACAGGAATTAACTCAAGATGGATTAAAACCTTAAATGTTAGACCTCAAACTATTAAAATTCTAGAAGAAACCCAAGAAATACCTTTCTTGATATTGGCCTTAGCAAAAGATTTATGGCTAAGGCCTCAAAAGCAAGTACAAGAAAAAATTGACAAGTGGACCTTATTAAATTAAAGAGCTTCAGCATAGCAAGAGAAACTATCAGCAGAGTAAACAGACAACCTACAGAATAGGAGAAAATATTCACAAACTATGCATCCAACAGAGAGGCCTGATATCCAGAATCCATAAGGATCTTAAACTATTCAACAAGGAACAAATAACTACATTAAATAGTGGGCAAAGGACATGAACAAACACTTTTCAAAAGAAGACATGTAAATGGCCAAGAAACAAACAAACAAAAAAATGCTTAACATCACTAATCATCAGAGAATTGCAAACCAAAACCGCAATGAGATACCATCTCACACCAATAATAATGGCCTTTGTTTAAAAGTCTAAAAACAAATGCCAGTGAGAATGTGGGGAAAATCAAACACTTACACACTTCCAGTGGGAATGTAAATGATATGGTTTGGCTCTATGTCCCCACCCAAATTTTATCTTGTAGTTTCCATAATTCCCACATGTTGTTGGAGGGACCCAGTGGGGGATGATTGAATTATAGGGGCAGGTCTTTCTCATGCTATTCTTGTGATAGCAAATAAGTCTCTCGAGATCTGACGGTATTATAAGGGAGTTACCTGCACAAGCTCTCTTTGCCTGTCACCATCCATGTAAGATGTGACTTGTTCCTCCTTGCCTTCTGCCATGATTGTGAGGCCTCCTCAGCCATGTCTAACTGTGAGTCCTAACCTCTTTCTTTTGTAAATTGCCCAGTCTCAGGTATGTATTTATCAGCAGGGTGAAAACATACAAATTAAGTAAGTCCAGCCACTGTGGAGAACAATTTGGGGCTTTCCTAAGAACTAAGAGTTGAACTACCATTTGATTTAGCAATTCTATTACTGGGTATATAGTCAAAGGAAAGTAAGCTGTTCTACAAAAAAGAAAAAAAAAAAGTGTACCAGTATGTTCATTGCAGCACAGTTTACAGGAGCAAAGACATGGAATCAACTCAGGTGTCCATCAACTCTGGATTGAGTAAAAAAAATGTGGTACATATACACCATGGAATACTATGTGGCCATAAAAAAGAAAAAAATCATGTCCTTTGCAGCAACATGGGATGAAGGTGGAGGCCATTATCCTAAGCAAATTATTGCGGAAACAGAAAACCAAATCTACATTTTCTCACTTATAAGTGGGAGTATACATCAAGTGCACATGAACATAAGGATGAGAGCAACAGACATTGGGAAATACAAGAGGTGAGAAGGAGGGAGGCAATGGCTGAAAAACTACCTACTGAGTATATGCTCACTCCTAGGAGATAACCTCATTCACTCCACACCTTAGTATCACACAATATACCTTTAATTACACCTGTACCCCTGAACCTGTAATAAAAGTTGAAGAAAAAAAGTGTAAGACTTACACAGTGAGAACTAAAAACATTATGGAGGTAGATCCAAGATGGCCGTTTAGGAACAGCTCAGGATTGCAGCTCCCAGTGAAAGTGCAGAGGGTGAGTGGACACTGCGTTTCCAGACGGATTTTTATTGCCCACAGACCAGGAGATTCCCAGGCGGAGGAGCCCCATGGGTCACCAGCATGGCTGTTTTGGCCTGCACAGCTGTTTTGGCCAGCACGGCTGCTTTGCCGGTGCCCCAGCACGGTGGTTCTCCGAAAAAAATACACTGGTCCAGGTGTCATTTTAGCTGGCAATTAGGGCCCTGGGAAGTTGCCCATTCATCTGATTAAAAAGTGGACTGAAACAGGGAGCCAGGCCAGGAGATTCCCGGGCAAAAAAAAGTGCAACAAATCTCAGCGCCACTGTTTCAGCTGGCGCAGTGAGATGCCACATGGGAAATCACACAGATCCCAGAGCCTTTTCAACAGATGACTGGAACGCCTGGGAGAGAGTCGACTGCTCGACTTAAAAAAAAAAGGGCTCTGAGGCAGGGAGCCAGGTGATCAGGCTCAGTTGGTCCCACCCCCCCCCACCCTGACACACACAAAAAAACAGCAATTAGAAATGCTCTGGGTTGAGAGTTTCACAACAAGCACAGCTGAACCCAGGATGGTCCAGCTCTATGGGGAAGGGGCGTCAGCCGTTACTGAGGCACTCCACCACTATGGAGGTAGTCCGCCATTGCTGAGGCAGCCTGCCATTGCCGAAGCAACCTGCCATTACAGAGAGAGTCTGCCACTACAGAGGTGGGCCACCATTGCCGTGACAGTTCTAACTACACCCATATAAACAGTACTGCAGGGAAGTTCATATGGCAGCTGGGTAGAGCCCACAGCAGCTCAGCAAAGCCTCTGCAGGCAGACAGTGACTAGGCTGCCTCCTTGCTGGGCGGGGCAGCCCTGAAAAAAAAGGCAGCAGCACAACGGAAACTCATAAATAAAGCCCTAACTCCCTGGGACAGAGCACCTGGGAAAAAGAAGGGGTTTATGAGTTCTGCTGCAGCAGACCTAAATGTACCTGCCCAGCAGCTCTGAATGAACAATGGAGCTCACAGCTCAGCACTTGAGCTCCTATAAAGGACAGACTGTCTCCTCAAGCAGCTCCCTGACCCCTGTATATTGAAAGAGTCATCTCATAAAGGAGAGATCAGACTGACATTTGGTGGGTATCCTTCTGGGACAAACAGGAGAATAAGAAACTGGCAGCAACCCTTACAGTTCTGCAGCTGCTGCAGGTGATCCCCAGGCAAGCAGGGCCTAGAGTGGATCTCAGCAGTCCTACAGCAGAGGGGCCAGACTGTTAGAAGGAAAACTAAGAAACAGAAATAACTTCATCATCAACAAACAGAAAGTCTACTCAGAGACCCAATCTGAAAGTCAGCAACTACAAAGATGACAGGTGGATAAATACACAAAGATGGGGAGAAACCAGCACAAAAAGGATGAAAACACCCGAAACCAAAACACCTCTCCTCCTACAAGGGATCACAACTCCTCATTAGCAAGGGAACAAGGCTGGATGGAAAATGAGTGTGATGAAATGACAGAATCAGGCTTCAGAAGGTGGGTAATAAGAAACTTCTGTGAGCTAAAAGAACATGTTCTAACCCAATGCAAAGAAACTAAGAACCTTGAAAAAAGATTTGATGAAATGCTGACGAGAATGGACAACTTAGAGAGGAATGTAAGTGAATTGATGGAGCTGAAAAACACAATACGAGAACTTCGTGAAGCATGAACAAGTTTCAACAGCTGAATTGACCAAGCAGAAGAAAGGATATCAGAAGTCAAAGATGAACTCAATGAAATAAAACGAGAAGGCAAGATTAGAGAAAAAAGGGTAAAAAGGAATGAACAAAGTCTCCAAGAAATGTGGGACTATGTGAAAAGACCTAATGTATGTTTGATAGGTGTACCTGAATGTGATGAAGAGAATGAATCAAAGCTGGAAAATACTCTTCAGGATATTATCCAGGAAAACCTCCCCAACCTAGCAAGGCAGGCCAATATTCAAATCCATGAAATACAGAGAACACCACAAAGATATTCCTCAAGAAGAGCAACCCCAAGGCACACAATCGTCAGATCCACCAGGGTTGAAATGAAGGAGAAAATCCTAAGGGCAGCCAGAGAGAAAGGTCAGGTTACCCACAAAGGGAAGCCCATCAGACTCACAGCAGATCTGTCAGCAGAAACCCTACAAGCCAGAAGAGAGTGGGGGGCCAATATTCAACATCCTTAAAGAAAAGAACTTTCAACCCAGAATCACATATCCAGCCAAACTAAGCTTCATAAGTGAAGGAAAAATAAAATCCTTTGCAAACAAGCAAGTACTCAGAGTTTTCATCACCATCAGGCCTGCTTTACAAGAGCTCCTGAAAGAGGCTCTACACATATAAAGGAACAACCAGTACCAGCCACTCCAAAAACATACCAAATGGTAAAGAGCATCAACACAATCAAGAATCTGCATCAACTAATGGGCAAAACAGCCAGCTAGCATCAAAATGGCAGGATCAAATTCACACATAACAATATTAACCCTAAATGTAAATGGACTAAATGGCCCAATCAAAAGACACAGACTGGCAAATTGGATAAAAAGCCAAAACCCATCAGTGTGTTGTATCCAGGAAACCCATCTCACATGCAAGGATACACAAAGGCTCAAAATAACGGGATGGAGGAAGACTTACCAAGCAAATGGAGAGAAAAAAAAAAAAAAAAGCGGGAGTTGCAATTCTTGTCTCTGATAAAATAGACTTTAAAGCAACAAAGATCAAAAGAGACAAAGAAAGACATTACATAATGGTAAAAGGATCAATGCAACAAGAAGAGCTAACGATCCTAAATATATATGCACCTAATACAGGAGCACCCAGATACATAAAGCAAGTTCTTAATGACTTACAAAGAGACTTAGACTCCCATACAATAATAGTGGGAGACTTTAACACCCCATTGTCAATATTAGACAGATCAACCAGACAGAAAATTAACAAGGATATCCAGGACTTGAACTCAGACCTGGAACAAGCAAACCTAATAGACATTTACAGAACTCTCCACCCCAAATTCACAGAATATACATTCTTCTCAGCACCACATCACACCTACTCTAAAATTGACCACATAATTGGAAGTAAATCACTCCTCAGCAAATACAAAAGAATGGAAATCACAACAAACAGTGTCTCAGACCACAGTGAAATCAAGTTAGAACTCAGAATTCAAAAACTAACTCAGAACCGCGCAGCTTCATGGAAACTGAACAACTTGCTCTTGAATGTTGACCGATAAACAATGAAATGAAGACAGAAATAAAGATGTTCTTCGAAACCAACGAGAACAAAGACACAACATACCAGAATCTCTGGGACATATTTAAAGTAGTCTTTAGAGGAAAATATATAGCAATAAGTGCCCACATGAGAAGCAAGGAGAGATCTAAAACTGACACCCTATTGTCAAAATTGAAAGAGCTAGAGGAGCAAGATTTAAAAAACTCAAAACCTAGCAGAAGACAAGAAATAACTAAGATCAGAGCAGAACTGAAGGAGATAGAGACATAGAAAACCCTTCAAAAAATCAATAATTTTAGGAACTGGTTTTTCAAAAAGATCAACAAAATAGACAGACCTCTAGCCAGATTAATAAAAAAGAAAAGAGAGAATAACTAATTGATGCAAGAAAAACGATAAAGGGGATATCACCACAGATTCCACAGAAATTCAAACCATCATCAGAGATCATTACAAACAACTCTACGCACATAAACAAGTAAACCTAGAAGAAATGGATAAATTCCTGGACACTTGCTGCGTCCCAAGCCTAAATCAGGAAGAAGTCAAAACCATGAATAGACCAATAACAAGGTCTGAAGTTGAGGCAGCAATTAAGAGCCTACCACCCATAAAAAGTACAGGTCCAGACGGGTTCACAGCTGAATTCTAACAGATGTACAAAGAGGAGCTGGTAATATTCCTTCTGAAACTATTCCAAATAATCCAAAAAGAGGGAATCCTACCCAAATCATTTTATGAGACCAACATCATCCTGATACCAAAACCCGGCAGAGACTCAACAAGAAAAGAAAACTTCAGGCTAATATCCATGATGAACATATATGCAAAAATCTTCAATAAAATACTGGCAAGCCAATTGCAACAGCACATCAAAAAGCTTATCCAGCATGATCAAGTAGGATTCATCCCAGGGATGGTTCAGCATATGCAAGTCTATAAACGTAATTCACCATGTAAATAGAACCAAAGACAAAAACCACATGATTATCTCAATTGATGCAGAGAAGGCCTTTGACAAAATTCAACAGCCCTTTATGCTAAAAACCCTCAATGAACTAGGTATTGACGGAACGTTTCTCAAAATAATAAAAGCTATTTATGACAAACCAACAGCCAATATCATACTGAATGGGCAAAAACTGGAAGAATTCCCTTTGAAATCTGGCACTAGACAAGGATGCCCTCTCTCACCACTCCTATTCAATATAGTACTGGAAGTTCTAGCCAGAGCAATCAGGCAAGAAAAAGAAATAAAGGGTATTCAAATAGGAAAGGAGGAAGTCAAATTGTCTCTATTTGCAGATGACATGATTGTATATCTAGAAGACCCCATCGTCTCAGCCCAAAATCTCCTGAAACTGATAAGCAACTTCAGCAAAGTCTCAGGATACAAAATCAATGTGCAAAAATCACAAGCATTCCTATACACCCATAACAGACTTAAAGAGAGCCAAATCAAGAACGAACTGCCATTCACAATTGCTACAAAGAGAATAAAATATCTAGGAATACAACTAACAAGGAATGTAAAGGATCTCTTCAAGGAGAACTACAAACCACTGCTCAACGAAATAAGAGAGGACACAAACAGATGGAGAAACATTCCATGTTCACGGTTAGGAAGAATCAATATTGTGAAAATGGCCATACTGCCCAAAGTAATTTACAGATTCAATGCTATCCCCATCAAGCTACCAACAACCTTCTTCACAGAACTGGAAAAAACCACCTTACACTTCATAGGGAACCAAAAGAGAGCCTGCATAGCCAAGTCAATTCTAAGCAAAAAGAACAAAGCAGGAGGCATCACACTACCGGACTTCAAACTATACTACAAGGCTACAGTAATTAAAACAGCATGGTACTGGTACCAAAACAGAGATATAGACCAATAGAACAGAACAGAGGCCTCGGAGGCAACACAACATATCTACAACTATCTGATCTTTGATAAACCTGACAAAAACAAGCAATGGGGAAAGGATTCCCTGTTGGGAATAAATGGTGTTGGGAAAACTGGCTAGCCATGTGCAGAAAGCAGAAACTGGACCCCTTCCTGACACCTTACACTAAAATTAAATCCAGATGGATTAAAGACTTAAACATAAGACCTAACACCATAAAAACCCTAGAAGAAAATCTAGGCAAAACTATTCAGGACATAGGCATAGGCAAGCACTTCATGACCAAAACACCAAAAGCATTGGCAACAATAGCCAAAATAGACACATGGGACCTAATCAAACTCCACAGCTTCTGCACAACAGGAGAAACAGTCATTTAGAGTGAATCGGCAACCAACAGAATGGGAAAATATTTTTGCAGTTTCTCCATCTGACAAAGGGCTGATACCCAGAATTTACAAAGGGCTAAAACAGATTTACAAGAAAAAAACAAACAAGCCCATTCAAAAGTAGGCAAAGGATATGAACAGACACTTTACAAAAGAAGGCATACATGAGGCCAACAAACATATGAAAAAATGCTCATCATCACTGGTCATTAGAGAAATGCAAATCAAAACTACATTGAGATACCATCTCATGGCAGTTAGAGTGGCGATCATTAAAAAATCTGGAGACAACAGATGCTGGAGAGGATGTGGAGAAATGGGAACACTTTTACACTGTTGGTGGGAGTGTAAATTAGTTCAAGCATTGTGGAAGACAGTGTGGTGATTTCTCAAGGACCTAGAAATAGAAATTCCATTTGACCCAACAATCCCATTACTGGGTATATATCCAAAGGATTATAAATCATTCTTCTATAAGGAGACATGCACACGAATGTTCAATGCAGCACAGTTTAAAATAGCAAAGACCTGGAACCAACCCAAATGCTCATTGATGATAGACTGGACTGGGAAAATGTGGCACATATACACCATGGAATATTATGCAGCCATCAAAAATGATGAGTTCATGTCCTTTGTAGGGACATGGATGAAGCTGGAAACCATCATTCTCAGCAAACTGACACAGAACAGAAAATCAAACACCGCATGTTCTCACTCATAGGCGGGTGTTGAACAATGGGAACACACGAATACAGGGAGGGGAGCATCACACACTAGGGTCCATTGTGGGGAAATAGGGGAGGGACAGCGGGGGGTGGGGAGTTGGGGAGAGATAGCATGGGGAGAAATGCCAGATATAGGTGAAGGGGAGGAAGGCAGCAAATCACACTACCGTGTGTGTACCTATGCAACAATCTTGCATGTTCTTCACATGTACCCTAAAACCTAAAATGCAATAAAAAAATTAAAATTTTAAAAAAGCATTATGGAAAGAAATTAAAGGAGATATAAGTAAATACCACATGTTCATGAATCAAAAAACCTATTATTATTAAGATGCTTGTTATAAGTTTAATATACTTGCTGTCTCAGCATCCATTTTTAAGTCTAAGTTATTTGAACCCCAGTTGTACTCTATTACCTTTGGCTTTTGAAATTTATCCCCCCTATGTGGTTGTTTCCAGTAGAGCCTGCTTGTTTCTCATCCTATTGACCCAAAACCCAACACAGCTTGCAGCTGCTGGCCACAATAAATCCTAATGGTCAACACTAGACTCACTAAAATAAGTTCCCCTTTTAGCAACTAGTCAGTCTACAAGTCCTGAGAGAAAGCTTAAAGGTTAATGCCTGTGGAACTTCATAAAAGTAGAGTACCACCAGTCCTCCCACTTTGTCCTTGCTCATGCTCCTTGCCTGCCCACTTCTGCACTGCACCCCTTGTTGGCTCCAGATGTCCCAACAGCTTCTCATAGGCACCCCTAACCTCTCTGGGACCTATGAGTAATAAATTTCTTCTGTTTCACAAACTTTGGTTTCACTTTCTCATTGTGTCTCACCTGACAGACACACCTAAACCTAAATATCCCCCCAGTCAGGGCTCTCTTAGAAGGTGGCTATCTTAGCTTATAACTACTCTCAAGAGAGAGACCTCAAGACCAAAGTAAAAAAAACTATAATAGAACTCACAACAATGGTACTACTCCCTGTCCTGCTTGGGGTCAGGTTCCAGTTCATGCTGAGGTCCGAAAGGAGTGGATGGATGAGCAGACAGCTGAAAGAACACTCAGGGGCCATAGGCAGATGAAAGGCGTTTGATTCAGCAGCTCCCATCAGCAGCTCACTCACACTAGCTCTCTCACACTGTTTGCCTTGTCTCAGCTGCTTAGTCTGGTGGCTCCCACACACAGCTGCATGGCTGGCTCTCCTTCCGGGGTTGGCAGCTTAACTCTTTCTCTGTCTCTGGGTATGTGCGAACTGAGCTCTGTCCTGGCTCCTTCTTGTCCATCTGCAGAGATGGGCAGCTCTGGCTCTCTGTCTCCTTCTCTTGGTGCAAGCATTACTCCTTATATTTAGGTCAACTGATTTTCAACAAGAGTGCCAAGAAAATATAATGGAATAATAGTGTTTTCAGCAAAAGTTGGTGGGACAACCAGATATTTGCCTGCAAAAGGAAAGTGGACCCCTCCATTACACCGTATGTATAAAAGTAACTCGAAATTAATCAAAGACCTAAATATAAGAGCTAAAAGTATAAAACTCTTAGAAGAAACAGGCATGATCTTCATGACCTTGGATTAGACAATGGCTTCATAGACATGAAACCAAAAGCACCAGCAAAAGTAGGGGCGGGGGAAAAAGGCTGGGCTTCTCCGAAATTTAAAAGTTTTGTGCTTCTAAGGATGCAATCAAGAGAGTGAAAAGATGACTCACAGAGTGGAACAAACTATTGGTTTATGTATCTTAAAACAAGAAACTTATATTCAAGGCCAGGCATGGTGGTTCACACCTGTAATCCTGACCCTTTGGGAGGATGAGGTGGGAGGATCACTTGAAGCCAGGAATTCGAGACCAGCTTGGGCAACATAGCAAGACCTCCATCTCTACAAAATTTTTTTAAAAAGCAGCTGGGTATTGTGGTGCATACCTGTAGTCCCAGCTACTTGAGAGGCTGAGATGGGTGGGTCTCTTGAGCCTAGGGGTTTAAGGATGCAGTGGGCTATTATTGCACCACTGCACATCTGCCTCAGCAACAGAGCATGACACTGTCTCTAAAAAAGAAGCCTGTGCAGACAGAGCAGCCCAGGAGCCTGAGCTCCTGGTTCATAGGCTGTAAAAAACTTTTCACTTTCTGTCCTCAGTTTGGGCTTTTGCCAGATTTCAGGACAGCAGGCCAATGTTGCACTGTAGTTCCTATAGGGGGGTGAAGGGAGGGAGCAGGACATGGTCTTGATTCATAATTATGTCATTTAAATGATCAAAGTTAGGGGGTCAGCTGTGAGAGGAGCATTGTGGAAAGAACACAGGCTTTGAAGTCGGATAGCCATGGGTTCAAATCCAAAGAAGTAGGCCTTAGTTTTGTCATCTCTAAAATGCTTGCCTCACTGGGGAATCACAACACCTTGATAGAGTTAGCATTAACAAATGATTTTCCCTTCTGCTGTTATCATTTTCTTCTGCTGGGGCTGGTGTCAGGAGGAGGGGAGCAATTGTCCCTAGCTGTGTGGCAAACCAGACCAGGGACCCTCGGCAACTGGGCATCTGGAAGTAGACACAGAGCAGAAGCATGTAAATCTGATTCTAATTAACCAATACATGACTCAGCCCAACTCTAGCAAAGAGACATTTAAGCCGGGCGCGGTGGCTCAAGCCTGTAATCCCAGCACTTTGGGAGGCCGAGGCGGGTGGATCATGAGGTCAAGAGATCGAGACCATCCTGGTCAACATGGTGAAACCCCGTCTCTACTAAAAATACAAAAAATTAGCTGGGCATGGTGGTGCATGCCTGTAATCCCAGCCACTCAGGAGGCTGAGTCAGGAGAATTGCCTGAACCCAGGAGACGGAGGTTGTGGTGAGCTGAGATCACGCCATCGCACTCCAGCCTGGGTAACAAGAGCGAAACTCCGTCTCAAAAAAAAAAGAGAGAGAGACATTTAAAGCTGCAAAAAGGGAAAAGAAACAAGATAGTATTTACTCTTCAGTAGTTCCATTATTACTAAGCCCAGGCCACATGGCTTCACCCTGCACCCTGATTGTGCCTTCCAGGGAAGACAGACTCACCCACCATAGGCAGCCACAGGAATAAAAAGCTGGTGTGGGGCATCAAATTCTCCATACCACAGCCAGAGTGATTTTTTGAGACTTTGGTCAGCTCATGCTGCTCCTCTGCTGGAAACCAGCCTTTCTGACTTGCTGACATTGAAATGCAAATCCTCCTGTAAGGTCCACATGACATGGCTCCTGCTTGCCCAGTCCTGCCTCAGTTCCTTTTGTCCCTTCATGGTGCCTGGCCACACTGCCCTGCAGGAGAAATGTCTCAGCTGGTCTCATGATTGCAGACCCAAAAACTCCTAGATATTATATTACCAGACAGAATTCAACATTTTATTAAAAGAACAATTTACTTCAAGTTGGGATTATCTCAAAATGTAGCTAAAGTTAAATAGAAAATCTATGAATGTGTTGGACCAGTGGTTGTGGGATAAAACAGTTATAACTTGTTGCAAAAGCATATGTTTAACATATATCTTAAAATTATTGCACTTTAATTTTACTTCAAACCCAACAGCTAAAACTATATTTAATGACAAAACCCTAGAGACGCTATTTAAATCAAGAACAAAACAAGGATGCCTGCTATCACCATTACTGCTTCACAATGTTCAGGAAGTTAAGCAGTAACACACTCCTGACAATGCATTAGGACACAAGACAGAAAGGAGAGGCAAAAAATGTCATCAAGATCAACAATTCGTTCTCATTATTTGCAGATGATTGTCATTTATTTGTTCATTAAACCGCCAAATATACCCTTGAGCCACCTCTACGCCTCACACAGCTCAAGGACTCAGAATCCCAAACTCCCTGCTCCTGTGGAGCTGACATGGCAGGGGGAAGAAAATAAATAAAAAGCAAGTCAACAATGAAGAATGTGCCATGAAGAAAAATAAACCAACTGAGTGACAGACCAGACAGGGCTACTCTAGAGCAGGCAGACAGCCTACCTGAAGAGGGGATGTTTGGCCAAAAGGCACAAAAGAGCAAGCCATGGAGCAAGTGGGCAGTGTTCCAGGTGGGGGAATAGGGAGGGTCAAAGCCCTGGGACCAGTAGGTCAGCATGCAGGAGGACTAACAGGACAGTGTGGTCAGGCATTGTGAAGGGACAGAGAGGGCCTGAGGCAAGGCTGAGAAGCATGCAGGAGCCACATCACGTGGGCCTCACAGGCCGTGATGAGGACTTGCATTTCAATATGAGTGGGTCAGAGAGGCTGGTTTCGAGCAAAGGAGCAGCATGAGCTGACAAAAATCTCCAAAAAGTCACTCTGGCTGTTGTGTGGATAATTTTCTATTAGAACTAAGAGTGGCAGCTGGGGTCCAGTGAGGAGCGTGTTTTAACAACCCAGTGAGCAAACCGGGAGAGAGTAACAGCATGGGGCTGTGGATTTTTAAGATAAAACCAACGGACTTGAGGATGCATGGGATGTGGGATGTGAGAGAAACAAAGGAGTCAAGGATGAAATTTCTCCTTTTGGACTGAGGACCAGGTGGTCATCATTGCAGTCAGAGAACCATGGTGGAGGCGGTAGGGTCAGAAGGTTTGTGGACCTTATCATGCCAAACGGGCACATGATGTTAAAATAATATGTTTTGAGTAATCAGCATGCAGAAAATTGTGCTCCAGGATGGATCACACACAGAGCCTCACCCCTATCTGATTTAGATGTTGAAACTTGAGAATTTTGAGCTAACGAGACTTTGAGATTTTTCAACTTTTTATGTGGGATTTTTTCGATTTTTATTTGGGATAGTTGCAGATCTTCAGGAGTCAGAGAGCAAATTATTGTAGGTTGAATAATGATTTCCAAAGATGGCCATGTCCTAATCCTTGGAAACAGTATGTTAGCACAGGCAAATTAAGGTTACAGATGAAAATATGGTTGCTAATGACCTGATCTTGAGATGGGAATATTGTTCTGGATTATCCCAGGATTATCCCGTGGTCCCAATGTAATCACAATGCCCTTAAATGTGGAGGAGAGAGGCAACATCTCTCTGTTAGTGTCAGAAAATTGTGATGTAAGAAAGACTCCACTGGCCTTTGCTGGCTTTGAAGATGGAAAGAGGCCACCAGCCAAAGGAAGTAAGCTGCTTAGAGGCTGGAAAAGTAGAGAAAACAGATTATCCTCTTAAACTTCCAGAAAGGAAAACAGCCATACTGACACCTTGATTTTAGCCCAGTAAAACCCACTTTGAACTTCTGGCCTCCAGAATTGTAAGATAATAGACTTTTGTTTTTAAGCCACTAGTTTGCACTACTTTATTACAGTGGCAGTGTGAAACTAATACAATGTTGGATTACACTGACTGATTTTAAAATATTGACCCATGCTTGCATCCCGGGAATAAATCTCACTTAGTCATGGTATGTAATTCTTTTATATATTGAATTGTGTTTGCTAATATTTTGTTAAGAATTTTTTCATCTGTATTCATGAGCAATATTGATCTGAAATTTACTTTCTTGTACTATCATTATGTGGTTTGGTAGCAGTTTAATGTTGACTTCATAAAATGGGTTGAGAAGTGTTGCCTTCTCTTCTGTTTTCTGGAAAAGAATGTACATACTTAGTATAGAATTCTTCATGTGTTTGGTAGAATTATTTATTTAAACCACAGTATTTTTAAACTAAAAGTTTCTCTAAATTGTTACAGGACAACTTAAGTGATCTATTTCATACTTAGTGAGTTTGGTTAGTTTGTACTTTTCAAAGAATTGGGCCACTTCATCTAAGTTGTTGGATTTTTGTGTATAAAGTTGTGTGTAGTACTCCCTTATTATTCTTTGATGTCTTCAAGGTCTATAGTGATATCCTGTTTCACTCCTGATACTGCTCATTTATCTTATTTCTTTTCTTTATTTGTCAATCTTGCTAGACATTTGTCGATATTATTGACCTTTTCAACAAATCCATTTTGGTTTCATTTATTCTTTATCATTTTTTGTTTTTAATTCCATTTATGTCTACCCTTACTTTTATTATTCCCTTCCTTTTCCTTGCTTTGAGCTTATTTCAGTCTAGGTTCTCAAGGTGAGAGCTTACAATATTGATTTGAGATGTTCCTCCCTTCTTATGTACATATTTAGTGCCATAAATTTTCTTCTCAGCACTAGCTTGGTTGTGCCTCACATTTTGATGTTATATTCTCCCTGCTACTCAGTTAAATTTCTTTAATTGCCCTTGAGATTTCTTCTTTAGCCCATGGACTATTTAGAAATATGCTGTTTAGTTTCCAAGTACTTCATGATTTTCCTATTTGTTTCTGTTATTGATTCACAATCTAAACCCATTATGGTGAAAGAACACCCTATTTTGTTTCCATTCTTTTAAATGTGTTGAGGTTTGCAAAATAAGAGCCATCTGTGACAAACCCACAGCCAACATCACACTAAAGCTGGAAGTGCTCCCCTTGAAAATCAGCACAAGACAAGGATGTCCTCTCCCACCACTCGTATTCAACATAGTATTGGAAGTCCTGGCCAAAACAATCAGTCAAGAGAAAGAAATAAAAGGCATTTAAATAGGAAGAGAGGAAGTTAAGCTATTCCTGTTTTCGGACAACATGATCCTATACCTAGAAAACCCCATAGTCTCAGCCTAAAAGCTTCTTAAGCTGATAAACAACTTTAGCAAAGCCTTAGGATACAAAATCCATGTACGAAAATCACTAGTGTTCCTATATATGAACAGCAGTTAAGCCAAGAGCCAAATCAGGAACTCTATCTCATTCACAATTGCCATGAAAAGAATAAAACACCTAAGAATATAGCTAACCAGGGAAGTGAAAGATCTCTACAATGAGAACTGCAAAGTACTGATAAAAGAAATCAGAGATGACACAAACAAATGGGAAAACATTCCATGCTCATGGATAGGAAGAATCATTGTTAAAATAACCATTCTGCCCAAAGAAATTTATAGATTCAATGCTATTCCTAATAACTTACCAATAACATTCTTCAGAGAACTAGAAAAAACTATTTTGAAATTCATATAGAACCAAACAATAGCCCAAATAGCTGAGGCAATCCTAAGCAAAAAGAACATCATCATACCACCCGACCTGAAACTATACTTCAGGGCTACAGTAACCAAAACAGGGTGGTACTGGCATAAAAACAGACACATAGACCAATGGAACAGAATAGAGAGCCCAGAAATAAGACCACACACCTACAACTATATGATCTTTGATAAAGCTGACAAAACAAGCAATGGTAAAAGAACTTTCTAGTCAATAAATGGTGCCAGGATAACTGGCTAGCCATATGCCAAAGATTGAAACTGGACCCCTTCCTTACACCATATACAAAAACTAACAGAAGATAGATTAAATACTTAAATGTTAAACCCAAAACTATGAAAAACACTGGAAGACAACCAAGGAAACACCATTCTGAACATAGGAATAGGCAAAAACTTCATGACAAAGATGCCAAAAGCAACACAAGCAAAAATTGACAAATGAGATCTAATTAAACTAAAGAGCTTCTGCACAGCAAAAGAAATTATCAGCAAAGTAAACATAACTTACAGAATGGAAGAAAATTTTCTCAACTATGCATCTGACAAAGGTCTAATATCCAGCATCTATAAGAAACTTAAACAAATTTATAAGGAAAAAATAAACAAGCCCACTAAAAACTGGGCAAAAGACATGGACAGACACTTTTCAAAAGAAGACATACATATGGCCAACAAGTATATGAAAAAAAAAAAGCTCAACATCACTGTTTATTAGAGAAATGCAAAACAAAACCACAATGAGCTATTATCTCACACCAGTTAGAATAGATATTGATAAAAAGTTAAAAAATAACAGATGCTGGCAAGGTTGTGAAGAAAAAGGAATACTTATACACTGCTGGTGGGAGTATAAATTAGTTCACTGTGGAAAAAGGTGTGGCAATTCCTCAAAGACCTAAAAACAGAAATACCATTTGACCTGGCAATCCTATTACTGGATATATATGCAAATAAATATAAATAGTTCTATCATAAAGACACATGCATGCATATGTTCATTGCAGCACTAGTCACAATAACAAAGATATGAAATTAACAATCAACCTAAATGCCCATCAATGGTAGACTGGATAAAGAAAATGTTGCACATATATGCCATGAAATACTATGCAGCCATAAAAGAGAATTAGACAGTCCATGCAGAAACATGGATGGAGCTGGAGACCATTATCCTTAGCAAATCAATGCAGAAAAAGAAAATGAAATACCACTCATTCTCACTTATAAGTGGGGGCTAAATAATGAGAACACACAGATACATAGAGGGGAACAACAGACACTGGGGCCTATCTGAAGGTGAAGGTGTGAGAGGAGGGAGAGGATCAGGAAAAATGACTAATGGGTACTAGGCTTAATACCTGAGTGATGAAATAATCTGTACAACAAACCCCGATGATACAAGTTTACCTATGTAACAAACCTGCACATGTACCTCTGAACTTAAAAGTTTAAAAAATAAAATAAATGTGTTGAGATCTGTTTTATGGCCCAGGATATATCTATCTTGATAAATAATCCATGGGCACTGGAAAAGAGTATGTAATCTACTGTTGCTGGGTAAAGTGTTCTATAAATGTCAGTTATATTCTGTTGGTTGATGATGATGTGGAATTCTCAATTCTAATTTTCTGTCTAATTGTTCTATGAATTGTAAATTCTCTAAATATATTTGTAGATTTCCCTCTTTCTCCTTTGAGGTTTCTTTTGTTTTGCTTTGTTTTTTGACAGAATGTCTGTCACCCAGGCTGGAATGCAATAGCACAATCTCAGCCCACTGCAGCCTCCACTTGCCAGCAAAATAATCCTCCTGCATCAACCTCTGAAGTAGCTGGGACTACAGGCATGTGCTAGCACATCCGGCTAATTTTTCTATTTTTTGTAGAGATGGGTTTTCGCCATGTTGCCCAGGCTGGTCTTGAACTCCTGGGCTCAAGTGATCCACCCATCTTGGCTTCCCAAAGTGCTGGGATTACAGGCATGGGCTATCATATCTAGCCTCTCCTTCTGGTTCTATCAGTTTTTGCTTTACTGGTGCATACACATATAAGATTTTTATGTCTTGGTTCATTGACTCTTTAATCATTAGTAATGATCCTCTATCTCCAGCAATGTTCTTTGCCCTGAAATCTACCTTATCTGATAATATAGCTGCACCTACTTCATTTCAATTAATGTTTGCATGGCATAACTTTTCCCATCCTTTTACTTTCAACATACATATGTTGTCATATTAAAAGTGAATTCGGCCAGGTGCCGGTGGCTCAAGCCTGTAATCCCAGCACTTTGGGAGGCCAAGGCGGGTGGATCACGAGGTCGAGAGATCGAGACCATCCTGGTCAACGTGGTGAAACCCCGTCTCTACTAAAAATACAAAAAATTAGCTGGGCATGGTGGTGCGTGCCTGTAGTCCCAGCTACTCAGGAGGCTGAGGCAGGAGAATTGCTTGAACCCAGGAGGCGGAGGTTGCGGTGAGCCGAGTTCGTGCCATTGCACTCCAGTCTGGGTAACAAGAGCGACACTCTGTCTCAAAAAAAAAAAAAAAAAAAAAGTGAATTTCTGGTACCTGGATATAGTTGGAACATTTAAAAAATTCAACCTGCCAGTCTTCATCTTTTAATTGGTATATTTAGATCATTCATTTTTAATACAATTAGTGATACGATAGACTTAAGTCTGCCACCCTTTTTTTTTTTTTTTTTTTTTTTTTTTTGGTTTATTTGTTTTCTGCTTGTTTTCTCTGCTTTTAATTTCCTGGTTTGTTTTTTGTTCTTGCCTTTGTGCAAGGATTCCATTTTTATTTACCTTCCAGGGTTTATTTTACTATAGTATTTTTGAATTTATCTATTTGTATAATCTTTTTTAAGCAGTTGCTCAAGGTGTTTTAGTATTCATACATAACACCACAGTCTACTATGCTCATATCTAACACCACAGTCACTGTTAGGTTTTTAATGCCTATTTTTAAAAATTGCATTGTGAGTATACACATAAGGTTTTTGGATTAGAATCAGATTTCTTATTATTTACATTATAGAAAATCATAAGCATATACTTTTGTGTCCCTGAGACAATGTGAGGAGATCCAGGTCAAATGTCCTATACATAAGAAATCTGTATTGTAAGTGAGGGACACAGAAAATTCCATTTCAGTCATTTATGTTCAAGAGAAAGAAATAACCACATCCCTCTCCCCTTCTGAAAGATTCTTCTTAGAAATATCTTACTCTAACACTTTGAATTAAATACATATCTCTAGATATGTATTTAATATATACAAATGTCTCTGTGTCCTTAGTTTCATCCCTTTTGAAATTTCAATGCCTAGGAAAATGATGTTATAACATTATCTGAATGCCTAACCTGGATGGTAACTTTTTGACTCTTGGGGAGAGAAGAGAAGGCTTATTGGATGGAAGCTATTAGCTCTGTTATTAGGGGAACAAATGACTGCAGACTTAATCCTAATGATACATAAAAAGTAACATGTTTCTAGGAGAAGTCAAAACAACATTTTCTATCTTTGTTGAGTATTAATTTCTGAGTCTCTGGCATTTGAGGTTGTTACAGAAATGCTGAGAATCCAGGGATGATTTCTTTCTCACAAAACTTTGCCTCATTTTAAGTCTCTTTACTCTTCTCCCATTTATAATATAAGTGTCTTCACTATTTCTTCTACATACACTGAGAAACATATCAGAAAATAGTAATTTTTGCTTCAACCTTTAAACATAGCTTAGCAAACTAAAGGGCAAAAGGAAAATCTACCGTATTTACTTTTTTACTTTTTGGACTTTTTACCCTTTCTGGGTTTTTTTTTTTTTTTTTTTTTTTTTTGAGACAGAGTCTCAGTCTGTTGTCCAGGGTGGAGTGCAGTGATGCAATCATGGCACAGCTTATTGCAGACTTGACCTCCCAGGCTCAAGTGATACTCCCACCTGAGCTTCCCAAGTGCTGGGACTATAGGCATGCATCACCATGCCCAACTAATTATTGTATTTTTTGTAGAAACAGGGTTTCACCATGTTTCCCAGGCTGGCCACAAACTCCTAGGCTCTAGTTATCCACCTGCCTCAACCTCCTAAAGTGCTAGGATGACAGGTTGGGTGCAACATTTTTGATGTTCCAAGAATCCTTTTTTGTAACAGCTTTATAATTCCTGTATCATACAATTTGCCCACTTAAAGTGTACAAGTCAGTGTTTTCTAGTATATTCACAGTTTTACAACCATTATCACAATCCATTTTAGAACATTTTCATCACTGCAAAAAGAAACTTCATACCCTTTAGCTATTCCCCCCAATCCTAGGCAACCATTAATCGTCTTTCCCTGTAGAGTTGCCTATTCCAAACATTTTATATATATGGAACATAGCAATATGTGGTTTTTTGTTACTAGCTTCTTTCATTTAACATAATATTTTCAAAATTCATCCATATTCTATTGTGTGGATATGCCATATTTAATTTATCTATGTGTCAGTTGATGGACATTTAGGTTGTTTCTCCTTTTAGGCTATTATGAATAATGCTGCTATGAACATTCATGTACAAATTTTATGTAGACATATGTTTTCATTTTTCTTGAGTACATATGAGTGAACTTGTTGGGTCACATCATAACTCTATGCTTAATTTTTTAAGAACTGTTAAACTATTTTATATTGTTTTACATTCCCACCACCACTACGTAAGGATTCTAATTGCTCTACATCCTTGCCAACGTTTATTATTATCTGTCTTTTTCTATAAAAGCCATCCTTGTGGGTATGGAATAGTATCTCATTGCCATTTTGAATTACATTTCTCTAATGGCTAATGACGTCGAGCCTCTTTTAATCTGTTTATTGTCTATTTGCATATGTTCTTTGGAGAAATGTCTATTCAGATCCTTTGCCCATTAAAACAAATTATGATTATTTTGTAGAGTATTTTTTATAAATTATAGATACAAGTCCCTTATCAAATATATGATTTGAAAATATTTTTCCCCTTATGTGGGCTAATGTTTTCACTTTCTTCATGGTATCCTTTGAAGTACAAAAGTTTTACATTTTGATGAAATACAATTTATCTATTGTTTCCTTTGGCTGCTGTACTTTTGATGTCATATTTAAGAAACAATTGCCAAGTCCAAGGTCACAAGGATTTACTCAGATTTTTTTTCCTAAAAGTTTTAGTCAACAAAAATAAGCAATTGAGGAAGGACTCCTTATTCAATTAATGGTGCTGGGATAGCTGGCTAATCATATGCAGAAGAATGAAGCTAGGTCTCTACTTTTCACCAAGTACAAAAATTAACTCAAGATGGATTAAAGATTTAAACTTAAGATCTTAAACTATAAGAATCCTAAAAGAAAACCAAGAAGACACCATTATGGACACCAGCTTTGGGGAAAAAGTTGTGACTAGCTCTTCAAAAGCAATTGCAAAAAAAAAAAAAACAACAACCAAAAATTGACAAGTGAAACCAAAATAATTAAGGAGCTTCTACATAGCAAAAGAAACTAGCAACAGAGTAAACACACAAAATACAGAATGGAAGAAAATATTCACTAGGTATGTATCTGACCAAAGTTTAACGACCAGAATCTATAAGGCACTCAATTCAAGAAGCAAATAACAACCCTATTAAAAAGTGGACAAAAGACATGAACAATACTTGGCAAAAGAAGATGTGTAAGCCAAAAACATGTTGAAAAATGCTCAACATCACTAATCATCAGAGAAATGCAAATCAAAACCACAAGTAGATACCATCTCATACCAGTTAGAATGGCTATTATTAAAAAGTCAAAAAACAATACATGCTGGCAGTCTGCAGAGAAAAGAGAACAGTTATATACTCTTGGTGGGAATGTAAATTAGTTCAGCCACGATGGGAAACAGTTTTATTTCTCAAAGAACTTAAAACAGAACTACTATTTGACCCAGCAATCCCATTACTGGGTATACACTCAAAAGAAAATACATTGTTCTATCAAAAAGACTCAGGCATTCATGTTTATTACACCACTATTGACAACAGCAAAGACATGGAATCAATCTAGGTGCTAAAACCTGGACTTTGGAAGAACAGAGTAGGGCCCTGCAAAGCTGTGCCCACAGGTTGTTGTGGCCTGTGGGTGGGCCAACCCTTCCCTCTGTGGTAGACAGGGAAGGCCCATGGAGTGGGGAGGGTGAGGCGCTTGGGTAGGTTTGAGGTGGAGAATGAAGTGGGAAAGAAATGAGGGGAGGGAGCAGGGGACAAGAAAGAGAAGGAGGACAAGGAGGGGTGACCATCCACGGCCCCCCAGTCCCCAGGCCCAGCTCAAGTCTGGGGTAAGGAATGAGTCTTGGCCTTTGAGGGTCTTACTTGTATTGGTAGAGGGGATCAGAGGACCCCATCTGGCCAGGCACTGCCCTCAATGTGCTGTGACACCTTCCATCAATCACCTGCCACCCAGGCTTCAGTCCTCTCCTCAGTTAAAGAATGTGGCCATAAAAAATCCCAAGGCAGTCCCCTTCCCTGACAGGCAGAGGGCTCTGGGTGGCCTCTGTCAGATGGCAGGTTGGGACTTCCTCATTTGTTTATTCAGCAAATATTCACCAAGCACCTATTGAGTGCCAGGCAGGAAGGTGTGGCTGAGCTTTCTACCTCTGCTTGTACCGAGGAGATTCTGTTGTACCGGGGAGCAGGGGTGTGTGGAGCATGTTAGGCTGTGATTTCCTCAGAGTCTGACATGCACGGAGGTGAAAACTACTCATACCAACCACACATTTTTAAAGCCAGCCCAGCACTGAGGCTCACCACCACCCCCAGGGAAAAATGCCAGCCTGGGAAGGGTTCCTGTGGCTGGGGCAGCCTGGCTTTGCCCACCCAGTCCCAGCAGTCAGCAGCGTAAGAACAGAGCCAGGAAGACCTGCAGGATGATGGAATCAGCAGATTCAGCTGGCCAAAGCCAGGCTGGCCACAGATAACAGAATGGATGGGCCAGGAAGATGCACTTGACCCTGTTGGGGCTCAGAAAACAATACCCTGAAGTATGGAGCTTTGGCATGCTGAGGACTTTGAACTAAAGGAAACTGGAAGGTCACAGAAGCAAGTTCTTTCTGATCTTCTGCCCTCCTGTCTCCTCTTTCATACCTGAAGCAAGTTATAGAAACCAGAATTCGGCTTCCCCAGGATAGATCCTAGAAGCTAGAACCTGTTTCCCTCAAAGCCAGCCATAAAACCTAGAAAGGTTATTCTCTCCCTTCTCCTGTCTCCCTCATTCCAAAATAGTCCTGCCCTATACCTGGGAGCTAAAATGAGTGAGTGAAGCATAGGTCTCAGATCATTGAAGTTTATGGAGCTCAGCTTGGGGGATCACCTGGGAAAAACGAGCCACAGATGCATCTGAGGCTCTTTCTTCCAAAGACGTTCTCAGGAGGTTTTACATTTATAAATTTTCCTTAAAAAGTGTGGGGGTGGGTGGCAGGGAGATGAATGATTACATACTTGTGTATGTGCCCAGCAAATCTACATTTTATGTAAGATAAAGTGAGCATTGGAAGAAAATGGGACTAGAGGAAGCATATGTCTCAGGGAGGGGTGAAGGGATGATCAATCTCATTTTATCTTTGTTCTGTACCTGGGTAGATAAGCTAGTAATCAACATTATCAGTGTGGAGCCTTTTGAAAGGGCTGGATTCTGTTTACTCCTTAGTGGAGTTAATGATAGTTAGCAAGGAAGAAGGTAAAAAATGAGGCCAGTCTGACCTCCCATCCCATAATAAGGCATTTCTGACTTTCCATCCTGTCATCCTCATGAAATCAGCTTTCAAGGATTCTCTCGAGTCCCCTTGGCCAAGAGAGGGCTCGTTTAGTCATTTGGGGGCTTAGAATTTTATTTTTATTTCTCAAAAGAAGGCTGCACAGAGAGGCTAAGAGTCTGAACACACAGGCCTGTGGGTTCCATACTCTGCCTGTTGTTACCAGAAAGAGATCCCAATCCAGACCGCAAAAGAAGTTTCTTCGATTTCAGGCAAGAAAGTTTGGGGCAAATCCCTAAAGTGAAATCAAGTTCACTAGAGACGTAAAGAAACAAAAGAATGGCTGCTCCAGAGGCAGAGCAGCGGCATGGGCTGCTTGACTGAGTATTTTTGTAGTTATTTGATTATATGCTAAACAAGGGGTGGATTATTCATTAGTTTTCCAGGAAAGGGGCAGGCAATTCTTGGAACTGAGATTCCCTCCTCCTTTCAGACTATACAGGTAGCTTCCGGACATTGCCATGGCATTTGTAAACTTGCCTCAGTGCTGGTGGGAGTGTTTTTTAGCATGCTGATATATTATAACTAACATAAAATGTACAGTGAGGATGACCAGAGGTTATTTTTGCCACCATCTTGGTTTTGGTGGCTTTGGACCAGCTTTACTGTATCCTGTTTTATCAGCAGGGTCTTCGTGACCTGTATCTTGTGACACAAGTCCTGCTGACCTCTTATCTCATCCTGTGACTAAAAATGCCCATGTGGCCCAGCACGTCTCAGCCTTATTTTACCTAGCCCCTATTCAAGATGGAGACACACTTGTTCCAATGCCTCTGACATTACCATTGGATCATACCCTTTGTCTAACCACATTTCACATGGCTGTCCATTTTTCATCAAACCTAAGCAGAAAAACAGTTTTCCTTGGGTGTTTGGGTCTTCATTTCTGAAAGCTCCCGTGTTACCTAAGAATTTGATTACATACATTTGTTATGCTTTTCTCTTGTTAACCTGTCTTTCGCTATAGGAGGGTTGGCAGTGACCCTTACTGTTACTGGTGGAAGGTAACTGAATTATCAGCAGTGAATAAATCCATACAGGTCTGCAGCAACTTCAGTTCTTGCCTCCTCAGAAGAAAGAATTAGAGGAGGAGAAGAAAGAATTAGAATGAGTTTATTAAAAAGCCACTTTGGGAGGCCGAGACAGGCGGATCACGGGAAGTCAGGAGTTCAAGACCAGCCTGGCCAACACAGTGAAACCCCATCTCTACTGAAAAATACAAAAATTAGCACACGCCTGTAATCCCAGATACTCAGGAGGCTGAGGTGAGAGAATTGCTTGCACCTAGGAGGCAGAAGTTGCAGTGAGCTGAGATTGCACCACTACACTTCAGCGACAGAGACTCCCTCTCAAAAAACAAAAAAAGAAAGAAAGAAAGAAAAAGAAAAGAAAAGAAAAGAAAAGAAAAGAAAAGAAAAGAAAAGAAAAGAAAGCTTTAGAGCAGGAAAGAAAGGAAAGTATGCTTGGAAGAGTCCCAAGCTGGCGACCTGAAGAACAAGAGCCGTATTTAACCTTGATCCTAGGACCCTGTAGGCCGGCCGCTTTCCCATGAGTCTGCCCTTAGGGTGGGTTGCCCGCATGTGCAGCGTTCCCCTTGCCCTTGGGAGGTGAGCGTGCACAGTGTATTTAGGAAGTTGTATCTGTGCTTACCTGAGGCTGTCTTCCCTTTTCTCCTGGCGTGCCCCTGGAGGGTCATACTCCGCCATTTTGTTTCTTAATGCACATGCCCAGGCAGTTGCTTCCCCCGGACATCTGCATTCAATTAATACTTTAGGGGAACAGGTGTGGACCATCAGGAAATGGCCTCTCCCTGGTCCCAGCTGCCTATTTATCATTTTTAGAGAGGCAATGTAGTAATTGCTGAATTATCACCTGACATTTCTAGTGGGTGGGGGAAGGGCCCTCTTCTGCCCCAACTGGTGCCTGTCTACCTACTGTAACATTATGATGGGTCACATAAGGTTTCTGCCCCTACAATCCCAGCAGAAATAAAGACAAAGGGGCAATGTGAAGCAAACACAACGAATGAGGTTCGGAGTGGAAGTGTAACAGAAAGAAAAAGAAGAGCTCTCTCTGCTGCAGAGAGAAGGGCCCCAAGAAATGGGTTGCTGGTTCGTGGTAGAATGCAGTGGGTTTTATAGATGAGCTTGAGGAGGTGGTGTCTGATTTACATAGGGCATGAAAGATTGGTCAGACCAGGTGTTCCATTTGCACAGCATGCAAAAATTTGGCCACCTTATCCTAATCTTTTGTTCTGCAGATGGTTCTCTGCATTTGGTGCCATTGCCTGCTTCTTTACTGCATACATGGTGACAAACAAAAGGGAAGATGGAGCCTCTATTTTGAACACACCTGGCTTCCAGGTAGCCCTTTTCTATTGGCATAGCTGCCGACATTCACTCCTGCATGCTTATCTATGTCTGCAGCTCAATTTTCCTGGCTGCTTTTTGTTAGAAAACAAGTTATTGGCTGGGCATGGTGGCTCACACCTGTAATCCCAGCACTTTGGGAGGCTAAGGCGGGTGGATTACTTTAGGTCAGGAGTTCAAAACCAGCCTGGCCAATGTGGCGAAACCCTGTCTCTACTAAAAATACAAAAAATAAGCCAGGCTTGATGGTGCACACCTGTAATCCCAGCTACTCAGGAGGCTAAGGCAGGAGAATCCCTTGAACCCAGGAGGCAGAGGCGGAGGTTGCAGTGAGCCAAGGTCGCACCACTGTACTCCAGCCTGAGCAACAGAGTGAGACTCCAACACAAAAAAAAAAAAAAGAGAGAGAAAGAAAAAACAAGAAAAATTACTTTGGGGCTGCTTTTTGTTAAAAGGGAAGCCTTGCTGAGAACTCTGTTGCCCTTACTATCTGCCTAAATAATTTCTTTCTAGCTCCTGTATAAAAATCTCAGTTCATGGGTCTAGGAGTTTCCCTCAGAGGGGGCCCAAGATGTTAGACGGTCTGGCCATGAAAAATCAAAATGACCCCAGCCTTCTGGCAGCATGCGAGGGCTGATTTAGTCCTAACTAAGACAGGGCATTGCTAGAGCCACCCTGGCCTCTGGGTCCCAGGCTGGGGAAAGAGGGTGGTGGTGGTGAAGGCCACTGGTGGGATTGTAACTACCCGATGGGTCCTTCCTGCCCACTGCACAGACAAAACCCATTCACTGAGACCACGGCATTGCAATAAAGAGTTTAAGAGACATGAGGTTGTCCACACCACATGGGACATGGAGTTATTATTCAAATGAATCTCCTTGAAAACTCTGAGGCTAGGATTTTTCAAGAAGAGTTTGGTGGGTCAGGAAGACCACTTCTGGGTGGGCCCACAGGACCAACTGGTGGGAGTTGGGGTCAGAGATGCAAAAACATGAAAAGATATATCAAAAAGCTAGTTTTAGTTTCTACAAGAGTGATGTTATCTGCGGGAGTAATTGGGGGAGTTGCAAATCTTGTGACCTCCGGAATAATGGCTGTAATCGCTTATGTCTACACCTTAGAAGAATTCAGGCTCCTCACAGCCTCCTAACCTGGTGGCCTTTCATTAGCTTTAGGTTTAGTTTTGGGGAAGGGCTATTATCATTTAAACTATAAATGCCTCCCAAAGTCAGCTTGGCCTAAGCCTAGAAATGATTCAGGACTGTTTGAAGGTTAAAGGCAAGATGAAAGTTGGTTAGATCACATCTCTTTCGATGTCGTAAGTTTCTCACTGCTAAAAAAAAAAAAAAACAAAAAAAAAAAACTTGGGATTTCCCTCTCTGGGATCCCCTCCCACAGCAGTGTGGGAGCTTGCTCTGCTTCTCTCTCTTTCTCTCTCTGCCTAATAAATCGCTCTCTGCAAAACTAAAAAAAAAAAAAAAAAAAAAAAAAAAAACTTTTGCAAAGGCAATTTCAGGATTAGAGTCCCCCAGCAACACCTCTCTGTGACACCCAGGGTCCCAGGTCCTGCAGAATCACAAAAAGCTGTCTATGACCCGACATATCCCTTTGCTCAAGGGAGGGCTGCGTGGAGCTGCACACTGTGCTGAGTAAGAGCAAGGGTGTCCAGAGACAGTGATGAGGCTGCAGTCCCAGCTCACCTACCCTTCCTGGGCTTCATGTCCATTTCAGAAGGGCCCAGCGTTAACGGCATCAGCAGTAGTTGCCTGGGCCTTGTGCACCGGGCATTGGGGAAGGGACATTGGCTCTGTGATTCCACTTCTCCCATCTCCACTCCCTCCACTGGCTGCAGAACAGAGTCTCTTTCAGCGTCTGGGAGACACCCTGTGGGTCCCAGGGAGTTAGACACCCCATTAACCCAGGACAATGTCCTTTCACAGCAGAGCCCTTTCCACCCTCAAGAACACCCTCGGATGACACAGAGTCCTCAAAGCCTGAGCCATGGGCTTGTTCGACATCATGTTCTTGAGCTCCAGACTCAATGTATCAGAAACTCTGGGGTTGCTTAAGGTTGTGTTAAAGGATACTTTTCAACAAAAAGTAAAATCATGATTCTAAAGCAGTTATAACATGAACATCGTTAAAGACTTTAACTCATTATTAGTGAGGAAAGTGAGGAGAGCAAAGGTCACCTGGTGTTCATCAAGCGGACCATCTGGAGGCAAAACTCTTTATTTGAGGAACTCAGAAGTAATTAGAATTCTATATTTTCTAAAGTCAGCATCTAGTACCAGGCTTTTTTTCCTCAAAAATTTATAAGTAGCTAGAATTTCTGATGCATCTCCGGAATGCATGATGTCGAAATTCATTGTGCAACCCTTGCTGACACCAAGGTACCAAATTACCAACGTGGCTAACATCATCCAAATTACCCTTAAGCTCCCACTTTAAGGTCCGTAAATACCCTTAAGGAAAATCCACCTTGGCAAGCTCAGTCCTATCTTGCTGAAGCACCCTGCTGTACTCTGCCACGGTGTTCTTTCTGTCTAATGAAACTTTCCTCTTCAAACCTATACTGCTGTTGGTACATTCTTTTGCCACATATGAGCCAATCACTCTTCGCTGCCAGGGCTCTGACACCTTGCCCAGCAGGAACCTACAGAATGTTTCAACGTGTTCAAGGGAGAATCCAAAGAATAGACATATTTACAAATCAGGTATATTAAAATGAACTCACTTACTTTGCATTACTGTCAGTCATTTACAATGTATGGATTTGTAAAACAGCACAGAGATACCCCCAGAGGGTATGATCTAAACAATTCATAGTTTTCCATTAAAGCACACATTTTCCCCTCCATTTAAGAATCTCCAGCTGAAATGATCCATCAGGATTTGGTCAGTCTGTGGCCTGGCCAGCTGAGGGCCACACCCTGAGGGAGACCCGCAGCTCCCGGTGAGTGGGAGAGGACAGGGGAAGCTTGGCAAGGACCTAGGGTTCCCACAGGGAGGATCAGCTTGGCTTTGTATAGCCCACTTCTGCATGCCTCAGAACCCACTAGGAATAAACAATTTACTTTTACTGAAGTCTGTGAAATAATTTGTTCCTAAATGAATTTGCTAGGGAATTGTGGGCTGTAATTACTGACAGACATTGCCAGTCATTGAAGGTCTTTCGAGCAAAAACCAAATAGAACCAACTAGAATTGCAGGTGGGTGCAACACCGGTGAGGCAGTGGGAGGAGGCTGCATGGGACACAGCCAGGTGGTTTGCATGCTCTATCCTCATCGAGCTCCAGTGTGGAAGACAGAGGATGATGAAGGAGCTGGCTGAGATGGCCCCTGAATTCAGATTCCCTCCCCAAAGTGGTTCCTGAGGAGCATGGGGCCTGGTGGAGTTCAGTAGGGCTTCAAAGCAGACAGACCTGAAGTCCCTCTCCTGGCCCTGCTATGTCCCCAAGTCAGTGACCCCTGAGTGAGCCTTGCACCCCTTAGGCCCTCGCCACATGTGCTAATAGCATTGGAAATAGTGACTTGAAGCCCCAGTTCTGTCCTGGCTCAAGGGGCACTCAGTTCCCTTCCTCCCACCAGTGGGATGGTACTTCTGGCTTCCCAGAGGAGCACTGGGCAGCCCGGCTCACTGCAGCCTGCAGGAGGTGGGCAAACTTCAGAAGGTCTTGTGTTGGAGCTCCCTAATATCCAGGATCTCAAAAGGGTCTGGGTGGTGCCTGCTTCACTCTTGAATGCAGCCTCAGCCCTCAGGTCCTGGTTACAGCATGGCCAGCAACTCCTTTGCCTATTATACTGGATCCTGACCTAGTCTTTCTGCCACCTGCCCCTTCCCCCTCCACTCCACACACAACCACTGTCAGCTAGACCAGTAACACCAACTGCAGGCAACAAGCTAACAACATGCAGGGAGGTCACCTACTTCATCCTTGGGAATGTTGGCATCTAATGCCATGGTGGGCAGAGAGCACATTCTCCCTGCAAGTTTGTTGATCAAATGCCCTTTGCAATAAATAAGAAATATGCTTACAGGCTGGCAGAGAAAATGGATGTGAAATAAATTATTGCAAATGATTAAACAATTGACAGCATGGTAAGGACGAGGAAGGAAGAATCCAGTATTCTATGGAAGCCATGGTCTGAGCTGAGCAGGTGGTGGGTGGTCAGGTAGGCTTCCCTGAGGAAGGAGACTTACACTGAAACCTGAAGGATGAGAAAGAGTTGGCTGGGGGAAGAGCAGAAGAAAGAATGTTCCAGGTGAAGGGAAAGCATGTAGGGCCCAGTAGCACAGCTCCATTATAGCTACTGCTCAGCTTGGACGCCCTCTGTGAATCCTGGTAACACTACCCAGCAAAGCCCACACTCCTCTCCTGGGGCCCCATGCTAAGGCCAAGCCCTTCTGTCAGATTTCTCACCTGCTGCTCTCCTGGAGCACTCAGGACCCAGCCTGATGAACTATTCATGCCCTCAGATCCTGTCCTGTATTCCCAGCTTTGTGCTTTGCCTAGTGCCGCAGTTTCCCTGGAAATGCCCTCTTGCCTCATCTCCACCTGTTAAAGTCCTCCTCTCGGTTCCAGTTCTAGATGAGATGGAACAAGCACATCCCGACCCATCTGTCCCACTGAAGGCAGCTGTAACCCTCGACCACATGCATGGAACAGCCATCTGAAGACTCAGAAAAGTAAATAGCAGCAGAGGCATTTGGAAGAAAGCCAAAGCCTGAAGTATCTCAGCACCAGCAGTAAGTTTACCACTCTTGTTCCTCCGGAATTCCCCTGCCTGGGCTCACGGCACCCCAAAACCTGGATGTGGATTCAAGTAGGGATCTATTAAACAGTTTGATTCCAGTCAGTCTCATCAGAGAATCCTCAAGGGCATCTGCACCTGTGACACCAGCTGCCCATCAGCAGCCTCTATTTGTTTCCACAGTTTACTGCTCCAAAGAGGGATGTCTGTAACCTTCCAGTCTAGAGTCTTTCTAGCAGCAGGGCAGATAAACATGGTCTGCTCAGCTCAGACCATGGCTGAGGTGCCAGGCCATTGGTGCCAGCTAAGCGTTAGTTAACATGTAGCAAGTTTCTTTGGGGGGAGCGTTGGCCAGGGCATTAGGACTGCAGTGAGTTCTGCCCACTGAGCAAGTGGCCATGTTCACTCATTGTTTTATGGAGATTGTGCTGAGGCTGAACACCTACAGCAGCTTTGCTTTAGGGGGCATGGCCGGTGATGATGTTTCCCCTAAAGGATTGCTGCCAAGATGCTGCTAAGGAGAGGCCAACTGGCTCTTGAATACTCCATTTCCTTTTAAATGCAGAGGTCTCTTAGGCTCTTGTCACCTTTTTAGTTATTGAGTGAGTTGATATACTTCATAATGGGGTTGGCAGGCAGAAGAGTCACAAAGCATCCTTGGGTCAAGCATTCAGTTCCAGCAAGAGGTTGGTCGTAGCTGCCTTGGAACAAAAAAGTGTATTTGGTCTCTCTTCCAGGAGGTGGTGCTGTTATACTACGAACTGCCTCGGAAGAGTCTTGCAGCCATTAAATCTTTAAAATTGATTTCTCTTTCTCTTGTGATTCTTTGTCTCTGCTGGACCACCAGGTATTGTTTAGGTAGGTAAGAAGAGAAGAAAAAAATGATGCCAGAAGGAAATGTAGAACATTAGAAATGAAATGGAACAGAAATGGCACATATCTGGATAAGTATAATAGATCATTCTTCTCGAGTTCTTTAAAATATGTAAGACAATTAAAAGCAACAATTTTAACACCATTTAAAGAAGTTTCAAAATATGTAGCTGTAATACGTGAGAAAATCACAACAAAAAGAGGAGGAAGGTAAGGAGATCCATATGGTGGTAAGATTTCGACATTCCGCTTGAACAGTGAACTATTGATTCTAAATAGACTACAAAAAGTCAAATACGTGTATTGTAACTCCTAGAACACTGAAAAATTATATGCAAAGAGTTCATGTTAAAAGCACACTAGAGGACAGAAGTGGTGGTTCACACTTGCAATCCCAGTACTTTGGGAGGCCGGGGAGGGCAGATTACTTGAGGTCAGGAGTTGGAGACCAGCCTGGGCAACATGGTGAAGTCCCATTTCTACCAAAAATACAAAAATTAGCTAGGCATGGTGGTGCATGCCTGTAGTCCTTGGGAGGCTGAGGTGAGAGAATTGCTTGAATCTGGGAGGTGGAGGTTGCAGTGAGCTAAGATCCCACCACTGTACCCAGCCTGGGTGACAGAGAGACTCCATCTCAAAAAAACAAAAAAACAAACAACAACAACAAAAAACTACATTAGATAACTACAAGGAACTCTCTTTAAATATTATGGTATAGGTAGGCTAAAAAGAAAAAACTATGAAAAAAACCTGCACATTGGAGACCCCAACTGAAACAAAACTACTATGTTAATATCGAAGTAGACTTCAGAGCAAAGAAAACTACCAGGGTTGAAAGGGATATTACATATTAGTAGAAAAGTTAAGTCACTGGTACTGGCATAAAAACAGGCACATAGATCAATAAAACATAATAGATAACCCAGATATAAATCTACACATTTACAACCAACTCATCTTCAACAAAAGAGCCAAGAATATACAATAGGGAAAGGACAATCTTTTCAATAAATGGTGCTGAAAAAACTGAATAACTAAATGCAGAAGAATGAAACTAGATCCTTGTCTCTTACCACACACAAAAATCAAATAAAAGTGGATTAAAGACTTAAAAGGACTAAAACCCCAAACTATGAAACTACTAGAAGAAAACATTGAGGAAAAGCTTCAGGCAACCAAAGCAAATATAGGCAATGGGGGTTACATCAAGTTAAAAAGCTTCTGCACAGCAAATGAAACAAAGCAAAGAGACAACCTACAAAATGGGGGAAAAATGTAAACTGTCCATCTGCCAGGAGAGTAATAACCAGAATACATAAAGAGCTCAAATAACTTAATAGCAAAAACCAAATAATATGATTTTTAAATGGGTGGCTGGGCACCATGGCTCACACCTATAACCCCAGCATTTTGGGAGGCCAAGGTGAGAGGATAGCTTGAGTCCAGGAGTTAAGATCAGTCTGGGCAACATAGTGAGACCCCATCTCTAAAAAAATTATAATAGTAACTGGTCATGTGACATGCACCTGTATTCCCAGCTACTTGGGAAGCTGCAGTAGATCATTTGAGCCCAGGTGGTTGAGGCTGCAGTGAGTAGTGATCGTGCCACTGCACTCCAGCCTGCATGGAAAGAACAAGATCCTGTATCAGTTAAAAAAAAAAAAAAAAAAAAGTTTAAAAAGAATAAAAAGCATCAAACATCTAAAAATAAATTAAAATAGGCAAAAGATCTGAATAGACATTTCTCAAAAGAAAATATACAAATGGCCAAAAAGTATATAAAAAAATGTTCAGCATCATTAATCATCAGGAAAATGCAAAACCACAACGAGATATCATCTCACCATGATTAAAATAGCTTGTATCAAAAAGGCAGGCAAGGCCGGGCGTGGTGGCTGAAGCCTGTAATCCCAGCACTTTGGGAGGCCGAGGCGGGTGGATCACGAGGTCAAGAGATCGAGACCATCCTGGTCAATATGGTGAAACCCCGTCTCGACTAAAAATACAAAAAATTAGCTGGGCATGGTGGCATGTGTCTGTAATCCCAGCTACTCAGGAGGCTGAGGCAGGAGAACTGCCTGAACCCAGGAGGCAGAGGTTGCGGTGAGCCGAGATCGCGCCATTGCACTCCAGCCTGGGTAACAAGAGCGAAACTCCATCTCAAAAAAAAAAAAAAAAAAAAAAGCAGGCAATAACAGATGTTGATAAGGATGTGGAGAAAGGGGAATCCTTGGATACTGTTGGTGAGAAAGTAAATTAGCATAGCCTCTATGGAGATCAGTATAGAGGTTCCTCAAAAAACCAAAAATAGCACTATCATATGATCCAGCAATTCCACTATAGGGTATATATCCAAAAGAAAGGAAATCAATATATCAAAGAGATGTCTGCCTTCTCATGTTTATTGCAGCCCTATTTACAATATCTAAAATATGGAATCAACCTAAGGGCCCACTAACGGATGAATGGGTAAAGAATATGTACATATACACAATAGAATATTAGTCATTCATAAAAAGAGTGAAATCTTGTTATTTGCAGCAATATGGATGGAACTGGAGGCCATTATGCTAAGTGAAATAAGCAAAGCATAGAAGGACAAACACTGCATGTTTTCACTCACTTGTGGGAGCTAAAGAAGTGGATCTCATGAAGACAGAGAGTAGATGGGTGGTTATCAGAGAATGAGAAGGGGAGAGAGGAAAGAGGAATGAAGGGGGTAAATAATGTAAATGTATTTATTACCACTGAATTTACACTTAAAATGGTAAAGATGGTGGATTATACATGTATATTTTACCTCAATAATTTTTTTAAAAAAGAAAAAGCAATTCACCAGGGAAGTATAATAATTCTTAATATATATGCACTTGAGAATAGAGCCTTAAAATATAGGAAACAAAAATTGTCAGAACATGAAAGGAGTACACATGCTGACAATAATACTTGGAGACTACAACACTCCTTTCTATGTAATATATAGAAATAGTAGCAAGGATAGAATCAACTTCTGTCAGCTAACTTGAATTAAGTCATATTTATAGAACACTACACACTACAACAGCAGACAACACATTATTTTCAAATGCACATGGAACATGTACCAGGATAGGTCATATTGTGAATCATGTATCAAACCTTAAATTTAAAAGGATTGAAATCATACAAAGTATGTTTTCTGATTATAATGGAATTAAAATAGAAACCAGTAGGAGAAGGATAACAGAAAAATTACTAAATAATAAGAAAGCAAACCACACAGTTAAAAAAGGGAAATCAGAAGATGTATTGAAAGAAAATAAGCATGTAACATATCAAAATTTGTGGGATGTACCTAAAGCAGGAAGGGAATTTGCTGCATTAAATGCTTGTATTACAAAACAAGAAATGTGTCAAAACAACCATTTAAGCTTCTGCCATAAGAGACTAGGGAGGAAAAGAGTAAAATAAACCCGAAGTAAACAGGAGGAAGAAAATAATAAAGAGCAGTGTATTAAGGAAATTATAAATAGAAAAACAATAGAATCAATGAAACCAAAAGATGATTCTTTGGAGGATCAATAAAATTGGTGAATCTCTACTCATACTGACAAACTAGAGAAGACAGAAGTCACCAAAGGGCTGGGTGCAGTTGCTCACGCCTGTAATCCCAGCATTTTGGGAGGCCGAGGCGTGTGGATCACCAGAAGTCAGGAGTTTGAGACCAGCCTGGTTAACATGGCAAAAGCCCGTCTCTCCTAAAAATGTAAAAATTAGCCAGGCATGGTAGTTCATGCCTGTAATTCCAGCTACACTGGAGGCTGAGGCGGGAGAACTGCTTGAATCTGGGAGGCAGAGGTTGCAGTGAGCTGAGATATCACCACTGCACTCCAGCCCGGCTGACAAAGTGAGACCTCATCTGGTGGATGAGGAAACTCCTGATGTTTCCACCAATACATTTCTTTCTTTTTTTTTTTTTTTTTTTTTTTTTTTTTGAGACGGAGTTTCGCTCTTGTTACCCAGGCTGGAGTGCAATGGCGCGATCTCGGCTCACCGCAACCTCCGCCTCCTGGGTTCAGGCAATTCTCCTGCCTCAGCCTCCGGAGTAGCTGGGATTACAGGCACGCGCCACCATGCCCAGCTAACTTTTTGCACCTTTAGTAGAGACGGGGTTTCACCATGTTGACCAGGATGGTCTCGATCTCTTGACCTCGTGATCCACCCGCCTCGGCCTCCCAAAGTGCTGGGATTACAGGCTTGAGCCACCGCGCCCGGCGTACATTTCTTAATATAACAGCTTTATTGAGGGATTGCTCACACACACAATTCACCCACTTAAAGTGGGCAATTCAGTAGTTTTTGGTATATTAACAGAGTTGTGAAACCATCACCACAATTAATTTTAGGACATTTTATCACAGCAAAAGGAAACCCTGTATTCTCTAGCAATCACTCCCCATTTCCCCCCAAACTTCCAGCCCTAGAGGACCACTAATCTTTCTTTCTTTATGCATTTGCCTATTCCAGACATTTCATATCAATGGAATAATACCATATGTAGTCTTTGTAACTAGTTTTCTTTCACTTATCACAATATTTTCAAGGTACTTCCGTGTCATACAGCATGTATCTGTACTTATTTGCTTTCTATGGTCAAATGCTATTCTATTGTATAGATATACCACAGTTGATTGATCCATTCATAAGCTGATGGATGTCAGGGTTGTTTCTACTTTTCAGCTATTATTAATAACATTGCTATAAATATTTGTTTGCAAGTTTTTATGTGGACTTCTTTTTCATTTCTCTTGGGTATATAGCTTGAAGCGCAATTGCTGGGTAGTATTGTAATTCCATATTTATCTTTCTGAGAAACTGGCAGACTTTTTTTTCAATGTAAGTAGCTGAACTGCTTACATTCTCACCAACAATGTATGAAGTCTCTAATTCCTCCACATCCCTACAGCACTTACTATAATCTGTCTTTTTTTTTTTTTTTTTTAATTCTAGCCATCTTAGTGAGTGTGAAGTAGCATCACATTGTGGTTTTGATTTGCCTTTCTTTGAGGGATAATAAGATTGAGCCTCTTTTTATTTGCTTATTGGCCATTGTATGTCTTCTTTGGAGAAATGGGTATTCTAATCCTTTTCCTTTTTATTATTGAATTATAAGTGTTCTTTATATATTTTAGATAAAAGTAACTTATCAGTACATAATTTGCTAATATTTTCTCTTGTTCTCTAAAATGTCTTTTTATTTTCTTGGTCATATTCTTAGAACAAAAGTTTTTAAAATTTTGATGAAGTTTATTTTATCTTTATTTCTTTTGTTGCATGTGCTTTTGCTGTCATATCTATTTATGTTTATTCTAATCTATGGTCATGAAACCTTACTTCTATTTTTTTTTTTCATAAGAGTATTGCAGTTTTAGTTCTAACATCTAGGTCTAGAATCCATTTGAGTTCATTTTTATGTATGGTGTGAGAAAGGGGTTTTTCACATGGGAAAATCCAGTTGTCAAAAGTACCATTTGTTGAAAAGACTATTCCTTCTCCCACTGAATTGTCTTGGCACCCTTGTCAAAAAATCAATTGACCATAAATATGAGGGTTTATTTCTAGACTCTGAGTTCTATTTCATTAGTCTATATGTCTATCTTTATGTTAGTACCACATTTTCCTGATATTCTAGCTTTAAGTTTGAAATGGGCAAGTGTCAGTCCTCCAACTTCACTCTTCTTTTTAAGATTGCTTTGGCTATTCTAGATCTCTTACATTTCCATATGAATTGTAAAATTAGCTTGTCAGTTTCAGCAAAAAAGGCACCTGGAATTTTGTAGGAATTGTATTGGATCTCAGGCTACATTAGGAAGTGTTGCCAAAGTAAGTGAAAGACCAAAATAAATGAACACAGCCCATGTTCCTGGATTGGTGGTCTTAATATTCAGGTCTTAATATTAAGACCACCAATCCAGGAACATGGGCTGTGTTCATTTATTTTGGTCTTTAATTTGTTTCAATAAATGTTTTGTAGTTTTCAGTGTTCAAGTCTTGTACTTCTTTAGTTAAATTTATTCCTTTTTTTTTTTTTTTCTTGAGATGGAGTCTTGCTTTGCTGCCCAAGCTGGAGTGCAGTGGCGCGATCTCAGATCATTGCAACTTCTGCCTCCTGAGTTCAAGCGATTCTCATGCCTCAGCCTCCCCAGTAGCTGTGGTTACAGACACATACCACAACACCCAGCTAATTTTTGTACTTTCAGTAGAGATGAGGTTTCACCATGTTGGGCCAGCCTGGTCTTGAACTCCTAATCTCCAGTGATCCGCCCACCTCAGCGTCCCAAAGTGCTATGATTACAGGTTTGAGCCACCATGCTCAGCTCACTATTTTATTTTTTGATGCTATCATAAATGGAATTGTTTTAACTACATTTTTGATTGTCCATTGCAAGTATATGGAAACACAATCAATTTTTGTACATTGATCTTGTATTCGGCAGTCTTGCTGACCTTAAAGTTTTACCAGTTTTCAGCATATTTTTGAGGATTTTCTATATTCAAGATCAGATTATTTGCAAACAGTTTAAGGAAAGATCACATGAGATAGTGCATGTGTCTACACATGTGAGCTCTCACTAGGTGACTAGATGACATCTTTATTGGTTGCTACCTTCTCTCATGCCCCCAGAAGTGGGGGTTCCCCTTCTCTGCAGAGTCATTCCTCTATCTGCCTTCCATATTGAGTGGGATCCCAAGAGATAAACTGCCTCTGCCTAAACAGGTTTACTCTGAACACATCCCTCAGCCTCATCATTGCCCCCTGGCCCCAGCCCCTTCTCTCAGGCAGAAAGCAATCCCAGGCCTGAAATGCTACCCCTCCATATGGAGTCCCCTAAGACACAGAGGAAAGGAGGAAAGTGGAGGTTTCCACAATCCTGTATTTCTTTCTCCTAAGGTGAGGACCCCACTTGTGCATCCTAGGGGCAGGAGGCTCTTTGAAGAGGGGATAGGGGAGAGCAGCCAGCCCTAGCACAGCACCATTCAAGCCACATCTTGAATGCCATCAAATAAACAGAAGTAAAAAGAGCTGCATATATGCTAATTGTACACTAAAAATTTAATATCTAGAAATTCTACCCTGACAATTATTATATACCTGTATCACAGTACCTAAAAGCTCAACACATTGAGGGCCGGATCCTGCCCACGGTTCAGTGACTGAGATGGGGCTGAGCTGTGCTGGGCAGGCCTTGCTCACTCCCGGGCAGAGTCCATCTTGAATCAGGTGGTTCTTAGGTTGTTCTGTGGCTTCTGGGGGCTTTGAAGTACAGTCTCCTCTTAGTCCAGGGCACAAGCCCAAAGGTATCCTCTGGCTATTCTTAGCTTAGGCACAGGCCTTGGTGGGCACAGAAGTTCTGCTGCCTCTGAAAAGCAGATGGTTTCACTCAGCCTCAGGCCAGGTTTATCACCAAACTCTGCCCCAAATGCCTGGTATCCCATTTCCTCCACAGGTAGGGCAGGGGATGGGCCAGACCCCTTCCGACAGAGCCCTAATGGCCAAGCCCACTTGCTGTGTCATGCCGCATCTTTCCAGCCCCTCTGTTAAGACAGAGCAATAATGCCTCCTCTGTGTGATTATTGTGAGGATAAAGTTGTCACCTGACACAGAGCATGGCTCTGAGAGCACCTGTTGCCTCCTTCCCACAGGGATGGGAGGTTCAATGGTTAGTGCTAGCAGATCACTGCCTCTGAGTCAGGTGCTGTGCACGGCTCCTTTTAAGGAATGTCTCATTCAGTTCTTGAGTCAGGGAGCCACACCGTCCTGGTCACTGGAGCTTATGTATATAATTGGGCTCCTCTGGAGCATTGTAACCAGGGCGGTAATATGGGGAGTCAGGAACCCTCCAGGCAGAAGAACCCCCTCCAACCCAAAGGCTGCCTGGTGATGCTAAGCCCTAGCCAGTCCCAGAGGGCACCCAGACACATGTGCCAACTCAGTCCCAGAAGAACCCTCAGACTCCCATCCCAGATAGTAACACAGGATTACTCAGAAATATTCTCCACATTGAAAAAATGACAACACCATTGTGAGCAGAGCCTGCCGAAAGTAGGGCTGGCAGAACTTTGGAGATGCATTGCTCTTAGTTGGTTTTATGGCACATTTGCATTTAAATAGATTCTTTAACTCTTTTGCTGAACTTCACAACAATATAGCCTGAGAAGTGCTGACTAATAGGGCAGCATGCGCTTAATTTTCATTTTGATCTTAACACTGATACATCATCTTATTGTAGCCATTCCAGTTCAAATGACACTTGCAAAGGCAAGGTTTAAATTGGGTTTTTTGTTCTTTTTTGTTAAAACAGACAGCCCCTAGGCCTGCAGACACGGAAGGTGCACAGGTTCCAAGCTCTTTCCTTGGAAGTTGTTTCTCCTAGGGGGAACAAGGCTTACCAACGCGGGGGCAGGGGGTGGGGAGCCCGGTGCCTTGGAGGAGAGCTCTGTGGGTAGGGGCTCCCGGAACCCTGTCAGGTCCTGTCCTGGGTCCAGCCAGTGCTGTGCCAGTGCTGGTTTGTGTCACTTCTCAAGGATAGATTATTAAATTTTCAGGAATTTCATATGCTGCTTCTTCAACAGTCATTATTAAAAATTAAATGATGTAAACCTATGAGTAAATTACATTTAAAATCCAGGTAATAGATACTTGAAACTCATTGTTTTATTATGTGCCTGCAATGTATGCCATTGAGGTCATTCATATCTGTCACGTTTTTCTGGTGACAGGACTATACGCTGGTGTTCAGTGAGGTCAGACTGGTGGCTTGAAAGACACCACGGTGGGAGCATTTACAAACCAGTCCTTCACATTTTATTTCAATAAACTGATTGTTAACCAGCACTTAGCCACTGGTAACGACTGTCATGACCCAGAGATGCTATGGGCCCCCATTCACCCTACACCTCTATGGGGATGCCCTCACCAGGTACCCACCAACCTCTTGGGGGGCTACCTGTCAGCCCTGGGCAGGACAGTGTAGGGAAGGAAAATTGCTTCCCTCTACCCTTCTAGTTCTTTTGCTGGTCGACGAATTAAGTTGATGTAAGACAAATTAACAGGAGAAAAACCATTTTAACTACGTACATAGGCATGAGAGTCCCACAAAAACATGAGACTCAAAAAAAGGCCAGGTGATGGAGGCTTTTAAGCATTTTTTTTTTTTTAGACAGTCTCACTCTATCGCTCAAGCTGGAGTGCAGTGGTGCGATATTTGCTTGCTGCAACCTCCACCTCCCAGGCCTCAGATTCCCAAGTAGCTGGGACTATAGGTGTGCACCACCACACCTGGCTAATTTTTGTGTTTTCAGTAGAGGTGGGATTTCACCATGTTGGCCAGGCTGATCTCAAACTCCTGGCCTCATGTGATCTGCCTGTCTTGGCCTCCCAAAGTCCTGGGATTACAGGCATGAGCCACCACGCCTGGCTGAGGCTTTTAAGCATCCTGAGCTATAAAAAGGAACAGGGGTTTGGGTCTTCTGGGCAGGGGTGGTAAAGACAAATTATGGGACAGGAAGTGGAGGAAATGTCTTGTGAATGTAAGTCATCTTGTTATGCAGATAAAAGTCTCTCAGGTGATAAAAGTTGTCTGAGGGCATCTCCCTTCCTGGTACAAACATCTTTACTAATAACAATTTCTTTTATAAATGTAAATTTTCTTTACAAAATGTAAAATTTATACCTTATTTTAGGTTGTTGAGGGGAAGGTAAACAGCTTTTCCTGCATTGGCTGGTTGTCCATTTCTCTTAGCTCAAAATAATTAATACGACAAAGGGTACATTTTGGGGTAACATGTTTGGACTTCAACAGCATCTGGCTGACCCCTAGAAGGGCCTCCCTACTGCTGCTACAACCATCACCAACTCCCCATTCTGGCTCTCAGTGACCCCCAGCCCTGCAGTCCAGGCATTCTTTAGAATGAGGCTCAGGGAGAGATTTAGCTCATTTTGGTGAGCCAGCCCCATTCTCTCATGGCGTAGAAATGGCCAAGGTGCCAAGTACCTGAGGTTTCTGTCCTTGGCCCCCATCCTCCCAGGTGTCCAGCCCCTGTCGCCCTGCAGGGCCTCTCTGCTCCTGCGCTTTCTCTGATCTCCTTGCTCCCTTTCTAAAGACTGTCCCTGCTTTGAGGCCCACACAAAAGCCATCACTGCCTCTAATCCTTTGTCCCTTTAAGAGCAAAGGGTCAGACCTGCACATGTAATGGGACATGTGAAAGGCAGTTTGGGCAGACAGCAAATTGCACAAGCTGCCATGTTCCAGGGAAGTGTAAGCCCACAAAGGAAGATTTGTTGGAAATTCTGTGACTTTTCCACCCCTAACGTTCATCCAGGGCATAATGGGCTGAGTTGGGATGGGGGGGTTTCCCCTTCACCTCTGGTACAGCGAGGGGCTTCAGCAGGACACGTGAAGAACAGGATTTGTGTTCTCTATGGCAATGGCATGGATGGTGTGTGATGTCTGTCTGGAAAACATGCAGGGCAAGGGGCTGGCTGGCCCATGGCTTCTTGTACAGGCAGGGCAGGGGAATTAAGAAGAGTCTAGAAGATCGAGGAGGGCATTTTAGGCAAGAAGAATAGCACAGAGGCTGATGTTGAGATGGCATCTTCCAGCCTCAGGGGACCCAGCAGCCTGGCTGAAGTGCAGAGAGGTCTCGTGAGAAATTATGAGGGCCTTGGAGAAGGCACTTGGGGCCGGGTGAGTGCCCGGCCTCCCTAACTGCTTGCCCTTCCTCTCCATCTCCTGCACCAGCTTCTCCTCGATTCTTGTGCCTCGTATGAGCTCCCCAGGGCCTCTTCTGTGTCTCTGTGTCAACTTGCTTCTCCAGGTTTTCATGCTCCCTCTGCTGCAGCAGCTGCTGGTTCACACTCCACACCTGTACTCCTCCTCCTCCAGCACTGCTTTCTGTGCATCTCCCCGTGGATGTCCAGGCAACTTCTCAGTCCCAACACATCCCACTCTGAACTTGTCATTGCTCCCTCAAAACCTGTTCCTCCATGTCCCTCAGCTCTGTGAGTAACATCACCATCCTTCCGGCCAGAAGTCAGAGAGCCGCCTTGAGCCGCCTCTGTCCACGTCCAGTCCACCACCACCTCTCTCTGATAGTCACTTAAATCCAGTCATTTCTCGCCACTCCCAACCCACGCCCACATGGAAACAGCCGCATCGTGTCTTGTCCAGCTGCCTGGCCTCCGGCTGTCCCCTGCGTCCTCTACTCCCAATGGTTTATTCTTTACACAGCAGCCAGAGTGGTTTTCCTGAAAACACAGATCAGATCATATCACTCCATGGCTTAAGCCCTCCAGTTGCTTCCCAGAGCATACAGCTTTAAAGCAGTGGCCCTTTGCCCTTCACCTGACCCTGTGTCATCTGCTTCCTTCCCACGCTGCAGGTCGCTGTGTCCTCTGCAGTCCCTACACTCCTCAGGAGCCCTAGTGACTCTGACCTCCCCTGTCTTCCCCTCTCCTCCCCAGGGCACACCTCTCCTGGCCAAGGGGTCTTTGAACATGCTGGTCTTTTCATCTGAAGTGCTCTTCCCACAGGACTCCTCTTTCAGACCTCAGCTTAAATTTCTTCTCCCTGCAGACACCTTCCCCAACACCCCTCCCCAACTCTCTGTCCCCATTCTGTAGTTACCATTATGAAATCACCTTTGCAAAAATTATAACAGTGAGAAAATTATAACAGCGAAAGAGATCTGATCTAACCAATTTCATCTTGCCTTTAACCTCCAAACTGTCCTTGGTCATTTCTGGACATGGACCAAGCTAAATTTGAGAGAAATTTAGTGTATACTTTAAATGATACAATAGCCCTTCCTAAAACTAAACCACCTTTGTAAAACTCATGAAAAAACACAAGATTAGGAAAATGAGAGGGGCCTGAATCTACTAAGATGTAGGCATAAACTTTTACAGCCACTACTCTGGAGAACACAACGTTGGCAACTTCCCAATTGCTCCTATAAATAGCAACACTCTTGTGGAACCTAAGATTAGCCTTTTGCGATGTCTTTTCAGACTTTTGCATTTCTAGCAACCAGGTGGCTCCACCTGGACCCAAGATTCATGACTCAACAGCTTTGTGTCTTCCCTCCATCCAGACTCAGTGCACAAGGACCATTTTCCATTTTCCAAACTTGCATGATTTCATCCTCAACCCATCAGCAGCATCCATTCCCTAGCCACCTGCTGGCCAAGCTATCTTTAAAAAACCCTAGCCTTGGCCAGTCACGGTCACGCCTATAATCTCAGCACTTTGGGAGACTGAGGCGGGTGGATTACCTGAGGTCAGGAGTTCAAGACCAGCCTGACCAACACAGTGAAACCCCATCTCTACTAAAATTACAAAAATTAGGTGAGTGTGGTGGCACATGCCTGTAATCCCAGCTACTTGGGAGGCTGAGGCAGGAGAATTGCTTAAACTCAGGAGGTGGAAGTTACGGTGAAATGAGATTGCGCCATTGCACTCCAGCCTGGGTGACAGAACAATACACTGTCTTAAAAAACAAAAACAAAATAAAAAAAAAACACACAAAAAAACCCCTAGCTTCCCCATTTTGGGGGAGGCTGATTTAAGTAATAATAAAACTCTGATCTCCTGTTTGGCTTGCTGTACATACATTAAAATCTTTCTTTGTTACAATTTGCCTGTCTTGACATTTGGGAAGGGGGCAAGAAGAACCCCTTGGGCAGTTACAATTACAGCACTTGAGTTTCTTCATAGCATTTGTGTTTTGCTTGCTTATTCATTCACACATTAATCCCATAAATAGCATGGAGAGCTGTCCAAGGTTCTGGACACACAACAAGAACCACACAGACCTGATCTCTTGCCCAGCCGATTATCAGCTCCCCTGTGCCTGTTCTGTGACCTACAGGCCTAGCACAGAAAAGGGGTGAACAAATATTTGTTAAAATCATTTGTTGTTTCATTAATGGATTTGTGTAGGGAATAGGCTTGAACTGATGAAAACAGTGTCTTAGTTGTAAAGTCTCATAGACATGGGATAGTTGCAAATCAAATAAACCACCTGGAATATACCAGTTGGAGCCCATAGCAAATCATTTTTTAGAGCAGAGAATCCTTTTGTAATGGAAATGATCCATTGCTTCCTCTCAATTCTTTGTTTTTCTTGCTCTGGAGCTTTTTCCTTGGGTTCATGAACCCTCTAAAATGATATGCAGAATGTGCACACGCACACAATTTTCTGTACTTTGAGGCATTCATATCTTCTGATAGAGTCTTAGATACCCATTACTCTGAAAAGATCAGGAGACGTGGCTCTGACTTGTGCATTTTTTCAGTACTGTTTTGATGGTGCCCTTTCCTGGTGAGTCAAGTACACTGGTAATTGTCTATTTTTAGAAAACAGCTCTTTATTAGCTACAAACTTCCATCTACCCATCATTTAATGAATTGCCAGGTCTATGCACTCAGTGAAAACTCTTATATAGAAAGCATAACAGTGCTTTTAATAGTAAGATGCAAAAATATCTTTTTGCTATACTTCAAAGAGGGTGAGAGCAACAAGTCTTATAAAAATATGAAAAGCAAGATATGTTGCTCAAAAGCAGAAGAGCCCTTAAAATTTCTTAAGGCAAAAAAAAAAAAGACATTCTCAGCATTCTCAGTTTCAAGCTGCTGCCGAGTCTCACAGTGAACTTTACTCAGTCTGAGATGAAGGATTTCTTTTCCCAAGATTAACATTGCAGAGGAATTTTTAGAAGTCACAGTCCCTTGAGCAGCATCCCTTAGGAAAAAACCCGAGCTCCTTGCATTTAAGAGTGAAATTTCCTCCACTCTCCATTCTCCATTCTGCCAATTCCCATGCCTCTTACAGAGCCAGCCTCCATTTATGTCCCTTCAGTCAAATCCAAGGCCATATCCTCCACCCCCTTGCAGCCAGTGGTGCCACCTCATTTAGTCCCTTGCCTACCCAGTACTCTTCTCAGGAATCTGCTTCAGACTCTGCCCCAGTGAGTCTTCCAGGAGGGCAAGTGGCTGCCACTTCCTCTTCTGATTATCCACTGCCCTGTGTGCCCCTGCCGGGACTTACCCCATGGTGGTCTTTCTTTTGTGAACCCGTCTGTCCACCCACCATGCTTCTAGCCACCCCATTCCACACCCCAGCTTCCAAGGTAGGGGCAGGGAGCACGGTGAGTGGAAGCAGCCTGGAGCCCTATGCTGAGTCAGGTCAAGCTACCTCCCTTCCCCCTCTGAGAGCCAGATCTGACCCCATAGCCCCCACCTATGTTTTACCCCCCAGCATACCCCAACCAAGTTGCCCTGTGAGAAGATTCCTGGGATATAGAGGGAAAGTCACCCACAGATACCACAGAGTTACCAAAGGCTCAGGAAAAAGAAGCAGGAAGGAGGGGAGAGCGATTTACAATAGTATGTGGGGCTGTCCTCTTACCTCCCTGCTTTATGATCCTTGATAAGGTTTATAACATTTTCAAAGAGTTTCTAAAGCTTTCCTCCTTGTCTGCAGTATTTGAGGATGTACTGCCTTGACATACTGGCTTCTAGGTCTGGGGCTGGTCTGGATAAGCTGAGGCATTTTTACATTGTCCTCGAAATTAAAGAAGGTTATACTTCAGGAGTTTTTGGTTTATATTGCTTTTTTGGGTTCATTTTCTATTACTGAAAATTGCAAATATGCAAAAGTAAAACTAATAAGATGATAAAGCTCTATGTATACCCCACCCAGCTTTGATAATTCTATTTGTGCCAATCTTGGTTCATCTCTGCCCCCCACCCCACTTGCCCAGTGAAATATTTTGAAGAAAATTCCAGAATTCATAGCATATAACTATTCCCATCTGAATCTCCAAAAGATGAGGAATCTTTTATGTAAACACAACCATAATACAACTACCACATCTACAAACTTTGATAATTCCCTCACATCATCAAATATGCAGTCAATATTTATGTTTCCCTGACTGTTCTATAAATGGTTTTATTTTTATGCTTTCTTTAAATCAGGATCCAAGTAAGGTCTACACTCTGCAATGGGTCATTACAGTTCACAAGTCTCTTTCAGTTGGAGGTACCCTTCCAACTCTTGTTTTTCTCACATAATGTATTTCCTGGAGAATATGCTCCACCTTTAGACATTCTCTTCATTTTTTTGGTCGTTGCTTCTGCCTCCTCTTGAGATTCTTGTATTTTCTTGCTTTACCTCTGTCTTTCTTCAAATATCTGGTGGGGCTTGGCTGCCTACTCATTTCATTTAGAGGGAGGATGGAAAGTCTCTTGGGCTGGTTGTTTCCACACCTGGGGACTTTTTAGTCTCTGCCAAAGGGGATCTAAGTCTGCCTACCAGATTTTCTTTGGGCCAGCTGGGGGAAGGGATCTGGGGCCTGGCTATGATGCTATCATTATTTCAATCCCTTGTTCTGAAGATAATACCCCTTCTTCAGCAGTGGCTGGTGCTCCCTGGGTCTAGTTCCCCAGGCTCAGTTTCTCCAGAGTCACCTCCTGGAGAATGGGAGATGGGAAAATGGAGTCTGGGGCCTGTTGATGTTCAGTCAAAGATCACCAAGAGCACACCTGTAGTCAGATGCATTAACTGATTAATGAGGGAAGCTGCCATAATGGAGAGCTATGGGCATCTCTGGAAGAGAGAATTAGGAAAGACTTGGAAATGGATTTGAGTTCTCTGGATTGGGTGCTGGGAAAGGTGGAGTAATCCTGTGATGACTTCATGAATCTTGTCTGGAAGTTGGGAGGAGCGAAGCAGGACAAAGGCTGTAATCAATGAAGAAGCCACAGCCACTTGTATTTGCCAGAAAGAGGAGTGCCTTGGTCATTTTTCAGGTTTGGACAGGGTTGCTGTTTTTATGGATGCCCAGGCCTGGTTATGGAGTGGTTTTGTTTTTATCCTCATCCATCACAGTCACAGAGTGGCCTTGTCTGATGTAAAGTGTTCTGTGAAATTGTTTTTGTTCAGCAGGAGACTATCAAGGGCTAGCTATCAGTGCCAGCCAGCTCCCAGGGGCTGGTCTTTCCTCTCTCTGGTCTGAACTGCACCATTGTGCTCAGTCCCCTGACGCCTCTGGTGCTGAGTCCTCCCTGCTCTTGGCTCACACAGCTGGCTGACCAGCTCTCCTCCCTGCCGACTCTCGGCTATCAGCCCCCGGCTTCCTCTGGTTTGCCAGGTCAGCGGCCACTCAGACATCTGGTTTCCACATTGTTGTTGCCTTCCTCTCTTCCACGATCTCTTTGCATAGTCTCTTTACCTTATTGGGCTTATGCCTTTTTGTTTGTTTGTCTGTTTCTTTGCCATCATTTTAGAGGACTTTGGGGAGAGGCAGAGATACGTGACTGCATCCCCACTGCATATTTTACTGGAAGTCCTATCACACTTTCAGCTCAGCCCAGCTTCTCAGAAAACCACTCCTCAGTGAGGTCTTCCTGTCCTTTGTGGGGAGACACCTGATACTTATGCTCAAAAAAATCTCCTCCTTGATAAAATGGGGAGAAGTTGTGTGGACTATAGGCCAATATTGGCATGAAGAAAGTTTCAGTTCCCTTATTTAATGAGAACTGTATTTTTCTGCAGGCATTTCACTTTATCATCTGACTCCATGCAGACACTACGGCATCATCAGGAATCTCATGGATTCATTTGTTTTCCAAAGTGGATTTCCCTTGGCTGAGTAACTTCGCTCCTTTATGTATGGAGCAGGAGAAATAGCTGCTTCTTACAAAATGTCAAGGTGGCAAACGGACACTTTAATTAGAACCATACTTCTCATCTGTGAGATTCGGTATTTTTAATTAGCTAGGTGGACAGATCCTTGTCTCTTTTTTAAAGATATAAATTATTAAAGGCCACAAGGGGAAAATGTCCATTTAATGCAATGACAGGCTGATACCATCTGTCTCAGCAACTTGGCTTTGCTCAGTTGTACTCTGTAGAGATATGACGATGATATTACAAAAGAATCATCACTAAGATGCCATCCCAGGGAGCTGAGACTCTTCCACCATCATCATAATGACATGTCCCTGGTAATCTATCAACTGTGGATAAAATATCATTGTTGATATCCCTCAAGAAGGAAGTCAGTCCTGGAGATGGGAAAACTGATTCTAGTTCTAAAGCTCCCCAGGTGTTCACTGGGGATTGTGGAAGACTCGTCAGGAGTGGGAGACTGCAGGTGCAGGAACTGCACGTTGTGGCTTGGAGTGAAATCCACTTATAATACCTTTCAAAAATCTTGTTCTCATATATATATACATGTAATCATATTTTTGAAGAGTTGTATTTGCATGGAAGCTGAGATTTGTTACTGGAAATGAATATTCTCTTAGAAAGAGGAGGGTATGCTATTATTAAGCAATCATTCTTGTTAGTAGGAGGTACAGTACTAACAGTATAATAGCACTACCTGCTGTGATGTATATGGCAACCCTTGTGTGCCTCAGATGGGGCATTTTTTTTTTCACAACAGCCCCAGTTATCCAGTGAGGATAAAGGGTCAGAGATGCTGATAACATTACAGTTAGGGAGTGATGAAATCTCCCTTCAAACCCAGGTCTAACTCAGCTCAGGGTCCCCTCCTCCAGGAAGCCTTCCTTGACCTCTGCAGGCCCTCCACTGTGGCACTTGCTTGGAACCCCAGGAACTGTGATGTGTCTTCCTCCCTTGCTAGACCACAAGAACAGGCTGAGAACTTCTTCCTGACTTATTCCCAGTCCTGACCCAAGGTATCCTCTGGATAAATTCCTCCCAAACTCACCCAATGCCAAGCTGCACCCCTCCCTCCTCTGTAGTCCGGTGTTGCCACCTGTCTGTCTCTGGCTTATGCTCATGGGGACCTGGGATGAGAACTCTGAAAAGGGCCATTTCTTCTAATACAAGCAAAACATAAAGTCACCAGCACTGGGGCTGAGGTTTTTCTACAAAAGGAGCAAGACTAATAAACAAAGAAGAAGGAGCAAAGGATGAGAAATGGCCAGTCCAATAGCAAGGCAGCCCTCCATATAGATGTGCATTTTGCAGCTGATCTCGTGGGTAGCTCCCTGCAGTAAGCAAAGGCAGGAAGGGACTGGGGAGTTTGTTACAAAGGCCAAAGTCTGTGCAGTTGGGAGAGTAAAGACAGCACATGATGAAAGCCATAGTCCCAGAGGACTGAGAAGGCAGAAAAAGCCTTATATTTTAAACTTAGAACCGTATGTTATTTGAGTCTAAGCCATGAGGAAGAGAAGACATTCAAATGAAACAGCCTCCTTGGGTGTGACGGAGAACAGTGGGCAGATTATGCTGTGGGTAATGATATCTGACATTACAGTGGAGGACGGGCTCTGAGTGGGACTGCCTGGGCTTAGGTTCCATCTGTGCCACTTTCTGGTGTGTGACCTTGGGCTAATTATTAAGCTATCTGTGCCTCAGTTAACCCTCCGTAAAATGGAGGTGATAATAGTACCAATTTCATTGGGCTGTTTTGAGGATTAAGTAAGTGAATACCATGAGGAGCTCAGACGAGTACCCAGTTGATCAGCAGAGCCACTGTGGACTGACACCTGCTATGTGCCAGCTCCGTGCCCTGTACTTTACCAATGCCGATTCACAGGAGCCTCTCATACTCCTCTAAGGCTGGCATTTAGATTAGCACCTCCCATTTTACAGGTGCATAAACTAAGGCACAGATTGCCTACCTATATTTCTCAAGATCACACAGCTAAGAAGCAGCAAAGCCAGGAGTTGAATCTGGTGACAATCCCTCTCCTAACCACTGGGCTATGCTGCCTCCCAGAAGCGCTCTTTTCATGAATGTAGAGATACCTGTTGGGGGTAGAACTGTGTCCCTCCAGAAGACCTTTTGAAGTCCTAACCCCTCCATGCCTATGAATGTGATCTTATTTGGATATAGGGTCTTTGCTGATGTAATCAAGGTAAGATGAGCTCGTACTGGATTAAGGTGGGTGCTAATACAATGACTGGTCTCCTTAAATGAGGAGGGAAATTTGGACAGAGACATAGAGAGAACAAACACCATGTGATAACAGGGATTAGAATAATGCATCTACAAGGCAAGGTATGCAAAGGGTGCCAGCAACAGACTATGTCTAGAAGAGACAAGGGAGGAGCTCCTCTAGAGGCTTAGGGGAGTGCATGGCCCTGCTTGCAACTTGATTCCAGGCTTCTACTGTGCAGAAGTATGACAGCACACATTTCTTGTGTTTTAAGCCACCACATTTGGAGTGCTTTGTTACAGCAGGCCTAGGAGTCTAATATAAATGTATATAGATGTATAGATATATAAATGTATAGTCTAAATGTACCTAGATGTATATTTCCATAGAAACTTGCTCTTTGAGAGTATGAACTTCTTTCTACAATGCAGTGTATGGTTAGTTAGGTAGGCTTATGTATGATTGCCAGCCAAAGCTGACGTGGTTGCTAACATATTTTATTAATAACTACAGATAAGTCCTATCTGAATAGGAACGTTTGAGGAATGAGATTGTTTGTAGGCTGATGGAATTCAGGTTTGAGCTCACATCCTTTCTGGGTCACAGTCATCAACTGGTGGACAAAGGGAAGAACAGAGTGATATATGTTGATACTTAATCCTAAGTTAAATGTACAAGGTCCCTAATTCAAGTCCTGGGGTGTTGATCACCCACAGAGCCTCTGCAGAGCAAGTTCCAGGCTCAGCATGTGGGATGGAAAAGAGAAACACTGGGTGGAGCAGATACTTGCTAGATCCAGTCATCCTTGGAGGAGAGTGTGAGGGCTTGTATAGAAAATTCAACCCCAGGTAAGCTGTAGGAAGTCAGTGGGTCCTGTCTGGACAGCATGGCATGTGGTTTTATTGCTCAACATGTAGTTCTAGTTTGCACTTGCTGAAGATGGCAGGGCTGTCTGCATGAATGATGAGAACGTGCACTGTTGGGAGCTTCAGTCTGTTTTTCTGCTATGCTATAGACTCCAATACAGATACAGACCAGTAATTGGGGAAATGATCGGCCTGTCAGGGATGGCCTTGCAAACTTTCAGAATGATAGCAAATGCCACTGGACAGAGCAGGAGGGACCCAGAGACCACAGGGTTCCACATAGCAGGGACCTTCCACTCCCACTGCCAAGTGGCTGGAGGAAAGTTGCATTTATTCGGTCTTTTTCTAAACCAAAGACAAAGCTGGTGTCCAAAGCTGCAGCTCTGCCAAGGCCCCTGAGTGATCCTGAGAGGACAGCATCAGCTGTTTCTCCCCAACCCACCACCCTAACCGAGTCTTGCTTAAACTGGGTCTTGCATAAACATATGCTTCTTATTCTCTTAACAACCATATGAGATGGGTAGAGTATTTTTCTCTTTTACTTATGAGGAAATGGCCTGTCTAGGGTCACCCGCTGGAATTCAAACATTCATTCTGATGTCTGGGCATTTCTCTCACACCACCATACCCCATTGACATCAGTTCCAAAGGAAAGTATCTTTCCATGATGACACTCAAATTGTCAACGTGACATTTTTAAACATACTTGAGAGACTGAATGACAATGACTGACTACATAGGACGGGACGTGATTTGTAATCACATAGATGTGATTGCTTCCCAATATGATGGGATTCTGACTTGCAATCTCTATAGCCACAAAACCGGGAAGCCAAACCACAACTGCTGTGGTGACCAGCCCGGAAGGGTCAGCACCTGGCAGTGACTGCAGCTTCCCTACGTTTTATATTTGCTCCCTCCCCAACCCAGGACAAGCCAGAGAAAGCTCAATATGTGCCCCAAAACAGTCACATAGGATGCCCCACTTCTAGTTACTCTGCCTCCAGCTCCCCACACCAACAGCCTCCAGTCAGAGCACACCTGAAGCCTCCCTTTTCCACTAGGAAGCATCCCCATTCCCTGCCTGCCTTGGAGCCTCTGCATAACACCATGGTGCCGGCTGTGGCTGACTCCCTTGTGATAGCTTTGAATGAATGACTTCTGCTTGCTCTCATCTGGGTGGTCTTCATTGTTTTCACCTGTCTAAGTTTGCTAAGAATATTTTGCATGTACAAGTGTTCAGATAACTGGTGATGAAATTTACCAAATGAACGGGACCTTGGTGATAATACCATGCATGGCCTCGGGCGATGAAAGCAAACTACATAAATAAAAATTTTATTTTACACTAAAATAAAATTCATTAAATTCTGTCTCCACTGTTTCAATCTTACACTTAAAATATTGCCTGCCTTGCCATCCCAACCACCCCAAAGGACCTCTCTTGGCAGGAAGTGGAAAGGGTGAGAGTGGGGACAGATTCTTTTTGTCACATCTATCTGAGAAGCAAGAACTTCCTGATAATTTGGAAACAGCGGAACTCAGTGGCCTGTCCTCTGGAGAGAGGGAGGGACAGGGTTTGGGGGATGCTGGGAGTGCCCTCTAGGTATAAAAGGACAATTCAGCATGTGCAAGCCATAGCTCACCGAGAAGCTCCTGCTTTGAGAAAGTACTATTGGGCAGTTATAAGCCAGCAGTCTCTACAGGTACTGAAAGCCATGTCCATCAATGAGAAGGCAGGGTCCTGGACTCACTGCATTTGTGTACAAAGAATGGAAGGACACAACCTGCGGTGTTAACAGAGGTGAATTCTGAGTTGTATTGGGTCGGGGGAGAAACAGATGGTTTCTCTTTTGTTTTCATTTCATTTTGTTCCGTGTTCTTTTTTGTGTTTTCCATGTGTTCTGCAATAAACACCTCAAACTTCTGGAATTAGAAAAGTTATTTTTAAGAATCTAAGTGTTGGGGTGTAGGAGAAGAGAAGATGGTATATCTTGAAAGATGTCATGAAGTGATGGCATAAGTCACCATATAAAAGGTCACTGCTGGGAGGCAAGCTGTGAACTTTTAAAATGTTACTGTGAACAAATAGTTTGAAATTGATAAGAAGTGTTGGAACCTTGGATAGTAAAGAATTTGTCAGTATCTCTAGGGTTAGAAATCACGGTCAGGACAGTTCTGGCTCAGGGCCCTGGCACTGGCTGTTCCCTCTGTCCCGACACTTTTCCTCTAGATGTCTGCCTGGCATCCTTCCTTATTTCCTCAGGTCTTTGCTCCGATCTTCATCAGACCACACTGTATAGAAAGCAGCCCCCACACTCTCTCATGAGCATGTTTACCTGCTCATTGATTGTCCTCCCATCACTAGAACATCTAGGGACTAGGTCTGTTTTGTTAATATATATATATGAACAAGCCCCAAGTGTGTGTGTGTGTGTGTGTGTGTGTGTGTGTGTGTGTGTGTGTGTATCTGAGATATTTAAATATCTAAATAGCTCTAAATGAGATATATATATGTGTATGTATATATATGTGTTTGTATGTATATATATGTGTGTGTGTGTATGTGTTTGTGTGTGTGTATATATGTGTGTGTGTGTGTGTGTGTGTGTATGCCTGGGGCTTGAAACAATAGATATAATAGGTACTCAAAGTATTTGTTGAATGGACCAATGAGTAAATGAATGAAGTCAGTTAGAGGTTTTAAGGGGTGGTACAAGTGTTATTTTCTGGTATTGAGTTGGGAGACTCAAGTCTGCCTTCTTACGGGCTCCTTGAAGGTGATATGTACACTAGAGTCTCAAGCAAAGCAATATTTAATCCTTGATGAGCTCTTCCAGTCCATGGGAAGAGGGTTTAAAGAACTTAGAGTGATAGAACCCAGATTGTGGTTCATAAGTTTCAACCACTAAAAGGAACCAGAGTTCCTTAGAAAAGTGGCTGATTTCATGTCTGGGGCTGAAAACATACAAGATGAGCCTGGGACACCTGGTCATGCCTGAAAACAGGGAGCTCTTAAAGTTTGCTAGAGTGATGACAAAATAGACTCCAGAACCAGCCTGAAGGGGCTTCCATTGCCTAAAGACAGGGCCATTTGCATAATGATGGCAGTGTTTTGAAACATACCAAATATATTAAAGTCTATGAGTTTATATAGAAACTATTTTAAAAATCCAAAATAAAACAAAATTAATCAATCATCTGTGGAAATTGGTAAGGTGCAAATTTATTATTCTGGAAACTTATAAAAGAGAAAGAATCACGCATTGTTTCTGTTCTTCTCTACAGTCTGTATTTCAAGATAACCAAATAAAGAGAAGAGATAATATTTCCTGTGTAGAAACCCATTCAAGCTAATAAATGAAGAAGCAATGAGATATTTAGAAAATCACCATTTTGCAAATCCTCCATGAAATAATGGATCTAGGTAGCAATCATTAATGGCTGCGAACCATTAAGTAAAAGTCAACGAAGGATATGATAATGGGTAGATCGGGGTGAAAAACTAAACCCACTGATTAATTTTGTAATTATTGAGAGGGGCAGCCAGACTTAGATGTCTCTTGGGCTAATGCAATTGGAAATACATGGTACCACCTAGGAAGTAATCTTGCATGCATACACATACACACACATACACACACACACACACACACACACACACGCACACACAAGCATGAATCTAAAAATGCCTTTGACTGTAACTCCCAGGAGATAAGAACTACTGGGGATAGACGAACAGGTTAACAGTCCCTGGAAGCAGTAAGCCAAACTCAGATATGTGAAAAATTCTACAGGACAAATGACTCTATTTCTTCAACAACCATATGGTTGTAAAGAAATAGAAGAGGAAAGTGTTAGATCAAAGAAGACTTGAGACAGAGCAGCTAAATGCAGTGTGTGGCCCTTGCTTGCATGCTGACCTGAACAAACCAACCTCAGAGTTGTTTTCAAGATATGCAGGGAAAAGTGAAGATAAGCCAAGTATGAGACACTATTAGGAATTATAATACTTATTTTGTTGAATGTGATGATATTGTGATTAGAGTTTTTAAGTCATTATTACTAAAGCTACATACTGAAGTATTTACTCATACAAGTATATGATGTCTAGGATTTGCCTTAAAATACTTCAGCAAAAATTATAAGTGGGAGAACATCTGAGACAAGAATGTTGAAAAGTGGGTCTTTGTGGAAGCAGGTGTGGTCCCTGTGGTTTTACAACCATGTACCTTCTCCTCTGCTTGGGAAGGAGGGCAGATTTACTCTTTTTAAAAAAACTTCCAATTTATCACAGACTAATACTTTTATAAAATACAATAAAAGTGAATTACCAAAAAAAGCAAATGATAAAAAAGCAGACATACAAGATGTAAGTCAAAAGTATTATGGCTTCAACAGACATAAAATTATATTTCAATAATTATAATCAAAACAAACATATCATATAAAAAGAGCAAAGACTTTTAAAACTTTTTTTTTTAGGTAGAGTCTCACCCTGCTGCCCAGGCTGGAGTACAGTGGTGCTATCATAGTTTACTGCAGCCTCCAACTTCTGGACACAGGCAATCCTCCTGCCTCAGCCTCCTGAGAAGCTGGGACTACAGGCATGAGCCACCTTGCCCGACGAAGGCAGAAGAGATTTTAAAGCAATTTCAGCAAGCTCAGAATATTCATTTTAAACCGTTATCCAAAAATAAAGCAAATAATGTTGTATTTTCAAAATTTTTCTTCAGTCCTTGGTCAGTAGCCAGTTTCAATTTATTCTGTAAAGTCATAATTTCATTTAAATTATTCATATCTATTGATGAAAGAAATAGATTCCAGAACCATAGTTTTCTTATGTGAGCATTATATATGACATAAATAAAATTCAAATTTCACAAGTATACAGGTATACAATAATAGGCCATCCCCTACATTTCTAATTGTTGTTGAGACATTTCATAAAAATCTGTAGAAATTCTAATTTTTGTGTTTACCTTTTGATGTTTTCTTGCATTCCTTCCTTACATGGAAATGTAAAGATCATTACAAATACCTAACAAAAACCATATGATCTCACTCGTATCTAGAATCTAAAATAAAGTAGAAACGGAGTAGAACAGTGGTTACCAGAGAGTGGAGGGGGAGAGAGAAGAGGAGAATATGGAAAGGTTGGTCAATGGGTACAAAGGTACGGTAGGCAAGATAAGTCCTAGTGTCTGTGGCACAGTAAGATGATCACGGTGAACAGTAATGTATATTACAAAATAGCTACAAGGGAGGTTTTTGAATGTTCTTACCAGGAGAAAATATTAAGTACATGAGGGAGTAGACATGCTAAATACACGATTATTTATTATTATAAATAATCATCTATTATTATACAACACATGTATATCAAAACATCAAATTGTATCTCATACTATGTGCAATTACAGCGTGTCAATTTAAAAATTAATTAATTAAAAAGTAAATGTAAGAGACCTAAGATATCAGAAAAATCAGTAAGTCTGGATGTCCAATTTACATCTTTAAACACTGATCAAATGGATTCCTTATCCTGCAGAAACAGCATGGTGACTTTGTTCTGCATTTTGTTCCTGACAGACTTCTTCCTCCAAAATGATTGTATCGCAGCATGCAGTAAGAGATTATTTGTTCCACTCACATATTATCACGTAAAAGAAGGAAAATCTTTAGTGCCTTTGTCTTCATATAATTCACAAAGTCTTAATTCATTACTGGGTATGCTATTCAGTTCACTGGGAGTTTTTTTATTTGTTTTTTAGTGCTTTTGGTAGCAAGACTTTCTCACTGAATGAAACCAAGCATTTGCTTTACATTCTGCCACAAACTCCTTAATCCAGATGACTGCTCTCCTCCAGAATATTCTCCTGTCTTTGCAGCTGTTGAAACACAAGAATACACTCTCCTACATACACTTTAAGCTCCAAGTCACATTTGTGGACAATGTATTCTTTCATAGGTTTTTGTCGTTGGTGCTGTTTGAGATAGGGTGGTCTTTACTCTGCTGCCCAGGCTGGAGTACAGTGGCACTATCACGGGTCACTGCTGCCTTGGCCTCCCAGGTTCAAATGAGCCACCCGCTTCAGCCTCCCAAGTAGCTAGGACCACAGGTGTGCACTACCACCCTGTTAATTTTTTTATTTTTTGAAGAGACAGGGCCCCACTATGATGTCCAGACAAGTCTCAAACTCCTATACTCAAGGGATCCTCCTGCCTCAGCCTCCCAAAGTATTGGGATTACAGATGTGAGCCACCACAGCCAGCCTCTTTCATAGTTTTATGTAGTTCAGAGCTAGTTGTATTGATTGACAATGGAGCTAAAGTCTTCCTATTGCTGTCAGGTTCAAATTGCACACATACTAGAATTCCCACATTACCAAACCTATACAATCTTTGAACTACAGTGAAAAATTCACCAGCTTTATCTGTTCTGAGGGTTGATTTCCTATGTGACTGGGCAGTTCCTGAGTACATCAAGGTATGTTGTTGAAACACGGAGTTAAAATAACACAGGGTTAAAAATAAATAATTGGACTGTTATTCCTCTAATTTAATAATTTGCTAAACCAAAGCCAAACACGATTGAATAAAAATTGAAAATAAGTTATAAAATAAGTAAATACTTACATTTCTCAGATTTTTATAACTTCAGATTTCAATCATCAAACTAAAACTGAAACCATGCATGTTGTAATATTTATCTAGCACACAGATTATACCAAGCACAACTTATCATGTGAGTTTGATAAATGCAAACTGGTCTTGCCCTGGAGATGAGTCTAGTGGTCATGCACTTGGGTGTCACGGCAATGTCCAACTGCGGTAGAAGTTACTCAGTGCCTGCTCTAGGTTCTGTACTGATTTCCTCAGGGATCATGAACAGATTGTGGACAGAATGGGTTCATGGAGCACAGTCTGAGCAGCATGGCATTGTACTATTCTCTGTGCTTTTGAGTGTATGTGTTTTTCATTACTGCATAACAAACTATCACAAAATTAGCATCTTAAAGCCACACACACTTACTACCTCACAGCTTTCATGGGTTAGGAGTCCAGGGGGCCCTAGCTGAGTCCTTTGTTCATGGTTTCACAAAGCTGCAGTCAAGGTGTCAGTGGGCTGCATCTCATCTGAAGGATGCAACTTGGAAAGAATGTGCTTCGAGCTCATTCAGGTTTGGAGCATTTCAGCTCCTCACAATGGTAGGACTGAGGTCCTCAGCTCCTGTGGGCTATTGCTCTCCTTTTTTTTTTTTTTTTTTTTTTTTTTTTTTTAAAAAGGCAGCTCTTTGCTTCATTGGGACCAGTAAAAGAGAGAAAGTCTCTGCTGCTTGGAGTCTCTTTTAAAGAGCTCACTTGATTAGGTCACACCTGCCCAGGTAAATCACTCTTTGGGTTAATTCAATGCCAATGGATTAGAGATCTTAACTACATCTTCAAAATTCATTCACCTTTACCACCTAATGAAACCTAATCATGGATACCACCACATGGGGAAATCATGGGACTGTCTTGGAAGTCTGCCTACTACAGCATGTGTTTGAAAAAAAAAAACTTTAAAAAATTTGCTTAATAATGATAACAAAAGGAAGTTATGGCTAAATATCTGGAAGCAAGAAAAGCCCAGCTTTCTCTGTCATTGTTTTAGACTCAGGCCCCAAGATCATTCTCATCACTACCCAGGACCAGAGAGACGGCAAGGCATGTTGTCCTGTGCCCAGGCCAGGATGGCAGGAATGCCTTTCCACCATTCCCCTCAGCAAAGGGCACATGATGTGGGGACAGAGCAAGCATCCCAAAAGGAAAGAAGATGGGTGTCTCAGCCTTTCCTGCCCTGGGAGAGCAACCTGCCCCATGTAACACTTTGACTCCTGAAACCATGGAAGAAAGAAATGAGAAAGACCACTTCACATACGGTGTATCCTCATTCAGTTAGATAAGACCTATGCTCTGCACACCCTCCAAAAGTGAGCAGCCTCGTCAGTGTCTCTGAATTTGAGCAACATACTTCCAGTTGGGCAGGGGTGGGAGGAGGCCAGGACTGTGCGTGGAGCTTCCTGCCCTTCATCCTGATTCCTCCCTAGAAACAAAAAAATCATAGCAGCAAGGAAATGAAAGAGAGACACGAACTCTCCTGGACTCTGTCAGTGACTTCTGGGGAAGATGCTTTCATTCAAGTGGACCAGCCATGGGTGTTTAAATTAACATATTCTTGAAGTACAGAAATTCATTGAATTTCCAAAACTCACTTGAAATACTGCCCATTGTATACATTTTGCACCTCACTTAGGACATTCCTGATATTTCACTTGGTCTGAGCAGAATTGTAGAGAACTTGAAGCACTGAAGACCTTAGTTCATTTATTAGTTTTTAGTAAATTCCTCAGGAGGAATCTACAAGACATGTGATCCGCAGATAGAAATGGTTTTACGGGCCGGGTGCAGTGGCTCACACCTGTAATCCCAGCACTTTGGGAGGCCGAGGCGGGTGGATCACAAGGTCAAGAGATCGAGACCATCCTGGTCAACATGGTGAAACCCTGTCTCTACTAAAAATACAAAACAAATTAGCTGGGCATGGTGGCACGTGCCTGTAGTCCCAGCTACTCAGGAGGTTGAGGCAGGAGAATTGCCTGAACCCAGGAGGCGGAGGTTGCGGTGAGCCGAGATCGTGGCATCGCACTCCAGCCTGGGTAACAAGAGCGAAACTCCGTCTCCAAAAGAAAAAAAAAAGAAAAAGAAATCTTCCTTTTGGATGCCTTTTATGCCCATTGTAAAGGAAGCACCTAGCCCCGCGGGGTTTTCCAAACTTGGGTCAGGGAGAATCCTCAGAGCAGGTGAGGTAGAGAACTCACAGAACAAAGTTTCCGACTCTTCAACTCTGAGGACCAAACTCTGCAATGGAAATCCAAAGGACCGCACCAAAGTGAAGACCACCAGCCTGAGGTTGCAGTGGAGCTATTTTTGATAGCCTAAAAGCTTCAAACTAAAAAGAGAAGGCTGCCTGGGCAATAGAGAGAGATTCTGTCTCTACAACAACAAAAACAACAACAAAAATTAGCCATGTGTGGTGACATGAGCCTGTGCTTCCAGCTACTTGGGAAGCTGAAGTGGGAGGACTGCTTGATCCCAGGAGGTCGGGAGGTCAAGGCTGCAATGAATCCTGATTGCACCACTGCACTCCAGCCTTGGCGACAAAGCAAGACCTTGTCTCTAAAATAAATATGAAATAAAATAAAACTATGAAAAATAGGGTGACTAAAGAAGACCTGTGAGATCTCCCTTGCTTTTTCAGAATTGGTAACTGAAGCCCTTAGTTGTGGATGAAGTATGCTAATGACCTTGCATTCTGAAAAGTTTAGGAATTAAAGGAGAAGCTATCCATGTGGGGTGGTAGTGGGAGAAAAGGGCAGGAGTCTGAAAGAGCAAAATTGCTAGCAGTTTTTGGGAAAATATGATAGCTTCATGTTGATACCTTAAGACACGGAGACTCTACTCAGCTGTTTACCAAGTAAGGAGGGAAACAAAACCCAGGATATGGAAGCAGGTGAGGAAGGAGAGCCTTGCCATGTTAACATGGTCACACACTATGGCCTGGAATTCCCCATCACTGTTTGTATCATTCCTACTATGTGCAGGGGCTGATTCTTGTTACCGGCCAAATCAGTGTTCAAATATCACCTCTACTGGTTGTGTGGATGTGCTGGCCTTGTCCCAGAAACCCCATAGAGTAAATAAGCTTTGAAGATTAAATTGGCCAAAATAACATCTAGGAGTTGTCTGGCACCATGTCAGCATGTTCGGGTGCTCCGTGGGCAGTAGCTGTTGGGCAGTGGGTTCAGCTACAATACTGTCTTGCACATAGTGCAGCCATGAACCTGCCTCCAGAGATGGCTGAGTGAATCTCACTGCATGTATCATTTCTGGGGTTGTTTGGCTAGGAAAGTTTCTTGCAGGACAGACATCAGAATTGAGAGGGCACTCAGGTAGGCAACAGGACAGTGACTCTGGCACCATGTAGGTCTATGGCTTAGAGGATCTGGCTGGTTTTCAGGGTTCAGTATGCCTAAGCATCACCACAGATGCTAGAGCCAAAATGTAGGTCTCTGGGCCCCACTGGAGGAGAGCCTGAGATGCTAGGTCTGGTGTAGAGCCCAAGAATCGTCATTAACTCTCACTCTAGATGATTCCAATCTCATGCTGAGCAGGCCACACTCAGATCCCATGGTCCAGGTGTGGCATTCTTTTGTACAGAGCCCAGCAGAGTGGTAACAATGAGGAGAGAGAGACCTCTGGACTACTGTTGCTGATCTTGGAGCAGTCAAGGAGAACAGAGAGGGAGCCAAGGACCTCAGTCACTGCTGTAGACCTGACTTTCACACAAGATAAGCTTGTGTTTCACAGAAATACAATTCAGTTTTGTATATTGATTTTGTGTTCTGCAGCCTTCCTGAACACACTTGTTAGCTCTAATAGTTCTTAGTAGATTTATTCAGCACTTGCAGTTTACAAGATCATGTGTTCTGCAGATAGAGATAGTTTTACTTCTTCTTTCTGGATGCCTTTTAATTTTCTTGCCTAATTGCCCTGGCTAGAAGCTGCAGTCTAATGTTGAATAGGAGTGGTGAAAGTGGACACCCATGCCTTGTTCCTGATCTCAGGGGGAAAGCTTTCGGTCTTTAACCATTAGGTATGGGCCAGGCACAGTGGCTCACGCTTGTAATCCTATTACTTTGGGAGGCTGAGGCAGGTTGATCACCTGAGGCTAGGAGTTTGAGACCAGCCTGGCCAACATGGTAAAACCCTGTCTCTGCTCAAGATACAAAAATTAGCCGGACATAGTGGCTTATACCTGTAATCCCAGCTACTCAAGAGGCTGAGGCACGAGAATCACTTAAACCTGGGAGTCGGAGGTTACAGTGAGCCAAGATTACACCATGCACTATAGCCAGGGTGACAGAATGAGACTCTGTCTCAAAAGAAAAAGAAAAAGAAAGTAAAATGTTAGCTGCAGTTTTTCAGATGCCCTTTATCATGGTAAGGAAGATTCCTTCTATTCCTAGTTTGTCGATTGCTTTTATCATGAAAGACTGCTGAATTTTGTCAAATGCTTTTTCTCTTTCCATTAAGATTATGTGGTTTTACCTTTATTCTATTGATATGGTATGTTATATGAATTAATTTTTGGATGCTGTATTAGGTCAGGCTGCCACAACAAAATATCATAGTCTGGGTGGCTTAACCAACAGGAATTTATTTTCTCACAGCTCTGGAGGCTAGAAATCTGAGATCAGGGTGCCAGTATGGTCAGGATCTGGTGAGGGCCCTCATCCTGGCTTGTAGATAGCCACCTTCTCCTGTATCCTCATGTGGCAGAAAGGCCACCAATCCTATCAGGTTAGGACTCTACCCTTATAACCCCATTTAACCTTAATTACCTCCTAAAAGCCATATCTCCAAATATACTCACATTTGGAATTAGAGCTTCAACATATGAATTTTGGGGGCACACATGTTAGTCCAAATAGCAGATGTTAAACCAATCTTACATTCCTGGATAAATTCCACTTGGTTATGGTATACGATCCAAGAGTAGGTTTTAGATACCAGCAAATTCCTGAGCTCATTATTATTATATTAAAAAAAAAACTACAGAGAAAGAAAAAGAGAAAGACAAGGGAGGATCCTCACCCTCCTTGCCACAGCCAAGGCCAAGAGTGACGTCATGTGGAATGAGGCGGTCACCTGGCCTATCTCCATCTAGTCCTGTGGGAGACCCATGTCCTCAGCAGCTGAAGTCCTTGCTAGAATTAGGTGGGAGCTCTCACTTGCCCCTGGCTTCCCTAGAGGGAATAGCATTGGCTGAGAAACACAGGACCCTACTGCTGCCCTTGCTTGGCACAGCCCGGCCAGTGCTGGAAATGGCCCAGCACATCCACTGTGCAGCTCTAACATCATGAGAGGTTCAGTGCCAGCAGGCCCATGCGATGGCCACCAATGACCTCCTTCATCACCTCACAGGCTTCTGGCTTACCAGAAGGATTTTTGAAGATTAAAAATAATATGTAATTTATAATTTGGGGGCCATTATCATTAGAATAATAAAGACCTAATTCTGTTTGATGCTGCATGGAGAAGGGGTTTAATATTCTACTTCTGGATTTATTAGTACCGCTACATTTGTTAATTTTATCCTGCATGTTTGAAGTCATAGTTCATTTCTATACTTTTATGAGAATTCAGACTTTTAATGTATCTCAAGACTGGGCAAGTGCTTGAGCCAGTGACTGTCCAAAATCAGCCACCTTCACATTCAAGAGCCACAGATACACACTGCTTTTAGGCAGAAAGGTTTTTAAGAATAGGTCATCTTGTGGTGAAATGTAGCAGTGCAACCTCATGCACACACACACACACAGGCACACGCGCACACACACACACACACACACAGGCACATGCTCACACACAGACATGCACAGGCACATGCTCACACACAAGCCTAACATTTTCTTTCTTTAGAATTAAAAAGAAACTTAAAAATTAAAAAAAAAGAATAGGCTGTAATCTCCAACTCACTGTTCTTGATCAGCGTGATAACCAGAGGCCTTTCATCTTGTTTTTAGTATCAGTAGTAAGGAGGGTCATAACATTCAAGTACTAAAAATTTTTTAAATATGCCTTATTAGTTACTTGCCTGACTTCTTTATGATTACTTCTTGCTTGTCCCCTACGGCTCAACCACTGACACCTCCCCACCACCGCCCTCATGCTGAGCTGTCCCGCCAGGAGCAGGCACCTAACTGGCCCAGGAGGAGCCAGGATCAGAGCTCAGGGGATAGCCTGAGTCTGCTGATAGATACCAGGTGTGAGGAATTTGAATGGTGCATGATGATTTATTATCTTTCTAAAGGAAATGGTATCTTCAAACAGGCCAACTATTTTGTAAGTCAGATGATGCAAGTAACTGCCACCATGCACCTGCCAATTCCTACGGTTTCTGCAGTGCCCACAGGAAGGCACCGGCAGAATGTGTTCCCTCAAAATGAAGCATCCTGCATTTTCTTTATGCCAGTTTTACTCATTTTGAAACTGTTGGTTGTTAAGTATTACAATGCATAAGAATTTCAATAGATGTCACCAAGAACTCCTAGGAGTAATTACATCAATAATATATACTATTATATTGCCAATTATCATTAACTTTCTTTGAGCTAGAATTATAGTAGCTGATTATTTGTATAAGAAAAAAAGGGCCAGGCCTGGTGGCTCATGTCTGTAATACCAGCACTTTGGGAGGCCGAGGCAGGTGGGTCACCTGAGGTCAGGAGTTTGAGACCAGCTTGGCCAACATGGCAAAACCCTGTCTCTACTAAAAAATACCAAACGTAGCCAGTCATGGTGGGACATGCCTGTAATCCCAGCTACTTGGGAGGCAGAGGCAGGAGAGTCACTTGAACCCAGGAGGCAAAGGTTACAGTGACCAAGGTTGCACTATTGCACACCAGCCCAGGCAACAGAGAAAGAAAGAGAGAGAGAGGGGGAGAGAGAGAGAGAGAGAGAGAGAGAGAGAGAGAGAGAGAGAGAGAAGGAAAGAGAAAGAGATAGAAAGAAAGAAGGAAAGAAGGAAGGAAGGAAGGAAAGAAAGAAAAGAAAAGAAAAGAAAATGCACAGGGTCTTTGAAGGTCTCTCCACTATAACTTCAATTGTTCAATTTTCCCACAAAACAGAGCTGGGAAGAAAAGATAAAGTGGCAGACAACAGAGTCAAGATTTAAAATTATCTTGGGAGTCAGGAATGTCCAGTTACCTCTAAGAAAGATTAATTTGCACCAGGATGAAGATCAGGTTTACACAGGCATCCCCCAAATCACTTACAGATTGTGAGTGTGGGGGAGACGTGAAAGAATTCTTGTGAAAACAAGACCTAGTGATCTCACTCGATGGCAGGCCCAGTGTCAACCAAGAGTGTGATATGGCAGCTAAAAAGATGAGTCCAACCGGGTCTGCATTCATCCTTTCCAGAGAGCAGGACTGGGGCTGCACCACCTTGCCCATGGACTGCCACGTGTGGGTGTTATGCTTGAGAGCCTTCTCACTGGCTTCTCAGTGTCTAACCTTTCTTTCCCTCCCCCCATGACCCTCACAGCTGGCTCCATCATCTTATGTACTGGGATCACTTCCACATCCCTAGGCCCCAGTGGGTCAGTGATGATCCATTACTTACCAAATCAAGTACAAAACCTTTGCTTGGTAGTCAAAGCCTTCCATGTCTTGGCAAGCTAGCCCCTCTTTCCAGCAATTCTCTTCACCCTCTCTTACAGATTTCAACCAAATTTGAGGACTCACCATTTCCTGATTATATCCCTGGCCACTCACAGGAATCTATCTCCTTCAATAGTCTTCCAGCTGTACCTGCTGAAGGCTCCCACCCTTTCTGTACCTTACTGTTACCAGCTTCACCTCAACCCTGCATTTCCCAGCCCTGAAGCTCCATGACTGTCTTCTCTTACGGACATTGTAAAATCAACGTCTGTATGCTGGAATTTCGGGGCTCATTTAGTGAAATTAGGCTTAGGGTCCCAGGAATGCCTGCTTCTCTACCTTCTCTTCTTGGGGGTTCAGATTGAGGAATCTGTTTATAAAGAACAATAACTGGATGGGACTAAAATACCATTATGAAATTTGAACCAATGCCCTTGATCCACAAAGTAGAATCCACTAGGAAAGTTAAGTTGAAACAGGTAGCTTTGGTTCAAAGTCAAAGTGGGACTCTTACTCTCCCTAACCTTACCTCCAATGGGGAAAGAGACAGAGAAACACAGATGGAAATGGAAAATCCACTACCAGAGTAGGCACTTGACATAGAAACAGCGGATGTCTAACCTGCCATTAGCTTCCAAGTCTCGCCTCGGTGTTAAACAACGAGGTGGGAGAAGGCACCACAAAGGGTGCTGATCTTTTAAGGCCCAGCCACTCGGTCCTCTAGTGAAATAGGGCCATTGACTGTCTTGAGATCTAACCAACAATAGGAGCAACTTATCCCTTAGAGGAAGACTGCGATGGGGCTGAAAGAGAAGCATGGAGAGAGGGTTTGGAAAAGTTCTTTTTCCCGCTGGAAACTCTTGGAGGGACAGGGATACTGTTTTATATGTCTATAAATTATCCATAATGCCTCATTCCTAGCACTTACCTGGCACACAGTACTCAGTAAATATTGTAGAACTGAATTGGAAATATACATTTTAAGACGTGTTGACAAATTTGGGTCAGCCCAGGATATGGCATCTGGAAGGTGGAGATGTCTGGAAACTGTACATAAGCCACAGTTACAGGATTGGGTCATTGCTACAGGTGGGAGGGGGGTTTTCTGTATTACAGAAACATGGCAGAACAAAGGCTAGTGATTGAAGGATACAACAGGGACATGGTTTAAGGCTCTAACAATATAAGGAAGACGCTTCCAACAATCAGCTCTTCCAGCAGAGGAAGTGCTGCTTTGAGAAGCTGCGTGAGCTTAGAGCAGCACAAAGGGATGCCTGGCGCCAAGCCGAGAATTAAACTCAAGAGCTTCCAAATCTAAGTTTATGAAAACTAACTTCATATAGGATTTGAGAGAAAGATAAGGGAATGATTGAACCAAACATTGAAAAACCAGATTTACATTTTAAAAACTCCATTTAAACAAATAAATCCTATTTCTTTACTCTTTATCCATCCTGCAGATAATGTATTTCAAAGACATTGTATGCCTCACATGTTTATGTTGTATTATCATTAGGTTTTTAGAGTCAAATATAATCAGTCTTTGGGAATATTGAGTTTTTGAGCCATTATGTCCTGAAATAATTTATATCCAAGCTGAAATGGATTAAAATAAACATACTTTTGTCTCCAAAAGTTCAAGGTTATCTAAGACTTTGGAATTGGTAACTAGCTTTTGCTTATAGGAATATAGTTGGCATTTGATTAAAAGCACTCTGCACCAGGTACAAAGGTGAACTTCAGTTAAAGCCACATTTTACTTCAGTTTTCTTTTTTTTTGTCTAACAAGTGATTTGTTGCAAACTTAACAAATCTAAAACAGTTTAGCACAAATGATAGCTAGTATATATTTAAACATATGAACTAATAAAAGCCACCTTCTGAAGTCCCAAAGAATGGCAAGTATCTCTAATTTACAACTGGGTAACTACTGTTTTAATAATAATGTGATGAGCTCATGAATTTTAGTAAATTTAATTATTGAGGAAATAACTGCATTTTGCTTATTGTATATTTGGTGTGATTAAACTTTACAGGAGAAAAAAAAGAACCCTCCATGAAAGATTTTTTTTCCATGAAAGACTTCTAAACATTTTTCTGAATGTCTCAGTGACATTTTTTGCAAAACAAATGAACTCTGCTTTGTACGTAATGTGCAGTTATATTTCTTTATCACAAGCTCAGCTAGAATTGGTCAGAGCAGCCTGTTGTAAATCAGCTACTGCCACAACTCACCAGAATCAGGCAAATTCTAGAAAGATTGTTTCTTAACTTGAGCCATTTATTAGTCATTTGCCACAGTTTTATTTTATAGTCTCATTTCATCCTAATGCTTTCTCTATCATAAAAATGTCAATAATTTCTCTTAATATTTTATATTAATTTGTCAAAGCAAGCTTATACAATGCCATAAACCTGTTCTGCCAGAGATTTGGTTGGGGGTGGGGAAGTCAACACAAAAGACCAGTATCATAGGTCAAACATCAAATCCAATTGTTAAAAAAAGTTAATTGAGGGCTGGCAGGAGTGGGTAAAGAACATAGACCAGGTTCCCAGCTTCAGAAATCCACAGTCTGAGGGTGGGGACACAAATGTGAAGAGACCGTTATGTTACAGTTCAGGGGAGTAATGGCAGGAGAGAAGAGGGGCCTCAGCCAGCCAGCTCAAGGGAAAATGTGGAATTAATGTCTTTTTAGAGACCTCTTGACTTAGCAGCCCTTCACTAGATTTAATAAAATTAAGAGTAATGTCATGCATTTAGATCTCTTTTTATTTTAAAAAGCAAAATAACCTTGTGTGTTGGTAGGCTGGGTGCAGCGGATGGCCCTCTCCAGTATAAGTGGGTAATCATCCAATCCAATTAAATGCTGAGTAGAACAAAAAGGTGGAGTAAGGAAGAATTTGCTCTGTCTCTGCCTGACCGTTTTTGAGCTGAGATTTCTGTCTTCTCCTACTTCAGGAATTGGACTTGAACTGATACTTATTCCATTAGCTCTCCTGGTCTCCAGCTTGGCAACTATAGATCTTGGGACTCCTCAACTGTTATAATTGTGTGGACCAGTTCCTTATAATAAATCTCTATCTCTCTTCAACTTACAAAGGGGTTGCATCCCAAGAAGCCCATCCTAAGTTAAAAACATTTTAAGTCAAAAATGCACTTAATACACCTAACCTAGTGAACATCATAGCTTAGCCTAGACTGCCTTAAATGTGCTCAAAACACTTCCATTAGCCTTCAGTTGGGCAAAATCATGTATTTTATAATAAAGTGTTGAATGTCTCATGTAATTTATTGAATGCTATGCTGAAAGTGAAAAACAGAATGGTGGTATGGGTGCTCAAAGTATGATTTCTACTGACTGCCTGTCACTTTCACACCATCATAAAGCTGAAAAACTTTAAGCCAAACCATCATAAGTCAGGGACATCTGTATACAGCAGTATATATATACTATGTGTATACACACGCAGACACACACACACACACACACACACACACACACACACACACACTTCACAGTAGTCCCCCCTCATCTGCAGTTTTGCTTTCCAGTTTCAGTTACCTGCCATCAATCACAAAATAAAAATACCAAATGGGAAATTGCTGAAATAAAGAATAGTTTAAAGAAAAAAATAAAATAAAGAGAAAAAAAAAAGAATTCATAGTTTTTAATAGCATGCTGTTCTGAATAGAGTGATGAAAACGTGTGCCATCCAGCCCAGGATGTGAATCATCCCTTTTCACCCCTTTTCCTAGTGTGTCTACTTTGTATACCCCACCTACCCATTAGCCACTTAGTAGCCATCTCAGTTACGAGATCAACTGACATAGTGTACATAGGGGTTAGTACTATCTGAGGTTTCAGGCATCCACTGGCAGTCTTTAAATGTATCTCCCATAGATAAGAGGGGAATACTTGCTCCCATTCTCTCTTTACACACACACACACACACACACACACACACACACACACACACACACACACACTAGTTCTGTTTCTCTGGAAAACTCCACTAAAATAAACATAATCAACCTGTGAATACCCATCAGTTTCTAGCAGAAATGTGTGTTTCTGCCTCCACAGAGGGCTTCTCAACCCAATTTGACAAACTGAACCAATATTAAAATATTTCTTTCATTGACCTAAGGTGGCCAGGGTATTACGTGGAATGTGCTGTTCAATTTAATTTTCCAGTTAAGTGAGGATTAATCCATTTCTTCCTCAGAGACTACAAAGCATTCTCCTTTCTCTCCTGAGTTTTACCTTCAGAATGAACATTGTAACCAGAAGGAGAGAATCAAGATGGCCTCTAAGACCATCTTGTTTCTAAAACTGGGGTGCTCAGATCAACAGCCAGAACCACTCAGAGCCCTGTTAAAAGTGTGGACTTCTGGGCCCCCTCAGATGCCCCTGGGGAACCCTATGGGGGTGACTGGACTTCAGAAACCCACATGAAGTTGAACCACAGTCCAGTGAGAAAGTCTCAGAGCACATCCGTCATTTTCACTGCTACCTTTTACAGTTAATTATAGCAAGATGTGTTCTCTATGTGCAACATTATTTTGTTTTGCATAGGTTTTTTTTTTTTTTTTTTTTTAAGAAGCAGCTCTAGTTTCTGCCATTTTCAATCAGTCTTAGTTTTCACAGCCCTGCTAGTTCACACAGATACCTGACACGCCTGTTCACTGTGGAGCAGCTTTAGGGAAAGAGATTATTTCCTTTTCCTCTTCTCCATTTCCACCCTAGACGTTTTCTGTTTAACTAAAGAAATCAGAAATTGGTCAAATCTGTATTTTCAGGGGATCTTTGTCCAGCTGTGTTAGGGCTGTTCTTAGTGATGTGGTAGCAGAATAAATCCCTGATTGGCAAAATCTGCCATGTCTAGATGTTCTGGCAATAAAATTGTGCTCTCAAAGTGAGAACTATGGCCCTAAATGGGATCCTATAGGGATTACCTCAACAAGGGAGAGGCTTTCATTTGGGGTCTTTCATTTCTCCCCACACTACTGTCCTTGGCTCCTGGGGCATCTCTACCCTTCCTAATCTATAGGAGAGAAGGCAGTGTTTAGATTGAGATGTTTAAGCATCACTATCCAAGTGCTCCAGTAAACTACGTAAATAGGTTAGCATGACCTTGTCATATAAAGTTCGTAATTTAACTCTATGACCCTTTCTCTGGAAGTTTCACCCAAATTTCTATAACCTGATGAACAGATAAGCCAAAATGTGGCATATCCACACAATGCAATAGGAACTGGCCATAAGAAGAAATGAGTGAGCCTAAAATCATTATGCTAAATGAAATTATTCAGTCACAGAAGGCACTTGAAGAGCCTTGCAGGACCAAAGTCACGGTACATCTGTACCCAAATGGCAAATCTTCAGTGAGGGCTCGGGGAAAAGAAACTCTTTCCCAGAAAGAAATAAAGGATGGCTCAGCAACTTTGGACCTTCTATTTATTAGCCTTATGGCCTTAATCAAAACTCAGATTTCTCTGAACTTTAATTTTCTCATCAGTAAACTTAGGATAATAGTGTATTCATTTGTGAGGATTGAATGAGATTGTGTGTTTCAGTGCTGTAGTAGTTTGTTACATAAATTGGTCCCCAATCACTTCTTCCTTTATCTACAATTTTGGTAGTCCCCTCCCACGTTGATTCTGGGATTAGCTATGTGACTTTCTTTGACCAGTGAAGCATTAACAAGCATGATACAAGCAGATGCTTAAAATATGCTGTGCATTGGGGGTTGCCTTTTGCCACCTAAGTCTACCACATGAAGATGCCTGGGCTAGCCTGCTGGAGACATGTGGCTCAGCTGTCAGCCAGCCCGACCACTAGCCATGTGAGTGAGGACATCTTAGACTATGTTATTCCAGTTGAGCTGCAAGAAAACTGCAGCCATGTAAGCAACTCCAGGTGCAGAAGGACCATCAGCTGAGCTCAGCCAAAATTGCTGACCCATATTTAAAGACCACTGGAAACACACTTGTAGTCAAACAAGTGTGTTTAACTTGCCACATTAAGGGAGAGTTACACCAGAGGAACCAGAAAGGGGGAGTAGGGATGGGCATATTGTAGGATTTGGGTGTCTGCTGGGTGATCCTATAGTGGGTACAGGGTGGTTTTTTTTTTTTTTTTTTTGGTTTGGTTTGGTTTGGTTTTGAGACAGGGTCTCACTCTGTCCCCAAAGCTGGAGTGCAGTGGTGTGATCTCGGCTCACTGCAACCTCTGGCCCTCCTGGGTTCAAGCAAATTTCCTGCCTCAGCCTACTGAGTAGCTGGGACTACAGGCATCTACCACTAGGCCTGGCTAATTTTTTAATTTTTTTTAGTAGAGACAGGGTTTTGCCATGTTCGCCAGGCTGGTCTGGAACTCTTGGCCTCAAGCAATTCACCCACCTTGGCCTCCCAAAGTGCTGAGATTACATTTGTGAGTCACCATGCCTGGCCTAAAGGGACAGGTTTTGATTGAGTAATATCAGAAAGTGGGGGCAACGTGGTGACTGGATTGCTTGGTTATTTTTATCTATGAGGCAGGAAGATTGCAATGGGACTAGATAACTCATATTAGCTGGAGGTGGGGGAATGTTTAGTTAGCACTGAATTGTGGAATAGCTGTCTCCCCATTCTTTCAGGTATAATCACAAAATGGTTTTGTCTCCATGGTAAAAAAAAAAAGTGGCCGTATTGTTCATATGTTATGAAAATTGTTTATATACATTCAGAAACACTATAGCTGTCAGCTGCTGGCTGTTGGAAACAACTTTGACTTTTTTATACATAGGCATGAGCACTTACAATGGTTATCTTAAGCCTCTAAGTTTTGGGGCTTAAATTCAGCAACAGATGGGTAATATGAGCACTGCGTGATGCCTAAAGTGCCGTGCAGCCTTCCTAATTCCTTCCGTGGTTATATACATAGAAAGCTCCAACTCCAGGGGATTATGAATGGAGGAGGTGGGCAGAATGTGGATAATCAATCAGGACCTACCAAGATCTAGGGACTGCAAAAAGGCCTCAGAGACCTGAGGAGGTCACAAACCTGGTAGCAGACAGAGCCCATTTAACCTCCTCCTCCCTGGGCCTGGCTCCATCTCATTCAGATGTAGCTTTCCAGGACCAGACCTTGATGCTCTGTCTACTGACCCAGCCCCACTTCATCCAGCATCCACTCAAGGTTTGAGAGGCATCAAGACCAAGGGGAGGGCCCTGGAACCTCTTCTTGGTTAACATATCTGACAGGCATAGAGGAGTCTATGATCATCTGTGCATGAACAATCTATTCTGTTCACAAAGACTTCCGTGGATTCAACCATCATAAACCACAGTGAAGCCTCTGATTTTTGGTGGAAGGATATACCTGCCATTGCTCTTCACACAGAAGGCACTGATGCATAGCTGAGGAGTAATAATTCTTGATTATTGTTTTACCACTTGAATGGTCAATAACTTGAATGTGAACTCTTCAGGTTTTCAAGCAAATGGCCTTATCCTAAATCATCCCTGGCCAGACCTTGGTCATAAATCTCCTGAGGACAGGCCATGCTTCTTGTGGTTACCTCTTCTCTAGCCAAAACCTTTAGTGTTCAGGAGATTGTTGGGGGAAAGGGTAATAAATCTTATTTTCCTTTTGGAAATACCCCGTAGGGTGTGTCCTATCAGCAGTTTAAAAATGGACACAAACTTAACCAACTTCTAAGAAGTATTTTTTCACTCAACCACAAAAATGTGTTTTTCCATTCATTCTCAAAGCCAAAGGCAGTCACTTTATCAGAATCTGTTGAAGGCAGGCGCAGAAAGATCCAAATGACTGAAAAGCAGCAACTCATACCGGCCTCATGAAAACGAAGAAAGTAAATCCTAGTGGAAACACTGGGACATGTGTCTCAGTTCAATAACTTCTTGCAAGAAAATAGGAAGCATTGCCTTCCGCTGAGAGTGTTGAATTACATTTTATATGAGAAATTATTATTATGACTAACCACAGGGGACTTTTGAATGTCAGTGGATCCTTTCTTCCTTCTTGCGCTATCAGAGCAGCAGAGGCAACACAGGCTAACTGCAGTCAGATGGATCAACTCAGTCACAATAAACTGGATCTTCCACTCCTGACTATATGGTTTGTCAGACAATGTCAATGTTAAAATAGAAATGAAATCCATACTTCGAAGACACAATCACTCAAAAAATTGTTTCTACCCTTGATTTTAAAAATCATTTTAAAGATTCCTGGCTCTGTACCCCTCTGGCTGTCTCATAAGGGTTTTGCATCTCAATTCCCTTGTTTGTAGAATATGTTTCTATCCATCTCACAGGATTGCTATGAGGAACAAGTGAGAAAATGCAAAACTGCTTTGAAAAATATAAAATAATAAGCATAGTCTCTGTGAGACTTTATAAATTGGTTATTTCATGAAATCTTACCATAATTCTATCACAGTAAGATAAATGGCAGCAACTTAAAACATATCTTTCCCAGAAGTAACAAGAATAACTTGTGAGCTTCTTGAGGAAAAGAGCCGTTTCCAACCCCCCATATATCCACTGTGTATCTCCAAGGAAAGGTTCCCAGGATATGTTTGTTAAGTTGAGAGAAAATGGATTGCTGAGTGGCTGGATGAATGGATGCATGGGCAAATGGATGGGCAGATGGGTGGATGAATAATGGATGGATGGATGGATGGATGGATGAATGGATGGATGGATGCAGGGCCAAGATAGTATGTACCAGCATGGGTATTCAGGTTGTCGAAATATTAAAATACTTCTACATTAGTTGGTAAATATCTCTTTCCCTGAGCTCCTCAAATGCCCCCTGTTGTCCTGGCCTCCTTGGATCTTTATTCTCCTATAAAGCTGTAGTCCTTTCTATAGTTCAGCAACTAAAGTATTGTTGTCTGGCACAGCAATCCATGTTGGCAGGCAATCTAAATGATAGATCGACAGCTTTCTCCTCTTGGTAGATGCCCATGCACTGCCCGACTGTGAGATATTTTGAATAGTCCTCTTGCTTGAATGTATGGCCATTTCATTACTGGGCTAGTTTTAGGCTACTGGCTGTAGGCAATTTTCTTAATAAATCCCGTGAGTTTTAAATTTGTCATATTTCCTAGCTCATAGGATAAAACTTCTTCAAGTTATTACATTGTATTCTGAGGTCTTTTAAGGCTTTAATTTTTGTTGTTGAGTTTCTTTTTTTTACCACACTTCAAATTTTCCAAATAATGATTTCTACATGTGGGCTGAGATTGTTTTCTTAAGTAATTCCTTATTATATTCACTCACTTTCTTAATAGTATGGGCTTGAAGGATTTATGTGGAGAAAATGCCTGCTCTGAGTATCATGACCAATGGATGCATCTAGAACAGTTGGTATGGTTTGGCTGTGTCTCCACCCAAGTCTCATCTTGAATTGTAATAATCACCACATGTCAAGGGCGGGGCCAGGAGTTGATCATTGAATCATGGGTGGTTTCCCCCATACTGTTCTCATGGGAGTGAATCAGTCTCATGAGCTCTGATGGTTTTATAAATGGAAGTCTCCCTGCACAAACTCTCTTGCCTGCTGCCATGTAAGACATGAGTTTGCTCCTCCTTTGCCTTCTGCCATGATTGTGAGGGCTTCCCAGACATGTGAATCTATGAGTCAATTAAACCTTTTTCCTTTATAAATTACCTAGTCTCAGGTATGTCTTTATTAGCCGTGTGAGAACAGACTAATACAACAGTCTTTCATTCAACCCCAGAAAAACCTGTGGCAGGTGTGTATGAGTTCATTTGCTGTCTGTCTGGGGGGAAGAGGTGTTGGTCTCACACCAGTCTTGCTCCAACTACACTGCTGGCACCTCATAATGTGGCTCTGAGCAACCTGTGGCCTTTGGCTCCTCCACTGCTGACTACCACTTGGAATTCTGGGACCACTGCTCTCTACCTGCGCTGATACCACCACTACACAGCTTTGGCAGGAGTGGAGCCCCCTGCTCCATTTTCCCTCAGTTCCCTGCAACAACCTTGGGCAGTAATGTCTGCCTCCAACTCACATACTTCCCAATGATTAAATAATTTTCAGAAGCAGGCCAGGCATGGTGGCTCATGTCTGTAATCCCAGCACTTTGGGAGGAGGCGGATCACCTGAGGTCAGGAGTTTGAGACCAGCCTGGCCTATGGCCAACATAGTGAAACCCCATCTCTACTCAAAATACAAAAATTGCCTAGGTGTGGTGGTGGGCACCTGTAATTCTAGCTACTCAGGAGGCTGTGGCAGAAGAATTGCTTGAACCTGGGAGGCAGAGGTTGCAGTGAGCGAAGATCATGCCACCGTACTTCAGCTTGGGTGAGAGAGTGAGACTCCATCTCCAATAATAATTTTCAGAAGCAAAAAGCATTGGACACTGGCTGAGGCCTTTGTCCATCCTCCTGTTTCTAGACCATGCCCAGGGTACAAAAGAAGGAGCTCTTTCTCACCCCTTATCAAACAGCTCAGAGCTTTAGTTAACAAGCTCTGGGTCAGGACCTTGAAATAGAAATTATTTTCATTAAGCCAGATGGAGGTTCTTGGGAAGGTGGCCATCCCCTCATGCCTCCACTTTTCAAGGATTCATAAGCAGAAGGGCTACCCCTGAGAATTTATTCTCCAGGTTAGAGGGCAGGAAGGGAACTCTTCTAGCCCCAAATGTATCTCTTTCTGCAGCACATCACTGTGTCTTAAAAGCAAAGGATGCATAAACTACTTGGGAAGTTTTATCAAAGGAAAGTTGGTATAAGAAATATGAGTTAGTATCCTGATTGTGCACTGTAAGAAAAACTGTCATACAGCCAGGACCAGGCAATGAAATGTATCAGTTGCTGATAAGCAACTTCAGCAAAGTCTCAGGATACAAAATCAACGTGCAGAAATCATGAGCATTCCTATACACCAATAACAGACTAACAGAGAGCCAAATTATGAGCGAACTGCCATTCACAATTGCTACAAACAGATTAAAATACCTAGGAACACAACTAACAAAGGACATAAAGGACCTCTTCAAGGAGAACTACAAACCACTGCTCAACAAAATAAGAGAGGACACAAACAAATGGAGAAACATTCCATGTTCATGGTTAGGAAGAATTAATATTGTGAAAATGGCCATACTGCCCAAAGTAGTTTATAGATTCAACACTATCCCCATCAAACTACCTGACTTTCTTCACAGAACTGGAAAAAAACCACCTTAAAATTCATATGGAAACAAAAGAGAGCTTGCATACCAAGTCAATCCTAAGCAAAAAGGACAAAGCTGGAGGCATCACGCTACCTGATTTCAAACTATACTACAAAGCTACAGTAATCAAAACAGCATGGTACTGGTACCAAAACAGAGACATAGACCAATGGAACAGAACAGAGTTCCTGGAGACAACGCCACACATCTATAATCATCTTATCTTTGACAAACCTGACAAAAGCAATGGGGAAAGGATTCCCTGTTTAATAAATGGTGTTGGAAAAACTGGCTAGCAGTGTGCAGAAAGCAGAAACTGGACCCCTTCCTGACACCTTACACTAAAATTAACTCCAGATGGATTAAAGACTTAAACATAAGACCTAACACCATAAAAACCCTAGACCTAGGCAAAACCATTCAGGACATAGGCATAGGCAAGGACTTCATGACCAAAACACCAAAAGCAATGGCAACAAAAGCCAAAATAGACAAATCGGACCTAATTAAACTCCAGAGCTTCTGTACAGCAAAAGGAACAATCATTAGAGTGAACTGGCAAACAACAGAATGGGGAAAAAAATTTTGCAATCTACCCATCTGACAAAGGGCTAATATCCAGAATCCACAAAGAACTAAAACAGATTTGTAAGAAAACAAACAAACAAACAAATTCATCCAAAAGTAGGAGAGGGATATGAACAGACACTTTTCAAAAGAAGACACATATGAGGCCAACAAACATATGAAAAAATGTTCAACATCACTGATTATTAGAGAAATGCAAATCAAAACCACATTGAGATACCACCTCACACCAGTTAGAATGGTGATCATTAAAAAATCTGGAGACAACAGATGCTGGAGAAGATGTGGAGAAATAGGAACACTTTTACACTGTTGGTGGGAATGTAAATTAATTCAACCATTGTGGAAGACATTGTGATGCTTCCTCAAGGACCTAGAAATAGAAATTCCATTTGACCCAGCAATCCCATTACTGGGTATATACCCAAAGGATTATAAATTATTCTATTATAAGGACACATGTACAAATATGTTCATAGATGCACTGTTTACAATAGCAAAGACCTGGAACCAACCCAAATGCTCATCAACAATAGACTGGACAAGGAAAATGTGGCACATATACACCATGGAATACTATGCAGCCATAAGAAATGATGAGTTTGTGTCCTCCTTTGTAGGGACACGGATGAATCTGGAAACCACCATTCTCAGCAAACTGACACAAGAACAGAAAATCAAACACCACATGTTCTCACTCATAGGCGGGTGTTGAACAATGATAACACATGGACACAGGGAAGGGAGCATCACATACTGGGGTGTGTTGGAGGGGACTGCGGGGGGTTGGCGGTGGGGAGGTCGGGGAGGGATAACATGGGGAGAAATGCCAGATGTGGGTGATGGGGAGATGGAGGCAGCAAACCACCTTGCCATGTTTGTACCTATGCAACAATCCTGCATGTTCTTCACATGTACCCCAGAACCTAAAGTACAAAAAAGAAAAGAAAAGAAAAGAAAAGAAAAGAAATGTATCAGTTGCCTCTCATTTGGAGAAGGGAAAAACACAGTGGCTGTCATTCTTCAACAGAAAATATATTGAATGATATTTTATAATTATCTCCCACTTCTCTGACACAAAGCTGAAAGAATTAGAATATCTCAATTCCCTTCATCAGAGTATTAGAAAAGAAGCATTGCAGTAATATCATAGCAGCCACCTCCAACAGCACCTGCCAGATTTTAAGTAGAGATTTTCTTCTGCCAACATTATTCTCCATTCCCCTACCGCTAGGGAACTGGCTGAATTTTCTTCTCTGTACATAATATTCTTTTATTTCTGACAAGGTATAATAACTACAGTGTCAAATAGTAACACGTTAGAAGAAATAAACATAACATAGATGAAAGAAGGCTTCAGCATTTGCTGAATGCACCAACTGCATGGGTCTCCAGTGTTCAGGGTTGATTTACATCATTATTAACTGCTCTTTTCCCCACCACCCCATTCCCTCCCATGCTCCCTGGAGATCCCAGCACAGCAAATGGCATTTGCAAGTTCCTGTGAAAGATTCCCCTCAAGATTTCAGCCCCTATCCACCAGGCCTGGGTCTGTACATCTGTGTATTTCCAGGGAATGGCTTGTGCCTGGTGAACTGAAGTATTGAGCCATAAGCCTCACCAGGAAGGACTTGCAGACTGACTCCCAGAAGATGGTGGCAGTCTTCTGGGGGTGCAAATGGCACTGGCTGTTGTTGTCCATCTGACCCCCTTGCACAGGCACTGACAATCTATGGGAACAGGACGGTCCTCTCAGTCTGACTGGAGGGCCTCATTGTCACTGCTGCTCAGGGCTCTCCTTACTAACAGATAAGTTCTATAATCATAACAAATAGAGTTTTTTAAAAGAAAAAAATGAGTTCTGGTCTCATAACATCTGAGATGGATAGGGAGAAGCAAAAGAATAAAAGCTTCTTCCTTAATGGTTCTCAGATCACTTGGTAAGAGTTGGCCTTTAGAGGAAGAACTTTTTTAAGTGTGTGTGTGTGTGTGTGTGTGTGTGTGTGTGTGTGTGTGACGAGGTCTTGCTCTGTGACCCAGGCTGGAATGTAGTGGCAAAATCATAGCTTACTGCAGCCTTGAGTTCCTGGGCTCAGGGGATCCTCCCACCTCAGCCTCCCAAGAAGCTAGGACTACAGGTATGCACTGTCACTTTGCCTGGCTACTTATTTTTAATTTTTATTTTTTACAGAGATGGGGTCTCATTGTGTTGCCCAGGCTGGTCTTGAACTCCTGGGCTCAAACAATTCTCCTGCCTCCACCTCCCAAAGCACTGGGATTACAGGTGTGAGCCACCATCCCTGGCCTGAATGGGGGAATTTAATACAGAGAATTGGTTCATTAGCTGACAGGAGAATTTACAATTTAAACAGGGGACAGAAGAAAGACAGAGATTAGCCACAGAAGGCAGCCATTAATACATCGAGGCCCATGAAAAACTGGGAGTAGAGCACGTTACTAGAGGCCAAAACCAGCAGATGCTGGAACTGGTGGGATAGCCCGGGGGGAGCCAGGACCCTAAGGCAGGGGCTGTCTGGAAGAAGCTGGAATCATGAAGGAAAATCCACTGCTGAGATGCAGGAAGCCAAGCAGAAGGGCAAAAGCACTAGGCAGTTCTTTTCCTTCCTCCCTCCAGTTTTCCACCAGGCTTCCCATGGGCTATGCCTAGAAGCCATGGAGTAAAGAAGACTAGGAAATGCAGTTCCCTGTGGTCAAAAGAAGCACAGAGGAAAGGTTGGGATGGATCTGAGGCGCACTAGGTGCCCAGTCTTTTTTTGTGCCCTGGTTTATAGATCCAGAAGGCTAAGGCCAGGTTAGATGACCATGTCATGAAAAACTCCAGCTTAGCCCTGCTGGCACCATCATACCCTTGGAGAAAAAGAAAGAGTATGCTCAGATATGGGGATGAAAAAAGATCCCAGAAAGAACTGGGGAATCCCAAGGGCTGAGAGAGCCACAATATGAATTTGCTGGGCTCTTAAGGATGTTTGGCATCTGGGGTCTAAGGGTTGCGGTTGTCTTGGACAGCAACAGAAATCAAAATCCTCAGATTCCATTAGGAGACCTGAGGTGGAAGTGGTTCATGATAAAGCAGAGAGGGAGAAGTCAGACTGGGGTTTCCAGCTACATAAAGGTGATTTTGTAACCATATTACATACTTGCATTGGACATCTATATGTTCTTTAAACTGCTAAGGCTTTACACTATAATGAAATTGCCCTTGCCTTTCATTAAATTGGTGGAGGCAGAGGGAAGGGTGTACTGTTGTGGGTTGGGATAGCTTCACGGTTATGAGTCCAGGCTGGCCTGGGCTGGAAGTCCAACACTGCAGCTGCTGTCACAGTCACAAACATGATCTAACCTTTCCATTTCCTCTTTCAGAAGACGGGGTTGCTAACACCTTCCTCACAAAGCTGTTGTGAGGATTACATGAGACGAACGGATTTAGCCATGAAGCACTTAGCCCAGAGCCCAGCTCCCAGAAAGTGCTCACCTAACGCAGGTCTGGTCTGCGGGGGAGAGAAATCTTTCACAGCCTCCAGCAGACCATCCATCCCCAAAGACCCCTGGGAGCCTCCATCCCTAGATGCTGAGCCAACGAGAACACGCAGTGAGGTCTACAGGCATATCACCCTGAAGGTGCCTGATCTCGTCTGATCTCGGAAGCTAAGCAGGGTCGGGCCTGGTTAGTACTTGGATGGGAGAACACTCAGTGAGAAAACAGTTTCCTTGCCACCTACCTTCACAGCAAGGTAAATGAAGGAGCCCAGAGCAGAATGAAGGTGGCAAATACCTTATCATCCTGTGGCTCCTTAGTCACACGCACACACACATGCACACACACACCACAAGCATAGACCCACAAATCACAGCCTGCCAAGACAGTCTCAGAAGCAAAAGGAGATGAGAAGAATTTACCTTTGCTGGCAAAATTTATAGCATTCTGATGCTCGTGAAAGCCATGCAGTATCATGTGCATTATTATATGAAAAAAAAGAACAAAGATTCTCACAGAGACAGAGAAAGCTCTGCTGTGTTGTTCTCACTGTCGAGGAGGTCACCAGTCACAAATTACATTCAAGTAAAATATAAGCAAATGCTTTAAAATTAAAATGTTTTTAAACAGTTAAACGCCAAGTGGGATACAGAGGGTATCTGATGAGGGGACAGCCCAGCACAGGGTCTCGGAGTCCAGGCATCAGCAGGGAGAGGGGTGGGCCTGAGAAGGGAGATTGGCTACCTGCTGGTGGATTACCCAAATAAGTGAATGTATTAAGAATGATGCCAGGTTCCTCGTTGCCAGAAAAAGAGGGCTACAAATGAGGAAGGAGAACTAGAATGAACCTGTGGTGCTGAATTTGGGAGTATCAGTCAGTGTGTGTGTGTGTGTGTGTGTGTGTGTGTGTGTGTGTGTGTGTAAGTGAGAGAAATATAGATACAAATGTTTGTGTGTAAATAAGAATATATATGCCGGGCGCGGTGGCTCAAGCCTGTAATCCCGGCACTTTGGGAGGCCAAGGCGGGTGGATCACGAGGTCGAGAGATCGAGACCAACCTGGTCAACATGGTGAAACCCCGTCTCTACTAAAAATACAAAAAATTAGCTGGGCATGGTGGTGCGTGCCTGTAATCCCAGCTACTCAGGAGGCTGAGGCAGGAGAATTGCCTGAACCCAGGAGGCAGAGGTTACGGTGAGCCGAGATCGCGCCATTGCACTCCAGCCTGGGTAACAAGAGCAAAACTCCATCTCAAAAAAAAAAAAAAAAAAAAAAAAAAAAAAAAAAAAAAAAAAAAGTATATATATATATATATGCCCTAACTCTGTCCACATCTGGGATCAGTGACACTCCAAAAGCAATTTAAATACCAGATGTTCACTTTTAAATACCATTTCCCACTAAAAGAACCAAGGGCTTCTTAGAGACTGGTTCCAGGCTGGAACAGAGAATATACAAGGTGAACCTGGAGCATCTTGTTGTGCTAGAAAGCAGGAAAATGCTCAAACAATAAGGATCTGTCAAAAGGACGACAGCCTAAAGACCAAATCCTGGACAACTGGAGCATCCAAATAACATCAATGCCTGTAGTTGAACCATTTGGGCTCATCACCGCTTACAATCAGGAAGAAGGCACACCACAGAGACCATGGTAGAAGGGGGTCTCAGTAAGAAGGTGTCAGAAAAAAACTATTATAAGATTAGGCTTTGGTTGCGAGGGTTTTGGAACATGGGTTCACTGTGGTATACACTGTCAGAAAGCAGGGACCATGCTGTGACTGGACACCTCAGTAAATCTTCTCTACAGAAGAACAAGCTAGGACAGATAATGCTGGAATGGTCAAGAAGCGGTGGTTCCTCTTATTAGTCAGGAAAGAGGGATGGGACTGTGTGGATTGCATCTTGGTTTTGTTCATTCCTAGACAAATTTATGAAGTGGCCCTGTTTTGTCTTAGTTATCATGGTCTCAGAGTGACCCTCTCCAACGTTGTTGTTGTGTGAGATGATTTACGTCCAACAAACATCTAGAAGCATGAGGCCAGCTTCCCACAACACTGAGTCTGGTTGCAAGTGTCAGACCAGTTCCCAGATTTCAGGGACTACCTTTTTCTTTCTCAGTACTAATGGGTTTATTTATTTTACTGATGGAGTGAAATAAGGATCTAGGATTCCAAACAGATATAAAGTAATTATTTAATTAACTAAATTGGAAGAATGGTAAGAAATGGGACTTAAAAATAATTAATAGACTTTTTTGTTAGAGCAATTTAAGGTTTACAGGAAAATTGAGGGGTTAGTACATATCCCTGTATTCCCTCCCTCACCCCTGACTGTTCCACCTTTCCCCTATTTCCTATGTTGCACGTTTGTTACAGTTGATGAGGCAATATTGACACATTATTTTTAACTAAAGTCCAGAGTTTACATGACGACTGTGTCATACATTGGGTTTTGACAAATGTATAATGCCACATCCACCATTATAACATAATACGGAATAATTTCAATGCCCTAAAAATCTCCTGCGCTCTCCTGGCCTCAAGGGATTCTTCCACTTCAGCCTCCTGAGTAGCTAAGGCTGTAAGCATGTGAGCACGCCAGGCTATTTTTTAAAAATTATATTAATTTTTTATTTTTTGTAGAGATGGGGTCTTGCCATGTTGCTCAGGCTGGTCTCTAACTCATGGCCTCAAGCAATCCTCCCTCCTTAGCCTCCTAATGTGCTGGGATTACAGGAGTGAGCCACCATCCCCGAGCACCACTAAGTTAATAGCTTTCTCTGCAGTTTTGTCTTTTCAAGAATGTCACACGGCAGGAATTATATACTATGTGGCCTTTTCAGATTGGCTTCATTCACTTAGTAATATTCATTTAAGGCTCCTCAACGTCTTCTTGAGCCTTGCTAATTTATTTCTTTTTATTACTGAATAATGTTCCATTGTCTGGATATACCAGTTTGTTTATCCACTCACTTATTAAAGGACATTTTGGTTACTTCCAGTTTTTGGCAATTATAAATAAAGCTGCTGTAAACACTTGTATGCAGGCTTTTGTCTGGGCACAAGTTCTCAACTCATTTAGATAAATACCTAATGGTGCAATTGCTGAATCATATGATAAGCCTAAGTTTAGTTAGCTTTGTAAAACTGCCAGATGTCATCTGAAGTGGCTGTATCATTTTGTATTTCTAGCAGCAATGGATGAGGCTAAACTAAATGACAACTAAACATAATGTGGGATCCTGGAACAGACAGATACAGTTAGTAAAAACCAAGGAAATCTGAATGAAGCATAGACTTTAGTCAATCATAAGGAGTCACTATAGTTCCATTAGTTGTAACAATTGGGTCATAGCCGTATAAGATAGTAACAAATAGGGAAAATTGGATGTGGAATCTACCAAATTCTCTGTACTATCCTTTCAAATTTTTATAAACCTAAAAATCTAACAAAATAAAAAGTTTATGTAAATATTAAGGGAAATGACAGAAAGTCACAATTTTGAAACCACCAAATGAATTTGGATAGCCATCAAGCATCAACAACTTTTATAACTGCACAAAAAGAGACAAGTAGATAATATATACCTCCTATAGTCTTGTCAACAGAATTAAACTTGAGTCTGGTCTCGTCTCCAGTTCCAGCTGTCAAATTACAGGCAGTAGAGAAGACAGGAGCATATTCATCTGCGTGATAAATGTCTAACCAACAGAAGCCAATACCACCTATCAATGGTGAAAGAAAACTCAAAAATAAAAAACTAGCAGAGAATGGCCCAATACACCAAAAAATACTCAGCACTTTTGGGAGGCCAAGATGGAGGATTGCTTGAGCTCAGGAGCCTGAGATCAGCCTGGGCAACAGAGTGAGACCTTGTCTCTACGAAACATTAAAAAAAATTAGCCAGGCATGGTGGCACACGCCTGTAGTCTCAGCTACTCAGGAGGCTGAGGTGAGAGGATTGCTTGAGCCCTAGAGGTTGAGGCTGCAGTGAGCTATGAACACACCACTGCACTCCGCCCTGACTAACAGAGCGAGATTCTATCTCAAATAATGCTACTAATAATAATCCCTCACCATATATGTTTACAATAGAAAGAAGAGGTTAAAAATCATAAAGAAAAAGGCAAAATTAATTTTATTTGGAGATTGCATAGACAAACACATGGAAAAACCAAGATAATCAAACAAAAGTTATTCGAAATAAGAGAATTTAGCAAAGTAGTTTTAAAAATTAATAAACAAGATTGTTGCGGATCTTTGAGATGTCGCTTTTCTGGCCGGAAACCTTTGTGGCCAGTGGCATCTTTGCCAGAGTTCATGTCCTGCCTCCAGGAACACAGACAGGTGGAAGGTGAACAAGATGAAGAGGAGCTTTATTGAATGTTACAGCTCTGAGGAGACCTGCAGTGGGTAGCTCCTCTCTGTAGGCAGGTCTTCCCCATGGAGTGTTCAGCTCTCAGCAGAGAGGAGGTCCTCAAGAGTGTGGCTCCTCTCTGCCCACAGGTTGTCCTGTTATCTCTGCAGCTCTCAGCAGAGACGGTAGCTTCTCTCTGCAGCTGGTTGTCCCCTCTAGCCATCCTCTGCCCTGCTCTGGCTGAGTCCCTGGCTTTTATGGACCTCAGAGGGGAGGAAGTGCCTACAGATTGGTCCAGGGCACAGAAAAGGCACCACAAGTTCCCATTCCAGTCCAGAGGACTGGAAGCCTGGCCCCCAGTCTTCAGGCCCTCCCTGCCTGAAGGTGGGGCCTTACCAGGGACCTGCCCCCTTCTGCCCAGGAGCCTTTCTGCCTCCCATGGCTGTTCAAGGCTCCCAGGCTGCTGGCACAAAGGGGCACCTGCAGGCCAGCACCCAGCCACCTTCAGCTCCGTGCCTAGCCACCCATAGCCCCAGCTGCCCTCAGCTTCCCCTAAAATTCTGAAGGGGATCGAGATGGCAGGGGGCTGGTGTGTCAATGCTGCCCTGAGCCCTTTACACACCAGGCTGGGCTATAACAGGCCCCCATCACAAGCTGGGCTCCAATCTCCACCTGGCTCCAAGATTGGAGTGGATGCCAGGCAGTGGGAGCAGACATCCCCAAGGGGACAGAGGTGGGGTTGCGGGGGCATCTTCCCAGCCCGAAGCTGCAGGCTGCAGAGATGCCCTGGTCTTGAGCCTGGAAGGGAGGCCGCAGCTGCACCTGGACAGCTCCCCAATGCCAACTGGGAATGGATGGGGTTCCCACTTGTCCTGGCTCCTGCCCACTCCTGGTGCAGGAGGCCCAGGTCTGCAGCCACAGAGTGAACGGCTGCAGTTGCAGCTGGGAGGGCAGGGATGCTGCCTGCTTCCATCCTGCTTCAGTGAAATAGGAGGTCCTGATCTACAGCTGGGGTTTGGATAGCTACAGCAACATCCGGGGAGCTCCTGCCCCAACTCGGAAGGGGCGGAGCTCCCACCAGCTCCATGCAGTGTGCAGCCCCAGCCAGCCTCCCTACTGCAGCCTGCATGATGGCAGTGGCACACTGTCAGCCGCTGCCATCAGAATTAATAGCTTTCCTACATGCGATAATAAAGCCAGCAAACATAACAAAATGCAAGATTCCACTTCAAGATGACAGAAAAACAAAGTAAAAATGGCTAAGATAATTTAAATGTGCAGCATGAAGAAAAATGTTAAATTCTTGACAAAACTGAAGAGACAAATGGATAAATGGAAACATACCCTGTTTGAGACACGAATGTCTGCCATAAAAAGCTATCAATACTTCCTAATTTTATCTGCAAATTTAATGTGACCCAAATAAAAATAGCATCAGTTCAACATCCAAATAATAGGAATTTCAGAAGGAAAGAACAAAGAAAATGGTAGGGAAAAAAAATCAAAGAAAAATACAATTTATTGAGCAAAAATATTCAAGATTGAAAGGGACTTTTGAATTCTCAGGAGTATAAAAGAAGAAGGGGAAAAAAGACCCACACCAAAGGATATGCCTAAGAAATGACAGGACTAAAGTAAAGAAAAGGAAGCTTTTAAAAACTTACAGGAAGGGAGAAAAACAAGTTATATAAAGCTGAGGATAAGAGCTCAGAAAAACACTGGACCACTCAGAAACAAACCCTGTGAGTTAGATGATGGAGAAAAACCTTTAAAATTCTGAGGAAAAATAATTTCTTATAGTTTATATCTGGCTGAGGTATCACTGAAGTATGGGAGTAGAACAGTGACTTGTTATTTTTCCTATAAACAACAACAACAAACAGCCTAGCCAACATGGTGAAACCCCGTCTCTACTAAAAACACAAAAATTAGCTAGGCATGGTGGTGTACACCTGTAATCCCAGCTACTTGGGTGGCTGAGGCAGGAGTATTGCTTGAATCCAGGAAATGGAGGTTGCAGTGAGCCAAGATCACGCCACTGTACTCCAGCCTGGGCAACAGAGTGAGACCCTGTCTCAAAACAAAGAAACTTATTTTGTTGAAAAGTTTAAACATTTCAAAGTAGAGGCAATCATATAATTAATTCCCATACATCTAACACACAGGTTCAGCAATGATCAGATCATGGCTAATCTTGCTCTATCTACATCCTAATTATGTCCCCTCATGTCCTACCACTGTATCTCTCTAAAAGATAAGAGTTTACAAATATAGGAATAATATCATTATTGCACCTAAAATAAAATTGAATAATAGCTTAAGATATTTAGTGTTCAAATTTCTAATCATCTCATACCTGTCGCCTAAAAAATATCATTTGTTTGAATCAACACATCATAAGTAGTTTGCGTTCAAAATCTTTTAAGCTATAGTTTCCTCCTCTATTTTCCTTGAAAACTATTTTTTGCAAATGCTTTTCTTCTCCCTTGATATTTAAGTGTTGAAGAAACCACATTCTGCGATGTGTCACATTCTCCAGGTTTTAGGTTATTTTGCCGACTGTGTTTCCATGGTGTCAGTGTTCTCCTCTGTCTTTGCTATTTTTTGTGAATTAATATTTGGACCTAGAGGAGAAAAAGGCACCCTGTTCCCTGGCACCCTTTCTCAGGAAGCTAATGGGGATGTGTTCCACTAAAATGACAGAGTAGACCAAAGACCTGTGATCCGGCTTATGAGAGAGGCAGGGAGGCTTCTAGGGTGATGTAGGGGTGTTTCCAGATGACAGCTATGGAGCAGATACTGGGGACAAAGTCTAGATGGGAGCAGGAGAATGGGAAGAGGCCTAAGGAGAATGTTCCCAAGAAAAAAACTGAAATTGATCTTATACCTGATGTGTTTGATTATTTTGAGAGTAGATTTTCAATTCCAGGGCAGAATTCTGGACTCACCTGGTGATAACCATATAGAAAACAAAGAAATGTAAAAAAAAAAAAAAATAATAAATCATTGTATAAGAAAGTAAACAGAAGCATAGTTCATGGCTGGTTTAGCCAGGAATTATATTTATCTAATCATAATGTAAACAGTGAATACTGATTTAAAGTAAAAGGGCAATACATACCAAAACTGAGATATAGACCAATGGAACAGAACAGAGGCCTTGGAAGCAACACAACACATCTACAACCATCTGATCTTTAACAATCCTGACAAAAACAAGCAATGGGGAAAGGACTCCCTGTTTAATAAATGGTGTTGGGAAAACTGGCTAGCCATGTGCAGAAAGCAGAAACTGGACCCCTTCCTGACACCTTACACTAAAATTAACTTCAGATGGATTAAAGACTTAAACATAAGACCTAACACCATAAAAACCCTAGAAGAAAATCTAGGCAAAACCATTCTGGATATAGGCATAGGCAAGGACTTCATGACCAAAACACAATAAGCATTGGCAACAAAAGCCAAAATAGACAAATGGGACCTAATCAAACTCCACAGCTTCTGCACAGCAAAAGAAACAGTCGTTAGAGTGAATCAGCAACCAACAGAATGGGAAAATATTTTTGCAGTTTACCCATCTCACAAAGGGCTGATATCCAGAATTTACAAAGAGCTAAAACAGATTTATAAGAAAAAAAACAAACAAGCCTATTCAAAAATAGGCAAAGGATATGAACAGACACTTTACAAAAGAAGGCATACATGAGGCCAACAAACATGAAAAAATGCTCGTCATCACTGGTCATTAGAGAAATGTAAATCAAAACTACATTGAGATACCATCTCATGGCAGTTAGAATGACGATCATTAAAAAATCTGGAGACAACAGATGCTGGAGAGGACGTGGAGAAATAGGAACACTTTTACACTGTTGGTGGGAGTATAAATTAGTTCAACCATTGTGGAAGACAGTGTGGCGATTCCTCAAGGACCTAGAAATAGAAATTCCATTTGATCCAGCAATCCCATTACTGGGTATATATCCAAAGGATTATAAATCATTCTACTATAAGGACACATGCAAATGAATGTTTATTGCAGCACAGTTTACAATAGCAAAGACCTGGAACCAACCCAAATGCCCATCGATGATAGACTGGACAGGGAAAATGTGGCACCTATACACCATGGAATATTATGCAGCCATAAAAAATGATGAGTTCGTGTCCTTTGTAGGGACATGGATGAAACTGGAAACCATCATTCTCAGCAAATTGACACAAGAACAGAAAATCAAACACTGCATGTTCTCACTCATAGGCGGATGTTGAACAATGAGAACGCATGGATACAGGGAGGGGAGCATCACACACTGGGGCCTGTCAGGGGGAAACAGGGGAGGGACAGCAGAGGGTGGGGAGTTGAGGAGAGATAGCATGGGGAGAAATGCCAGATATAGGTGAAGGGGAGGAAGGCAGCAAATCACAGTGCCATGTGTGTACCTATGCAACAATCTTGCATGTTCTTCACATGTACCCTAAAACCTAAAATGCAATTTAAAAAAATAATAATAAAAATTTTTTTAAAAGGGCAATACAAATTTATCACAAGGGTGGGAGGAGAGAATTGTATAGGTTTGTGTGTGTATGCATATGTGTGTGCATGAGCATGATGGAAGGGGTACAGCTAGCAAGCCAAATACTCATCTTCTGTAGCAGGACATCAATCAAAAACATCTACAACTAAGAAATCAAGAAGCATGGGAGGCTGGGTGTGTTGACTCACACCTATAATCCCAGCACTTTGGGAAGCCAAGGTGAGTGAATCATTTGAGGTCAGGAGTTCCAGACCAGCCTGACCAACATACTGAAACCCCATCTCTACTAAATATGCAAAATTAGCTGGGCTTGGTGGTACATGCCTGTAATTCCAGCTATTTGGGAGGCTGATTGGGCAGAATCGCTTGAACTTGGGAGGCAGAGGTTGCAGTGAGCCAAGATCACCCCATTGCACTCCAGCCTGGGCAACAAGAGAGAAACTATGTCTAAAAAATAAAGAAGCATTAGAAAAGGCAGATGTAGTGGGCTGAGTAAAGCCCACCATGGATATCCAGGTGCTCAGCCCTGAAACCTGTGAACTTTACATAATATGGCAAAGGGGACTTTGCAGATGTGCTTTAGTTTAAAATCTTAAAATGAGATTTTCCCAGATTATCTAGTTGAACCCTAAGTATTATCACAGGTGGCTTTATAATTTGACTACGATAGAACAGGTGATGTGATGACAAAAGCAGAGATTGGAATGATGGGGCCAGGAGCCAAAGGATGCTGACAGCCTCTGGATATGGAAGAGGCAAGGAACAGATTCTCCCTTAGAGCCTTCTCCAGAAACAGCCCTGTTTATACCTCAATTTTAGCTCCTTAAGACTCATTTTGGGGTGGGCACAGTGGCTCACACCTATAATCACAACACTTTGGGAGGCCAAAGTAGATGGATCACTTGAGCCCAGGAGTTCAAGACCAGCCTGGGCAAACTGGCAAAACCCCATTTATATAAAAATAAAAATAAAAAATTAGCTGGGCATAGTGACATGTGCCTGTAGCTCCAGCTACTCAGGAGGCTGAGGCAGGAGTTGCTGAGCAGTGAGTTGCCCTGCTCACTGCAACTCTGGGCGGCAGATATTGCATTGAGCAGAGATGCCACTGCACACCAACCTGGAAGATAGAGCAAAATTCTGTCTCAAAGAAAAAAAAAGATTTATTTTGTTTTTTCAATCTCCAGAACAGTAACAGAATAAACACGTTGTTTAAAGCCACTAACTGTAGCAATTTGTTGTGGCCACAGAAAACCAATACAGCATATTATTCAAAAATTTGAAGGTAAAAATCAGAAGCAGCACCTAAAATATTGAATGAGGACGACTCGAGGGCTGCATGGGATTTGATATGAATAATTTTATTATAAGCTTGGTGATAGCATCTGACTTTTAAATATGCACATGTATTACATTACACTGAGAAAAATGAAAATGCAACTTAAAAAAATATATATACCAGACCAAATATAAGTAGAGTTTTCCAAGTAAGTTCTGACAAATACTCAAGGAATATTCTTATACACATGGTTCCAGAGAGTAGAAAAAGGACTCCCCACTATTCAGTCTGTGTTCTGAACCATCTCCCAGGGACCACTTAGGCAACCACCCTTGTAACTATGTTTGAAAAATGTGCCCCAGGTTCCAGGGCAAGTCTGATCCTACCCTGCCAGAAGTGTCCACCTAAGTCAGCCCCATCCAGCCTTCTATACTTGCTGGTTTTTTAAAAATTCATGTAGTCATGGATGGATAATACTTATTACTAGAATGAGATAGAGCTCAGCAAAACTTCTGTTCCTCTTGTTCATTTTCATCAGTGTAAGTATGGATTATCCTTAGTAACATAAATAAGCAGATGGGAATGGGAGATTTGTTACAGCTATTCACTCAATTCTTTGAACTTCTTCCAATTTTATGCCAAAACTCACAAAGAAATATATCATCAAATAATTGAAATGTAGAACTTTACAAAATTTCCCTGTCTGTAATATGCCAAGTATTAAAATATTTCTCCTCCATTGAATTAAAATTATAATTATTAGTAGTATGTATTTTACTAAAATGATATGTCACTTTATGTATTATGACTTTTTTTTTTTGAGATGGAGTTTCGCTCTTGTTACCCAGGCTGGAGTGCAATGGCGCGATCTCGGCTCACTGCAACCTCCGCCTCCTGGGTTCAGGCAATTCTCCTGCCTCAGCCTCCTGAGTAGCTGGGATTACAGGCACGTGCCACCATGCCCAGCTAATTTTTTGTATTTTTAGTGGGGAAAGACGGGATTTCACCACGTTGATCAGGATGGTCTCTATCTCCTGACCTCGTGATCCTCCTGCCTCGGCCTCCCAAAGTGCTGGGATTACAGGCATGAACCACCATGCCCGGCTCTGTATTATGACTTTTTAAAGCAGTTATTAAACATAGAAAAATTAAGAAAGTCACTTCCAAAATGTTACTTTCAATAATTAGCTTTCAAAGAATTGATGCAGGCATTATGACACAGGGAAACTGTTAAAGTTTTCATTTGAATTATGATTCATATTCTGTATGACAAAGAAGTACATCAGGTGACGAATAAAGCTTAAGTATTTTATAATAGGATAAAATACTCAGGAAAATAGAATGGAATGGGGTGCTGGAGACTGATGCTTGGAGCTGGAGACCAGGATCTGGGAGCTGAAGAGTCTAGGGGTTGGGGGCTGGTGGCAGAAGACCCAAAGCTGGGTACTTGGGGTCCTGGAGAATCCCTTCTCTACGCCCAGCTTTCTTACCCCTAGGCCTCCATTTCTTTTCAACATACCATTTTTCAAATGTTGCTGAAAAAGACATCGTTCTTTTTGCCATTTTTCACACTATTTTTTCAACATGTTCATATTCTTTATCCTTTTCAAACGCTGAGGGCTTTTTACTGTTACAAGAACCTTGTTGCTCCTTAAATATGATTTCTATTTTTTTTTTTTTTTTTTTTTTTTTTTTTTTTTTGGAGATAAGATCTCACTCTGTCACCCAGGCTGAAGTGCAGTGGCATGATCACGGCTCACTGCAGCATCGACCTCCTGGGTTGAAGCAATCTTCCCACCTTAGCCTCTGAAGTAGCTGAGATTATAGGTGTGCACCACCAAGCCTGGCTATTCTTTTTTTTTTTTTTTTTTTTTTTTGTTGTTGTTGTTTTGATGGAGTTTCGTTCTTGTTACCTAGGCTGGAGTGCAATGGCGCGATCTCGGCTCACCGCAACCTCCGCCTCCTGGGTTCAGGCAATTCTCCTGCCTCAGCCTCCTGAGTAGCTGGAATTACAGGCACGTGCCACCATGCCCAGCTAATTTTTTTGTATTTTTAGTAGATATGGGGTTTCACCATGTTGACCACGATGGTCTTGATCTCTTGACCTTATGATCCACCCGCCTCGGCCTCCCAAAGTGCTGGGATTACAGGATTGAGCCACCATGCCTGGCCAAGCCTGGCTATTCTTTTTGCTTTTTTTTTTTGGTAGAGACAGGGTCTTGCTATGTTGCCCAGGCTGCCCATTGTGATTTGAGACAGCTCTCCCTCTGCTGCCTAAGATATTTACACCTACCTGCCTAGGACCAAAACCCAGAGACACAGGCATTATATTTTAAGAGTCTAGGGTGGCCAAGTGTAGTGGCTACCATGTAATTCCAGCACTTTGGGATTACAATCTCAGCTCCAATCTCACTTGAGGCCAGGAGCTCGAGAACAGCCTGGCCGACCTGGCAAAACCCTGTCTCTACTAAAATACAAAAATTAGCCCAGCACAGTGGTACATGACTGTGGTAGCAGCTTCTTAAGAGGCTGAGGCATGAGAACCACTTAGATCCAGGAGGTGGAGGTTGCAGTGAGCCGAGATCATGCCACTGCACTCCAGCCTGGGTGGCAGAGCAAGACTCAGTCTCAAAAAAAAAAAAAATAAATAAAATAAGAAAAATAAGAAAAAAGAGTCTAGGGTCATGTGAGGTCTCTTGCAGATAGCTGAAGACAAGAGATCTAAGCAGGGACCTAAGCGCACCCAAATATCCCACTGTCTAGGGTTCTAAATAAATCTCTCAGAAGCTCAAGGGGAAAGCTCAAGTGTTACCTCCCCTCTCAGAACCAGAATACTTGCCTCCCTTTGAAAGGTCATAATAAAATGGAGATGTTAGAATGCTGGAAACAGAAATCAGCTCAAGTTCTCCTCCCATCATTTATTCCCCATGAAAATTCAGAATCAATTAGAGAGCACTTCTAATAATAAACTCACTGTTATCCGTGGCTTTAGCAAAACATAGTCTGTCATTAAATTATTGTCTTTGAGTTTTGCTGATTTTATGGCTGAAATTTTATTTTGGTTTACCATAGCCATGAGCATATGTTTTATGTTGGCACTTGCAATAAAAATAATTTAAATTCACACAGGGAGTCTGAAGGGGGTCTGTACCCTTGCTCAGATTTGAAAAACACAGCCTTAATGTATTGTACGGTACGGACTTCGGAAGGCAACAGTAACAAGAAAAGGAAAGCCAGGCCCAAACTCAGACACATTGTGTACTGCTGTCCCAGAGAGAGGAACTGGGAACTGGCACTGGTGACATTCACAGGACTGTTGGGTGGGTGTGGGAGGGTTGCTCCAGGAATGTACAAGAGGGTAACTGTGCTATGCCCTGCAGTACTCAGGATGGTCAGCTGCTAGCAGCAGACATCTCAACTGAGACTGGCTCAGGCCCATAGGGAATACCCCGGCTTTGTGAGGGCCCCAGGCCAGCTGGAATCTCCAGGATATCTTCAGGACCCTTCCTTCTTTTGCCCTGCTACCCTCTGCATCTTAGTTCTATTTTGGCCAATGTCAGGAGGGACTCCTCCCCTGGGGAGTGGGGACAAAGCTTCAATTTAATGTCTTTCTATCTTGGTACCCACAACAGAAGTGACCTTATTTCTTCCATAGTTTGCATATCATCTGGCCCAGAGCATGCAGACAAGCTGAAATCCAGGAAATAGCCCAGACCTGAATGCTGTGCCTATCCCATGGTCAATGAGAAGAGGTTGGTACTACAAAAAGGAAGTGAAGGGGAAACTGCTGGCCAAGGCAATAGCCCCATCATTCACCACTCTAGTGTGCCTGCTGGGCAGTGTTTCCACAAGCCCGAGTCCCTCAGTAATACCACATCCTGGCAGGCAGAGTGGTACCCTGTGGAAGTATTAAAGAAAAAATTATTTCTACATTTATTAAAATTAGGAAGAATTTATTCAAGACTATTGCAATAAGATTATTTCAATAGAGATGAGAGATTGGTCTCAACTTCAAATATAGCAAGGACCAGCGGGGATTGATAGCTGTAAGAGACAAGAATACGTCACCTCCAAATATGACTGCAGAGAACCAGAATATGTCACTCCAAGATAGGACTTTTTGGCATAAGAATAATTTTGAGAAACTGCAGTCACAGGAGAAGCGCTGAAAACAGAGTGGGAGTTACCCTTTTGTTAGGGAAATTTACATCTGTAAAGGAAATCTCCATTTGTAATGGTGTCTACTTCTCTGTACCAGGAAAGAAGGATGACTAAGCCACTAGAGATTCTTATTGTTGAAGAAAGCACTGACTTTAAATTTGCATAACAAACCTTATCCCTGTTGATCCAGCTTTTTCTGGTCACCTTTCCATAACTCACCTCCCCCATGCTCTTCTTGCTTTGTTTCAGCAGATAATGGTATCGAAGCCTGAATTCACAGCCACATCTCAGAGATTTATTCAATTCACTGGGCATGAAGCCAAGGGCAAATCTGACAGGCTCTTCAAACTTTAACCTGCTTTGCTTGCTTTTAGCTGTTTGTTTTTGTTTTGTTTTGTTTAAAGACTTCTTTCAGCCTCACTATAGATAACTTCTCTGACTATGGGTCACAAACGTAATGGTTGCCTAAGTTGTTTTTCAGGAACTTAAAGTTAGCTCTTGTCCAGTTCAAACTGGTTGAAGCCACAAAGCCTTCAACTGGGCCTGTGTAAATGTCCAATGGGTGACCTTTTGACATCAGAGACCTGAGAGCTCCCTCCTCAGATCATGCTAACACCACAATTTTTTGAACATGCATCCTCTGAAGAGCCATGAAGCTTGACTATGCTTATGCAGAACACCAATTACCTTACTTTTCCTTATCCCCAGTCACTTTTCCCCATGCCTCAGACCACTCTGCTCCTCTAACCCATAAATAACCCTAAACTATATCTTTGGGGAGGCCATTTGAAATCTATTCCCTGGTCTCCTTGCTTGGCTTCCATGCAAATAAATCCTTTCTCTGCTGCAAAACTCATTGTCTCAGGGATTGGCATATTGCATGGCAGACAAAACGGGCCTGGTTCAATAACAGGTATCTCCTGTGTATACATTAGGTAGACATGCCATTAAACTCTGTATTTTTTTATCTTATAAATCTGTCATTTGTTACAGGAAGCCCCAGCTAAGAACTCAGAAAGGGTAGGTAGAAAATTATTTTTCCTCCCCCACAATAGGAACCAAGGAGCAGAGTGAGGGGGTTAGTGGATGGAAAACGGTTATTTGGGCAGAAAGAGGTTTGCTCACTACATAAGAGTCCTCTATTATCAATGCCACCTTAATAAAAGGCCCCTTTGGGGCCTTTATTAAGGCCAATGAGCAGAGTGAGGGGGTTAGTGGATGGAAAATTACTAACAGGAGACATTGAAGATAGGGAGATTCTTGCTACACTGACTGAATAGGATTCTTGCCAAAGGCAAGCCAAGGTCTTAGACATCAAAGGTGAGGGATGAGAAACTTGATCAGAGATGAAGGGTAGAGGATTCTCTCTAAACTGACCTAGCAGAATTCTTGCTAAGACTGGGCTCTGCAGGCCTGGGAAGGACAAGACAGGCACAGAAAGCTAAGGCTGAGGCCAAGTCAAGAAGAGAGTTCCGAGGAGCCTGATTAAAGTTTGATGAAAAAAAATTTGCCAGAAAAATTACCTAACCTGGGGCTTGAAGGCAAGAAGACCTAGGGGAGAGGGGCTTTGGTCTCCACTGTTGGAGGGCAAAATCAATTGCAAGGATATGTTCCTGATTGCTAACCCAGAATGGGGGCACCCACAGGGAAGTCATGAAGCTTCTCTTGGGCTGTAGGAACAACTTCCTGCAACCACCCAATGGGTTCATCTTGCCCACTGCTTAGACAGAGGAATTTATCAAGACAGGAATTGCAATGGAGAAAGAGTAATTCACACCGAGTGGACTGTATTGGAGACTGGAGTGTCATTATTACCCAAATCAGTCTCCCCAAGCATTCAGGATCAGAGTTTTTAAGCATAATTTGGTAGGTGGGAAGCCATTGAGTTGGGAATGCTGATTGGTTTGGTCAGAGATGAGATGAAATTATAAAGAGTGAAGCTATCCTCCTACACTGAGTCAGTTCCTGAGTGGGGGCCACAAGACCAGATGAACCTGTTTATTGATCTGGGTGGTGCCAGCTGATCCATCCAGTGCAGGGGCTGCAAAATATCTCAAGCACTGATATTAGGTTTTATAAGAGTGATATTATCCTCAGAAGTAATTGGCTGGGGTGGGGGTCACAATATTGTAGCCTCTAGCTGCATGACTCCTAAATCATCATTTCTAATCTTGTGGCTAATTTGTTAGACCTACAGAGGCAGTCTACTTCCCAGGCCAGGAAGCAGGTTTGTTTTGTCAAAGAGCTATTATCATCTTTGTTTCAAAGTTAAACTATAAATTAAGTTTCTCCCAAAATTAGTGCAGCCTATGCCCAGTGTAAGGTCTTTTAGGTCAACTGCACCGTGGATGGCATGGTAACCTCTGTGACTTTCACATACGCTCCAGATGAGTTCCTGGAACCAGAAAGTCTGAAGTAACTGGAAAATCACAAAGAGGATTTTCAAAAAGTGGAAGAATGACCAACCTCTGCACTGCCTAATTAACTTAGACATTCTTCTATTGTTCCTTATTCCTGCCTCAACTGATAAGGCAACTGGATAAACTGGACTTTGTAACTGACCTTGGTTAATCTCATGACTCCAGACCCTAGGACCCCCTCCCAGTTTGCACAAACCACCCTGAACTGTAACTTCTGTAACTTTCCACTGCCTATCCGAAACCTATCCCACCACCCTGTGCTAACTCTCTTTCTGGACTCAGCCTGCCCACACCCAGGTGAATAAACTGCCATGTTGCTCACACAAAGCATGTTTCAGGGAGGTCTCTTCATAGAGAGCACACATTTAATATTTGGTGCCAAAATCCAGCACAGGGGTACTCCTTTGGGAGACTGATCCCCTGTCCCCACTCCCTCTCTGGGAAGAGACCTACCTGAGACCTCAACATGTCAGACCAGACCAGCAGCTTGCACTTAACGTGCCAAACAGCTCTCTCGCCACCTTCAGATCGAGTAAGCAGTCTCTCCCTCTTTCTCTCTTTTCCTTTAAATTAGAGAAAAGGAGACAAGTCTGTGCCCGTCTCTCTCTCTTTTCCTTTAAATCCCAAGGAGACAAGTCTCCCTCTCTAAGTAGAGGCAAAGGAGACACTCTTTATCCGTGCACTCAAAAACTCTGACATCAGTCATGGACTCAGGAAGACAGTCTTCCCTTGATGTTTGGTCAATCACAGGGATGCCAGCCTTGATCACTCACCCATGGTACAGCCCAGGACTCAGTCAGTGGTGCCTACTGAAAACCCTGGTAGCTGCTCACTCCTTCTCCTTGTCTCTACTCAACTCCTTTCCCTAAATTTATCTCCTTTGCTATAGACAATATTCTGCCCTCTATTCATCTGTCTCTGCCTCTATTCTGTGTCCCAAAAAACCTAAAACCTTTACAACTGTCACTCACCCAATCTGAAACCTAAACATCTAGTTATTTTTCTGTTACATCGCCTGGCCTCAATACAAATTAGACAATGGTTCCAAATGGCCAGAAAACAGTACATTTGATTTCTCGATCCTGCGTGACCTGGACAACTCCTGTCAACAAAATCTTAGAGAGTAGAAGTTATTCTCCTGCACCCAATGTCCAGGCATTCTTTATACTCCAATCCCTCCCTAATCTCTGCCCTCAATGCAACTTGTCCCAAATTTCTTTCTCTCCTTTCCGTCCGCCCCTTTTGCCTCCACCAGTAACTCAGAATCCTCTTTGTCCATCGACCCTTCCACCTTTCTCCTCCTTGCCCGTCCAAGCCAGGCCCTAATCCAGACCCCTCCTGTCACCTCCTCACCTCATCCCAGTCTAGCCTATAGTTCAGTCCTGTGGCTAATTCCTCTACCACTGCCTAAAAATTCCCCCTTTGAGACATGGCTGGAGCCAAAGGCATAGTTAGGGTGCACGTTCCTTTCTCTTTATCCAACCTTTCCTAAATCAGCCAACAATTAGGCTCCTTTTCATCAAATCCCACTAAATATATAGAAGAGTTTCAATACTTAACCCAGTCTTATCATCACACCTGGAGTAACTTAAATGTCATCCCTACTTCTACTTTGACCCCTGAAAAATACTTAATATTCATTTTATCACCCAGTCAGCCCCTGACATTACAAAAAAAGCTACAGAATTTAAAATCTGGCCCTCAAACCCAACAGCAAGAATTAATCAACCTTGCCTTCAAGGTGTTCAATGATAGGGAAAAAGCTGCCCGGCGGCAGTGTGTCTCAGAATCACAAATGCTTGCCTCTGCTGTAAGACAAACCCTAGCCACACCACCAGCTCACAAAGACTTCAAAGCACCCAGACTGCTGTGTCCACCCACCCTTCCCGAACCTTGCTTCAAGTGTCAGAAACCTGGCCACTGGGCCAAGGAATTCCCACGACCTGGGATTCCTCCTAAGCCCTGCCCCATCTGTGTGGGGCCCCGACTGAAAGTCAGACTGTCTGACTCACGTCACTGCTCCCAGAGCTCCTGGAACTCCAACCCAAAGCTCCTGGACCAAATCCCTCCCAGAGCTCAGCTTGGCGGCTGAAGACTGATGCTGCCCAAACACCTCGGAAGCCCACTGGACCATCACAGAAGCTGAGCATCAGGTAACTGTTACAGTGGAGGGTCTGTTCCCTTCTTAATCAACACGGGGGCCACCCACCCCATTCTGCCTTCTTTTCAAGGACCTGTCTCCTTGGCCTCCATAACTGTTGTGGGAATTGATGGCAAGGCGTCCAGGCCTCTCCAAACTCCCCAAGTCTGGTGTCAATTGGGCCAGCATTCCTTTCCACATTCTTTCCTAATCATCCCCACTTGTGGAGTTCCCCTGGTAGGCTGAGAGAGCCTAGCAAAATTGTCTGCCTCCATATCTATTCCTGGGCTGCAGCCACATCTCACTGTCACCCTCCTCCCCAAACCCGTACCTCCCTCAATAGCTCCCCTTATGTCCCCCTACCTTAACCCTAGGGTGTGGGACACAACCTCCCCATCCCTTGCTATAAGTCACTCACCTCTCATCATCCCCTTAAAATCTAACCAACCTTATCCTGCCCAGCACCAGTGCCCCATCCCAGCATAAGCCTTAATAGGCCTAAAGCCTGTTATAACTCACTTACTACAATGGGGCCTTTTAGTTCCCATTAACTCTCCTTACAATTCTCCTATCCTACCTGTCCAAAAACCAGACAAACCCTACAGGCTAGTCCAAGACCTCCGCCTCATTAATCAGATTATACTTCCCATCCAACCTGTTGTACCAAACTCTTATACCCTCTTATCTTCCATACCTCCTTCCACAACTCACTATTCTGTTCTTGACCTGAAAGATGCCTTTTTCACCAACCCCTTACACCCCTCCTCTCAGCCTCTTTTCACCTTTCCTGGGACTGACCCTGACACCCACCCATCCCAGCAGTTACCCTGGACCGTTCTTCCCCAGGGTTTCCAAGATAGCCCTCACTACTTTAGTCAAGCCCTTTCCCAGGATACTTTCGCTTCTGGATACCAGGTTTTGCCCTCCTAATGAAACCACTTTATAAACTTATGAAAGGAAACTTAGCTAACCCCATAGACCCCAAATCCTTCCCCCATTCTACCTTTTGTTCTCTAAAGAAAGCCTTAGACACAGCCCTACACTGGCACTCCCCAACTCCTCCCAACGCTTCTCTCTTCACACGGTAGGAATAAAAGGCTGTGCAGTCAGGGTTCTTACACAAGAGCCAGGCCGAAGACCAGCCACCTTCTTGTCTAAACAACTCAACCTCACAGTCCTAGGCTGGCTGTGATGTTTACACAGCACGGCTGCTGCGGCTATGACTGTAATACTCCCAGAATCCCTCAAAATTACAGGTTATGCTCCACTTACTCTCTACAGCTCACACAACCTCCACATTCTTCCTCACACCTTACACATTTACTTTCAGCCCCTTGCCTTCTCCAGCTTTATGCACTCTTTATTGAAACCTCCACTGTAAGCCTTGCTCTGTCCTGACTTTAACCCAGCCTCTCAACACCAAACACAAACCCCAAACCCCATGACTCCCTAATCCATATAGCATCCTCCCCATTTCCACATATTTCTCCTTTTCCCATTCGAGACCCAGACCACACATGGTTTGCTAATGGCAGTTCCTCCGAGGCCAGTCAGCTGGCACCGGGCAAAGCTGGCTGTGCTGTTGCATCCTACTCGTCTGTTATCGAGGCTGCCACACTCCCCTCTTCTACCGCTTCTCAGCAAGCTGAACTGATTGCCTTAACCCGTGCTCTTACTCTTGCCAAAGGACTACATGTCAATATCTATACCTACTCTAAATACGCCTTCCACATCCTATACCACTAAACAGGCAAATGGTTATATGGGCAGAAATAGGTTTTCTCACTACAAAAGGGTCCTTTATTATCAATGCCCCCTTAATAAAGGTCCTCCTTAAAGCCTCTCTCCTCCCAGCCAAGGCCGGAGTTATCCACTGCAGAGGACACCAAAAACCATCGGATTCTATTACCCAAGGAAATGCCTTAGGTGACAAAGCAGCCAAAGGAGCAGTGGACACCCCAGTATTTCCCCCACAAGGCCAGTGTTTTTCCTTCTCATCTGTCTCCAGTACTTATTTTTCCTCCGAAAACTCACTTTACCAGTCACTTCCTACACAAGGCAAATGGTTCTTAAACCTCAGGAAGTTCCTCCTCCCTGCCCCACAAGCTCACACTATCCTCCCAACCTTTCATGGCCGCTTCCATGTAAGATACGAGCCCCTGGCTTGTCTTTTAGAACCCCTTATTTCTTTTCCATATGGAAGTCCATCCTCAAAACAGTCGCATCTCAATGTTCTATCTGTCACTCTCCTATTTTCCTCAGGGCTTTCTCAGATCCCCACCTTTTCCTACACATCAGGCCCACGGATTTTCCCCTACACAAGATTGGCAAATAAACTTCAAGTTTTGCCTAGGTAGGCACTTATCCTGTCTTTCACTCCATCATTGGCTGCCCTTGCCTCGTTCATCAGACTCTCCTCCAGCCTGCTCATACCTAACCTTGTTAATGAAAGTAAGTGTTTACTCATAGGAACCAAACACTTTCTCATACACCATGAAAATAAGAGCTCTCCCTCCACACAGTTACCCTACCAAACCCCACAACAACCTTTAACAGCCACAGCCCTTGCTGGTTTCCTTGGTATCTGTGTACAAGACCCCAGCCCCACCCCAGAACGATTTCTCATCTCTTCAGCCTACACTTCCAGTTCTGCCTCAGCCAAGGGCTTTTGTTCTTCTGTGGCTCTTCTAGCTACATCTACCTTCCTACTAACTGGTTGGGCATCTGTACTCTAGTTTTCCTTACTCCCAAAATTCAGTTTGTCAACAGAGACAAAAACCTCCCTGTTCCCCTTGCGATCCCAACACGACACAGGTGGGTCACTCCATTACTCCCCTTATTTGTAGGGTTAGGAACTACTACTGCACTTCTGTACACGGTGTCCATGCCACCTTTCCCCTTAAAACTCCTTTAGCCAGCTTGAGTTTTTTTTTTTTTTTTTGAGACAGTCTCTCACTCTGTTGCCCAGACTGGAGGGCATTGGTGTGATCTAAGCTCACTGTAACCTCTGCCTCCCTGGTTCAAGCAATTCTGCCTCAGCCTCCCAAGCAGCTGGGACTACAGGCATGCGCCACCATGCCCAGCTATTTTTTTTTTTTCTTTTTTGCATTTTCAGTAGAAATGGGGTTTCACCATGTTAGCCAGGCTGGTCTGGAACTCCTGACTTCAGGTGATCCACCCACCTCGGCCTCCCAAAGTGTTGGGATTACAGGTATGTGCCAGCACACCCCGCCCCAGCTTGAGATTTTAAGATGGCTTTTAGAGACTTGAGTCTGGCCATCTTTCAAGCCACTAGCAATTGAATAAACCTGCTTTCCTTTTGCCAATGCTCACTTCTCACATACCTGGCTTTTTGAGTGGTGAGCAGCTGAATGTGAGCTCAGTTACAGAATAACACAATTGTTTTGAGATAATTATTCTTGGCTACAAGGATCAATAACAAGGGGTGAGGGCACCAGTCTGAGACTGGGCAGGCAGTTGCTATGCAGATATCCTTGAAGAAATATATTTTGTGTAAGGCTGTGATGGCCTTTGTGCAAGGTTGTGATTTTGGCATCATCTTTTGTGATCGTTTTTATTAGGGCTACAAGTACAAGAACACTCTCTCCATCGCTTTCCCTGACTCTATCCATTAGTGGTTTTTTTTTTTTTTTTTTTTTAACACAAGTGACTCTATTTTAATTCTGATGCCTTTCATAATTGGCTACTATGGACATACTGTTGACTGATCAGACTGTGATGCTAGATGTTGACTAACAGATTGATAAGTTGTAAGTGATTTCCATCTATTGGTTATGAATATCTTATCCTGTGGACATTAACTAGTTCTGTATCCAATTTAGCAATCTCATCACTGAATTATTTCTTTCACTGGTGGCAGTATACAGGGATTTCATTGAAAATCATTTTATTGCTTAGGCAACAGACTTGAGCAGTGTTTTTCAACCAGCTTATGCTTATGCTCAAACTAAGCTCTAATAATGGTCACTCCCAAGATGATCTGAGCATTTCACATGCAGAAGACTTAAAACACTATCAGACACCTGAGGATTTTCTAAAGCCCCACAGGTACTAATCTCACCGAGAGCGGTAGGAACAGCTATTTACATAATTCACACTTCCCAGGTTTAGAAACTTATTGATTTAAATATGCAAAAAAGCCTGGGGCAGGGACTGAGTAGGTGTGAACGACAGCCTGATGGCTCTGCTTAGAATCAATTAGCATTTCAAAAAGTGTCAAGTTGCTGGAAGACCTTTTTTTAATTGCTACTAATGGGAGGTTCTAAAGGGAGCAAAGGAGCTATCTGGGTGCAAATCTCGTGCAAGAGAAAGGTATCCAAAAAGGGAATGTGGGAGGTGAAATGAGGGGTGGGGCGGGGCTGCAGCAATAAATATGAAAAGACACTTACATCATCAGATTTTGGAATCCCGAAAGCTTGGTTTTCTACAGAACCTCTTGAATTTTTTATTCGCAGTGGATCCTCAGCGCCAGGATTGGCCACTTGCCTTTAACATCCCTGTGGGTAATGCAGAGACCGCTCCAAACACTAAGATAAACAAGATGGTTTTCTGTTGCCTGCTGTCACTTGATTGTACTCTTTTAAATAAAATAAAGCCCATCAGCACAAAATCACTCCCTTCTCATTACAGAGGATATTTTCCCTTTGAGTAGCTGAGGGTAGGAGACGGCAGGAAGTTGAAAAGCTGATATGACTTACCCAGTGTGGAAATAAACAAAAATCGCCTGGACGAGAGCAGTCAGAGGGAGTCAGCCACAGATATCATCATAGTCTCGGGCAGAGACTCCAAGGCAGGTAGGGAGTGGGAAGGCTTCATAGTGGAAAATGGGAGGCTTCAGGTGTGCACTGACTGAAGGCTGTTGGTGTGGGAAAGTGGAGGTGGGCTGACTAGGAGTGAGGACTTCCATATTGTTGCCACGTAGAACGAGCTCCAGCTGCTTGTTCTTGTGGTCAAATAACGAGATGCAGACAGACTGGGAAAGAAGGAGTTTTTTTTCTTTTTTTTTTCTTTTTTCTTTTTTTTTTTTTTTTTTTTTTTTGAGACGGAGTTTTGCTCTTGTTACCCAGGCTGGAGTGCAATGGCGCGATCTTGGCTCACCGCAACCTCCACCTCCTGGGTTCAGGCAATTCTCCTGCCTCAGCCTCCTGAGTAGCTGGGATTACAGGCATGTGCCACCATGCCCAGCTAATTTTTTGTATTTTTAGTAGAGACGGGGTTTCACCATGTTGACCAGGATGGTCTCGATCTCTCGACCTCGTGATCCACCCGCCTCGGCCTCCCAAAGTGCTGAGATTACAAGCTTGAGCCACCGCGCCCGGCCTAAGAAGGAGTTTCTTAATGAGCTATGTTATTTCTGCAACCAGTTACAGGGAGAAGGTCAGAGTAACTCATCAGACCAACTCAAAGTTACAAGTTTTTTCCAGTGCTTATATACATTCCATGCACCTGTAAGCTGAAAGCCAAGGTGTTTCACTGTATCTAACCTTTAACTAGGGTCCAGGATCTAGACAATTACTTCAGAGCCTTAGAAAGATTACTTAATCTAAAGTGGATCCTGGTACAAGGTGTGCAAGAATGTCTCCATTATTTTAATTAAACTCTAAGATCTGAGAAAGACCAGGTGGGGTCTTAATGAACTCATTTTTACATTCTAGCCTTTGTACTAAGTTTAACTTATGTTTAACTTATACATTTATCAGAGCTACACTAAGGTGCTAGTGAAGGCTGACTGCTCTGGTTGCTAATGGAGACCCGGCCTGCCACAATGTAACTGCTTTGGTGTGCATATTTGGCTGTCTCTGGTTGGTACCAAGTTGGGGTGGAGGCAGGGATAAGAAATAAGGAAGCCACAGTCACTGCCAGGTGCTGACCCTCCTGGGCTCGTTGCTGCAGAGGTTGCGGGTCAGGATTCCATTGTCTTATATGATCTGGCCATTGTCTGCTTGTATAGTCTCTCACTAGGTCACATTAATCATAAAAACCAAGAGGAAATGACTTGTTCTCAGATCATGGTAAGAGCTCCTATAAATCTGGAGCACAAATGGCAACCAGTTTACGAACACCTACTGTTACACCTGATACAGCACTCAAGGGAGCCCCTGTCTCCTAATCCCACTGTCACCAGGAAAGTGGGCTGTTTGGCCAGATGCCAGCAGCAGTTAGATGAGCTAAGTTGCTGGGCTACTGTAGTAGTCTGTTTTCACACTGCTGATAAAGACATACCCGAGACTGCATAAATTATAAAGAAAAGAGGTTTAATGGATGCACAGTTCCACATGGCTGGGGAGGCCTCACAATCACAGTGGAAAGCATAAGGCACGTCTTACATGGCAGCAAGTAAGAGAAAGAATGAAAGCCAAGGAAAAGGGGTTTTGCCCTTATGAAACCATCAGATCTCATGAGACTTATTCAACACCACAAGAACAGTATGGGGGGAAACTGCCCCCATGATTCAGTTATCTCCCACCAGGTTCCTCCCACATGTGAGAATTACATAAGCTACAATTCAAGGCGAGATTTGGGTGTGGACAGAGCCAAACCATATCAGCTAAGGTCCAAGGGTCTGAGGATGCTTGGCTGCCATGATGCCTCTTCTGGGCTTCTTGATCAGTGGACCTCCAGATGTTTCCTTTGGGGACTTCTTAATCAAATAGCACATTCAGTGGGGACATCCATGGTGTGGTTACAGCCAGGAGTAGTCAAGATGTGGTGGGTCATGTACTTGGGAAGGGAAGCCATAGGGCCTAAAAGCTCATTGGGATAGCCTGCTGATCCCCCCAACCCAGAGACACAGGGCCCAAAAGACTGGAGAGACAGCACAGGAGGAAAGTCCAGCACGAAAGACTGATCAGTCAACAGAAGGAATGAACCAAGAAGAGCCAGAAAACCAGAAATGACTTGCCGTCACCACAGATCACTGAGTCAGAACAGAATCTGTTTTGGACTGCAGCTCAGGCTGCTCATAGCCACATTATAGAGGATGGAGGATGTGCCCTCAGCAATGGGTGGTCACAGACACCCATAGGGCCAGACCAGTCAAAAGAGACCTCGAGTCCCTTCTCACTCTTTTCTCCAAACAGAGGAACCCTATTGCTTACACTGTGTCTGTTTCATTTGCCTCTATTCTTCCTCTCCCAGAGCTTTTGCACGGAGCTCCCAGGCTAGAGAAGAAACAGGAGGTCAGTGGAGGCCCTTCCTGGAAACCCACCTTGGGTGGTATCTGTCTGCCCTTCAGCTTAAAGTAACCTGACCCTTAAGACTAAGTGCAAAGAACTTTGTGTTTAAAGTCAGGAGATCTGGTGTCAGATGGCCCTGGCTAAGGCACTTAAACTCTCACTGTTTATTTTAGGAACTTCCAAAATTAGGGATGCATCCCTGTTTGAGCCCGGTCATGCTCTCCTTCTTTTTAATACAATGTGATATAAAGCACGAGACTCTGAGAAACAAGCAGCAGACAACGGGTTTCATTCTCTTACTCGCTATGAAAGGCAAGTCCTAGAAAGTCCACACCCTGTCTGGGTGCTCCTTCCTGTCTGAGAGTGGGACTGAAGTGGGCACCTGACTAAGTGCCCCAGAGCTGACTCCATTTATTTGTCTCTGGGGCAAAAAACAGAGAGGGCTGTGACTGACACTGTACCTCTGCCACCTTTCCTGGGGGTAAGGGGTCGTAGCCACTGCTATCACTTTCTTCAGGGCAGAAAGTCTGGATTAAAAGTGACATGTAACTGGCCGGGCGCGGTGGCTCACACCTGTAATCCCAGCACTTTGGGAGGCCGAGGCAGGTGGATCACGAGGTCAGAAGATCGAGACCATTCTGGTCAACATGGTGAAACCCCATCTCTACTAAAAATACAAAAAATCAGCTGGGCATGGTGGCGCGTGCCTGTAATCCCAGCTACTCAGGAGGCTGAGGCAGGAGAATTGCCTGAACCCAGGAGGCGGAGGTTGCAGTGAGCCGAGATCGTGCCATTGCACTCCAGCCTGGGTAACAAGAGTGAAACTCCGTCTCAAAAAAAAAAAAAAAAAAAAAAGTGACATGTAACCACGGTGCTCTTCCTTCATAGGGTACACAGTGATACAAGCTTCCCCTAGTCTTGACTAGGAATATTATTCAACAAACAAGCATGATTTTCAAACAAACAAAAAATTTACTAGAAATTTGCAGAACTGCAAATTTTCTTGTTGTAGATACACAGTATATATAATGGAAAGAAAAGTATTAATCCTAATGTACTTCACTTTAAAAAAGGAGACAATTATTCTAGTCACCCATCTGTTGCCAATGAAAAGGGAAAATCCTTGGTATCATAAAGGAAAATTTTCTCCCTAAGTTTCTGAGTGTTAATAGTAAGTGTTAACTTGATCGGATTGAAGGATACCAAAGTATTAATCCTGAGTGTGTCTGTGAGGGTGTTGCCAAAGGAGATTAACATTTGAGTCAGTGGGCTGGTAAAGGCAGACCCATCCTTAATCTGGGTGGACACTATCTGATCAGCTGCCAGTGCAGCTGGAATATAAAGCAGGCAGAAAAATGCGAAAAGCAGCCTCCCAGTCTATCTCTTTTTCCTGTGCTGGATGCTTCCTGCCCTCAACATTGAACTCCAAGATCTTCAGTTTAAGGTCTCGGACTGGCTCTCCTTTCTCCTCAGCTTGCAGACAGCCTATTGTGGGACCTTGTGATTGTGTCAGTTAATACTTAAGAAACTCCCATTTATATATATGTGTGTGTGTGTGTGTGTGTGTGTGTTTATATATAATAGGATTTATATATATTTATAAATATAAATATGTGTTTATATGTATAATTTAATAGGATTTATATATATTTATAAATATAAATATATGTGTTTATATATATAATTTAATAGGATTTATATATATATATATATCAATATCTATCATAGGATTTCTATATATATAAATCCTATTAGTTCCATCCCTCTAGAGAACCCTGGCTAATACAGTCTCCCAAGATAGTGCCAGGGCTTCTCTGCCAGTAAAATGTCACAGCAGCTTGATACCAAGCTGGCCATGGTGGGAGTTGCTGTGCATGGGCTCAGCAACATGGACTTCCACTCACTAAGGCTGAGTTAGCTACGGCCACTGCTGAGTGCCTAATTTTTGCATTCCAGAGACTGGGGGATGATGGGTAAAAAATACCCACTGTGATGAAAAGAATTATTTTTCTTGCAGAAAACGATGTATGTTGATAAAGAAAAGACCAGGTTCTTGCTTAGGTTTGGGGGTGAAAGGTAAAAAGCCAAGAAGAGAAGACCCAGCCTCTTCTTTACCCCAAGTAAAGCTCTTGATCTTACCAAGGAAGGAAACTGCAGAGCCACTGTGGAATGGAGCCTGCAGGGGACAGAATAGTAAAGTGTGATGTGAGCAAGCTGCTCAAAGTCCCCTCAGTCGCACCCCACCCTGCCAGGGGGCTCACAGCATCCCCTCACAGCAGATCCCACTGACCACAGCCAGCCAGGAAGATGAAGTGACCTGCTCAGAGTCACATTCTGAACCACAGACTGTGGTTACAGTTCACTGTGGTTTGCGCCATAGCTGATTATTCCACGAAAGAACATTTAGGGACCCATTTTTAAAAACAGTTCTGGAGACAGTGAGAGAGGAGAAAGGAAGAAAACAGGCAGGCAGTTGGGGTGGGTCCTTGGTTGAATTCTTTCAAACACAACAGCCTGAAAAATCAAGTTGCAGGCACAGATAAGGGAACTCGCACAGGGGGGCTTGCCTGAGACAGACCCATAGCTGCATAGAAAAGAAAAGCTACACAGGTGACTTACCCAGACATGCCCGCAATGAAAAATTCCATGCCCTGACACATGTGCAGCGAAGGGAGCAAAGCAATATGGAGTAACCCAAACAAAGGGCCCACATGTGCATTAGGAGGACGGGGTTGGAGCTACCAGAAATTCATGCCTTATGCAAGTGAGATGCCCAGCCCTTATTGGTTTCTTATAAAAAGCCTTTGCATTCAACTGTAAAAATGGCAACCCTCTTTTGGGCTTGCTCTTCACAGCTGAGAGCTTTCTTCTTTTGCTTATTAACGTTTTGCTCCAACCTCACCCTTGGTGTCTGCCCTTCTTAATTTTCTTTGTTGTGATACCTCGGATAAGAGAGACTGCTATGTTTTGGTGCATTGGCAAGACTTTAACATTGTGGTGTGTTTGTTGACGAGACTGTTAACAGCAGTGTGCAAAGTTCTTTTATGTCCTAGAAGCATTTCTCATGGCAACGTGAGAACCCTACAGGCCAGTGTGGGCTACTGTGTGAGATCAGTGACTTCCATGAAGATCCAGATGGTCTGAGCATCAGACTGCAAATGCTTCCAAGTAGGGGGAACAGCGGATGGGATGGCATCAGTATTCCAGCAGATGCAGAACTACTGACCCCAGAAGTACTTGTCAGGCCAGCCAGTACTCACAACTCAATAAATCTGATCTCAATTGAACAGGGGTGAATATGAGGTTCTGCTTGTGTGCTGAAGTGCAGGTAGAACCCCTGGGAAAGAAAAGCAGAAGTTTAACTTCTTTCCTACACTTTAATTTGGAGTCTTGGTAGAGTTATGCAGAATCTTAGAGCTGAGAAAAATGCAAGAAATGATCTAGCCCAACCAGTACAGATACAGACACTGGGGCCCAGGGAGATTGCAACCTAATGAAGCTGGCCTCAACTCTGACAGAAGTGGTGCGATTATATGCGCTCACTGGGTGAGTTTGCACGAACTCTTTACCCCTCTGTTTCTTCATTAGAGTCGGGGATAAAAAGTCAGTGCCTGCTGATAGCACATTTTCAATAAATTTAGGTGTTATCCACATAGCATGTTTCATACTTTTTGGAACTCTTCATGTAAAAGATCATAGATATAACTAAATAAGTATAGTTTAGAAATATATATATAACTGTAGCATGAAGAGGAGCAAGGACCAGATTCTGAAAAAAAGTCCATTTGAAAAATTCTGGGCGTTTTAGTTGAATGCAAATTCAACAGGAACCAAGGCGGTGACTAGGCTGCTAAACAAGCTAATGACACTCCAGGGTCTATTAGGAGTAGCTAGAGAGGAAACAGCCTCAATGTTTTCTGGGTTAATCAGATCACATTTAGACCATTGTTCCCAGGTGCAAATCACAGTGGCTGTCACCAAGTGACATCCAGATGGTGGGGAATCTGGAAACCTTGTCTTATAAGGAAAAATTTCAGGGCGTATGGAGAGTAGCCAAGAGAACACTTGATTGTAAAGGGTGGGACATAATGTAGTAGGGAAAGTCTGTCATGAGAATGACAGAAACTGATTCAAATAGTAAAACCAGAGCACTAGATGGAAGTTAAAGGGATGTAAATTTCACTTCACTTTATGGATGAAATTTAGGCTACGCATGGTGGCTCATGCTTATAATCCCAGCACTTTGGGAGGCTGAAGTGAGAGGATCACCTCCACCTAGGGGTTTGAGACCAACTGGGCAACACAGTGTGACATCATCTCTACCAAAAAAAAAAAAAAAAAAATTTAGCTGAGCATGGTGGCATGTGCCTGTGGTCCCAGAGACTCAGGAGACTGAGGCAGGACGATCACTTGAGCTCAGGATTTCGAGGCTGAGTCACTGCACTTCAGCTTGGACAACAAAGAGATCTGTCTCAAAAATAAAAAAATATATATATAGGATGGAATTTGAGGCAATCATAGATATCCACAGAGACAAGGTTTTCCATGCTGCATAGGAAGTTGCTTGACACTGTTTGAGCAGTAACTAGCTGTTGTAAAATGGTTCTTTCATTCAGTAGTTGGAAATGGTAACAAGTACCATTATTATCTCTAATTCTTACAACAATTCTCTAAGGTAAGGCATAGTGTCTTCATTTTGTAGATAAGAAAACTGAGGCCCAAAGAGGTTATTCAACAGGTCCAAGATCATATATCTATTAATTAGAAGAGCCAAGATTGAAACCCGGATCTGCCACTAAATTACCCATTCATTCTTTTATACCATGATATCAATCTGCCAGTTCCCTTTTTCCCATGGTTTCCATCGTTTCCATCTGTCTACCCTATTTCCATCTGGTTGGTCAGAATTAAATCCAGAGTAGCAAGTCCCCTCATTACTTTATCTACCTTTGATCAAAGTCACTTACTTTTTTTGAAAGAACTGATAGGACCACCAGAAAGGTGCAAATAACAAAGTATTCTTAAGAGTGAATTTCTTGAATATAAATGCAAAGAAAATACCTTAAATAGAAAACAAAATATATTCCTTAAAAACTCCAATGAACACAGGACCAGATTGGCAATGATCTCCACAGAGTAAAACGAACACACACTCTCTATCGTCTCTCTGTGCACAGTTACCATCCAGGTGCTGCTCCTGACTGCATGAGGCTCTAACTCCCAACCAGGAAGAGATGCCAGGACCTGTGCCAAGATCACAGAGCCCACTGGGAAGAGCACATCAAAGGAAACTTTCAGGTCTTCACAGGATGCAAGAGCAGAAAAGTTCTCAGTAATCATACAGTCTGCTTCCTTCTTATTTCACAAGTGAAAAAATTGAGGCCTGAAGAGACAGAGTAACTGTCCCAGGGTCCAAAGTATTTGAATCTGGGACTGGAACAAAGGCCCCTGCATGGCACCAGTGAGAGCTATATAAAAGTTGCAGAGGCCAGGTCCCATACCAACATTAGTAGATTCCTAATGTGCAACCGAATAATTTGCTGTGCACACATGATTAAACACTTGCACTATAACAGCTTTTTAAATTTGTATTTTTATTTGCCAATTTCTCTTTATATTTCTATTTGTTTTTGTGTTTGTCTACATAATAGCTTTATTAAGAGAAAATCACATACCATTCAATTCACTCATTTAAAGTGTATATTTCAATAGTTTTTAGGATATTCACAGAGTTATGCAACCATGACCACAATCAATTTTGAACATGTTCATTGTCCCAATCCCCATGCCCATCAGCAGTCACTCTCCATTTCCCTCCATCTCCTCCAGTCCTAGGCAGCCACTAATCTACTGTCTGCTTACAGATTGGCCTATCCTGGATCTTTCATTTAAAGGGAACCATACAATATGTGGTCTTTTGTGACTGGCTCCTTTCACTTTAGCATAATATTTTCAAGTTTCATCCATGTTGTAGCATGGATCAGAACTGTACTTCACTCTTTATTGCCAAATAATATTCCATTGCATGGATACACCACGTTTTAAAAATCTTTTCTTCTTTTTTTGAGAGGGTCTCACTCTGTTGCCCAGGTTAGAGTACACTGGCACAATCAGGGCTCACTGCAGCCTCAACTTCCTGGGCTCAAGAGATCCTCCCACCTCAGTCCAGCGCCCCCCCACCCCACCCGAGTAGCTGGGTCTATGGATGTGCAGCACTATACCTGACTAATTTTAAAAAATTTTTTAGTAGAGACAAGGTCTCACCATGTTGCCCAGGCTGGTCAAGAACTCCTGAGCTTCAATCAATCCTCCTGACTTGGCCTCCCAAAGTGTTGGGATTACAAGCATAAGCCACTGTGTCTAGCCTTAAAATCTTTTCGTCAGTTGATGGATATCGGGGTTGATTCCACTTTTTTGCTGTTATGAATAATATTGCTATAAACATTCACATACACACTTTTATGTAAGCATATGTTTTCTTTTCTCTTGGATATATACTTAGGAGTAGACTGCTAGATCACATGTTTACACTATATTTAGCTTTTTGAGGAAATGCAGACTTTTCTGAAGCAGCTGCACCATTTTACATTCTTATCTAACAGTATGTGAAGGCTCTAATTTTTCTACATTCTCAACAACACTTGTAATCATCTTTTTATTATGGACATCCTACCGGGTGCAAAGAGGTATTTCATTGTGGCTTTGATTTATATTTTTGTGATTCTGTTTTTTTATTTTTATATTTTAAAATTATACATTTGGACATGTAAAGATGTATGGTTACTCTCTCTCTCTCTCTTTTTTTTTTTAGATGGAGTCTCATTCTGTTGCCAGGCTGGAATGCAGTGGCGTGATCTCAGCTCACTGCAATTCTGCCTTCCACCTCCCAGGTTCAAGTGATTCTCCTGCCTCAGCCTCCCAAGTAGCTAGGACTATAGGATGTGCCACCACATCCAGCTAGTTTTTTTTTTTTTTGTATTTTTAGTAGAGATGGGGTTTTGCCATGTTGGCCAGGATGGTCTCAATCTCTTGACCTTGTGATCCATTTGCCTTGGCCTCCCAAAGTGCTGGGATTACAGGAATGAGCCACTATGCACAGTCTATCTTCTTACTGAAAAACATTTTTTTTTTCTTTTGCTTATTTATTTATTTATTTACTAAATCTGGGGTTTCACCATGTTGGCCAGGCTGGTCTTGAACTCCTGACCTCAGGTGATCCACCCACCTCGGCCTACCAAAGTGCTAGGATTACAGGTGTGAGCCACTGCACCCGGCCTGAAAAACAACTTTTAATTTTCACTTTTTAGAGACGGTCTCAATACGTTGCCCAGGCTGGTCTCAAACTCCTGGCTCAAGTGATCCTCCCTCCTCAGCCTCTCAAGTAGCCAGAATTATGGGTGCCTCCTGGTACACTTGACTTGGAATATAACTTCTATTAATATGAAATAACTCCTTAATGCAGAATGTGCTTTTTGCCTTAAATTCTGTCTGATACTAATATTACAATATGTATTTTTTTGTTAACATTTCCCTGACACATATTTTTGTGTCATTTTATTTTACAGAGATTCAAATATAGCACAAAGCTCATTTATTTATTGTAGCCACTCTGAATTTTAATAGACTATGGCTCATTTATCTTTATTTTGACTATTTATAGGGTTTACCGTATCCTTCAAATTTACTAGTTTCTTAGTATTTTTTTTAATCTCTCTTTTTTTTTTTTTTTTTTGAGATGGAGTTTCTCTCTTGTTACCCAGGCTGGAGTGCAACGGTGCAATCTCGGCTCACCGCAACCTCCGCCTCCTGGGTTCAGGCGATTCTCCTGCCTCAGCCTCCTGAGTAGCTGGGATTACAGGCACGCGCCACCATGTCCAGCTAATTTTTTGTATTTTTAGTAGAGACGGGGGTTTCACCATGTTGACCAGGATGGTCTCGATCTCTTGACCTTGTGATCCACCCGCCTCGATTTCCCAAAATGCTGGGATTACAGGTGTGAGACACCGCACCTGGCTTTTTAAATCTCTTATAACATTGAATTTTCTTTACTCTGTTTTGTTCTTTTAGTGGCTCTCCTTAAATCATTAAAACACGTTATTTCCATTGATTGGTGTCTTTAACCTCCCCTGAAAGGGAAAAGAAACTGAACAAGCTTCTCTTTCCCCCATATTTACTCTTGCCTCCTCTCATGTCAGAATTATCTGGAATTTCAGTTCTAGCAATAAGAATACTGTTAATAATTATTGCAGCCACTAACATTTATAAAGCAACTCACCCTATTCCACAACTTGTATTAAATAATTTATAAGCATTAGTTTCCCTAATCTTACCAGAATGTTTAGAAGGTATGCATATGGTTATGTTACCTGTCAGGGATTATGAAATCAACAGCACAGCTTATAGTAACATTGTTTATCAACATGTATTTAAACTTTACTCTTAACTACTAGTTTCTCTGGTTCCTTTGCTTGTAGTTACTGGCTCCTTTGAATTTAATGGAGCAAATCCTTCAGTATTACTTTCTGAGACAGTTTAAGGGTGTTTCTTACATGTCAATGTGTTTCGTTTTGCTCTCACATCTATAATATTACCTTGGATATAAAATTTAGCCCCAAATAACTTTCCTTCAGAATATGGCTTCATTAAGTTTAACATGCAAGTTACCCTTGTAAATCCTGATGCCATTCATGTTCTCATTTCTTTGTAGATATTCTGTCTCTCTCTGCTACACATTATTCCATGTGTGAATGTACCCTAGTTCATTCAACCAATCTCCTAGATATAAGTGGATACATAAGTTGTTTGCAATACTTTATGATCACAAACAATGCTGCAATATATAACATCTTATATATGTATTTGTAAATTATTGGAGGTATAACTTTACTGAAAATTTCTAGAAGCGGTAGTGCTGATCCTAAGGGTAAACTTACGTGTAGTTTTGTTGGATATTACAAAATTCCCTCCATGAGTGTTGTATTCATTTTCATTCACAAAAGAAATGTTTTACAGTACCTATTTGTCCACAGCTTTGCAAGCAATGTGCTTTTATATTTAAAAATTTTTGCTGATCTGATGATATGTGAGAAATAGTATCTCAGCATAGTTTTTTTTTTTTTTTTTTTTTTTGAGACAGAGTTTTTGCTCGTTACCCAGGCTGGAGTGCAATGGCGTGATCTCGGCTCACCGCAACCTCCGCCTCCTGGGTTCAGGCAATTCTCCTGCCTCAGCCTCCTGAGTAGCTGGGATTACAGGCACACACCACCATGCCCAGCTAATTTTTTGTATTTTTAGTAGAGACGGGGTTTCACCATGTTGACCAGGATGGTCTCAATCTCTTGACCTTGTGATCCACCCGCCTCGGTTTCCCAAAGTGCTGGGATTACAGGCTTGAGCCACCATGCCCGGCTCTCAGCATAGTTTTGACTTGAATTTCTCTAATTATGAGTGATCTTGAACATTTTTTGTGTGTGAAATGTCTGTTCCTATTTTTTATCCATTTTACTGTTGGGTTCTTTGGTTACTTATCCTTTAATTAACTCCTCATCTGTGATATATATTGTTGCAACTATTTTCTCCAAGTTTGTCATTCATTGTTTAACTTTGCTTATGGGTTTTTGTTGTTTTTATCATGCAAATATTTAAAAAAACATAGTTAAACTGATGCATCTTTTCTTTTATTGCACCTATATTTTGAGAGAGAGTTTAAAAGCCTTTCCGTATATCCAGGTCATAGAGAAATTCACCCACATTTTCTCCTAATAAATGTATGTTTCTGTTTTTACATCCCTGCTCTTTTGGTAGGTTATTTTTGTAAATGACCAGGTATATAAATCTAATTTTATCCTTTTGCCTATTCAGTTGTCCCATAATCATTTTCAACAAATGTCTTTTACTCAATAATTTGAGATGCCACCTTTATAATAACTGTAACTCCATGTGTATTTGGGTCTGTTTTCTTTTCTACACCATTGGTCCCTCTGTCTAGTCTATTTATGTACTAGTACTTGGAATGTCTTAATAACAGAGGCTTTATACTTTGTTTTCATATTTGAAAGGGCTACTCCTCTTTTTACTGTTCTTTTTCCATGTTTTCATAAGTATTCCTGCATGCTCATATGAACTTTAATATCAATTTGTATAGCTGCATGGAAGAGCATTGGTATTATTGGGATTGAGTCACATTTATGAATTTCCATAGAGGGAGCTGATACCTTGAAAACGCTGAATCATTCTATCCAAGAACAAGCTGTGTCCTTCCATTTGTTTAAGCCTTTTAGGTGAATGTTTGTTTCATATTTCTTATTTAGTTTTTGTTAGGTATTTTATCTTTTTGTTGATATTATGAGTTTTCTACTGTTATATTATCTAACTAGTTGTTATTCATATATATGAAGTACTGATTTTCATGTTTTCTATTTTTCTAATTTACAGAATTCTTTAATCATTGATTTTCTTTTTGAGGAAATTCCAAAGGCTTCTAGGTATATTATCATATTTTCCAAATATAGAGTTTTACTTTTTTTTTCTAATTATTTTGCCTCAAATTTATTTCTCCTTTCTAATTGTGTTGGCTAATACACTCAGTAAGATATTAAATCAGGCGTCCCCAAACTACGGCCCACAGGCCACATGCGGCCCCCTGAGGCCATCTATCTGGCCCCCTGCTGCACTTCAGGAAGGGGCACCTCTTTCATTGGTGGTCAGTGAGAGGAGCACAGTATGTGGCGGCCCTCCAACGGTCTGAGGGACAGTGAACTGGCCCCCTGTGTAAAAAGTTTGGGGACGCCTGTATTAAATGGTAGTAGAGGTAGTGGTCCTTCTTGTCTTGATCTTGACTGTAGTGAAAATACCACTAGTGTTTCTCCATGAATGAAATTATTAATTAATTCCTATTTCCTTGCAGATTTTTAGTGGAAATCTTGTCAAATACATTTTTCAGCATCCATGGAGAACATTAGATAATTTTCCACTTATAACTATTAATTTGGTGTATGTTCAATGTTTCCTAATATTGAACCAACCTTGCCTAGCATTGAACCAACCTTGTTAGTTATTCCTAAAATAAATACCACTTTGTCATGATGTATTATTTTCTTAACTTGGTGAACTTGGTGTTGGTTTCCTTTTGATAATATTTTATTTAATGTTTTTGCATAAATATTTATAAATAATATTGTGAGAGGAGAGAGAGAGAAATCAACTAGACAGATAGTTAGGGCAAGGGTCCTCAGTAGATTTCCCTTCCAACAAAAAGCAGCTTCTCTTTTAACAAAAAGCAGCTTAAGAGGTCATTTCTCTTTCAGCAAAGAGCAGCCTGAGAGATCAGGCTGCAAACATAGGTAAGGAAAGCAAGCTCTAACACATAAAGGGGCCTCCTAATGTGACATATGAACATACAGTGGGCCACAGTAATCATAGTCATCTTCCTTTTTGGAAATGCTAAGACAAGGAGGCTTGCACGGGGGAAGGAGGATAATAGCAGGGATGTCCCCACTATGTTCCTCTCCACCTGGGCCACTCCAAAAGGAAGGAGAAGACTAAGGAATGCCTTTCCTTTCTCTCCCCTTCTTTCTAGATGGGTAACATCTTAAGCCCACTCTTCTCTTGAGTGCATTCTGAAGCACTGGAATTCTTTGACCTCAAGACTCTGAAGAAAAAGTGGTCACATTCTTTTGCACAAAAACGTGGCCTTCTTACCAGCTTGGGGATGGACAAACCTGGCCTTCTGAGGGAAGTCTAGATTTTAATACTATCCAACAATTAGATCTTTTCTGTCTGTAGAAGAGAGGGCAAATGGTCTGAGGTCGCCTATGTATAGGCTTTCTTTGCCCTGCAGAACAACTCATACTTCTGCAAGTGATACACAATTGACCCAGGTATTTTAACAGTCATATCAGGCAGACTCATGGGGAATGATTCCCCAAAGCTAAGAAAACAAATTCCTGGGAAATCCTCTGAAACAACTACTGAGTGTCTCAGCCCCTGTTGTCCCATTTATCTGGGGCTCCCTCCTCCAACTGCACCATCAGCTCATTCAGTTCCACCACTTCCGAAACTCCCCACTTCCTCAGCTTCACTTTTATTCCTGCAAGAAATTCCCAATGAATGTGGTACCATAGGGGTACAGGATCCCTTCTCATTGCAAGACCTTAGACAAATAAAAGTAGACTTGGGTAGGTTCTCCTATAACCCCGACAGGTATATAGAGGTTTTCCAAAATCTAGACCAAGTGTATGACTTCACATGGAGAGATGTTATGTTACTCTTAAACTAAATCCTAACAGCTGCTGAGAGGCAGGCAGCTCTGCAGGAAGCAGAAAAAACTGGGGATGAATAACGTGTTTTTTATAGCAGGCCAAAAAGAAAAGAGGAGATAAGGAAGATGAGGAAATTATGGAACAACCATTCCCAATAAGGAGAGAGGCAATACTCCTTGAAAACCCTGGCTGGGAACCTAGTGCCCCCACAAATGAACTGAAAAGGAAACACTTTTTAATGTGCATATTGGAGGGCCTTCAGAAAATGAGGGCTAAACCTCTTAATTATGCTAAGCTGTCCATGACAGATTAGAGACCAGATGAGAATCCCTCAGCTTTTATGGAAAGACTGAGAGAGGCCTTAATAAAACATACTTCCCTGTCTCCTGACTCAGTTGAAGAACAGCTAATCCTAAAGGACAAGTTTATTACTCAGGCAGCCCCTGATATTAGAAGAAAATTACAGAAACAGGCTATAGGACCAGATAGTACTCTGAAGAACCTCCTGAGGGTGGCCACCTTGGTCTTTTACAATAGGGATCAGGAGGCCCAGGAAAAAAGACAGGAAGCACAGGAGAAGGACAGATGGCCACTTTACAATCCTATAAAGTCCAGGATCCACCAGGTGCATCCACTGATTGCTATCAGTGTGCCAAATCAGGACACTTTAAGAAGGACTGCCCAGGCAGAAAGATCAAGCCAGCTTGACCCTGTTCAGCCTGTGGTGGGGAGGTCAAACTGCCCCTGGAGACATAGGTCACCGGGTCCAGACTGGTCTCACAAATGGTCAGGCAAGATTGATAGGTTCCAGGGATCAATTCCCCAGCTCCAGTGGTCCAAACTGCCATTACTGCCCAGTAGCCCTGGGTGATTCTAGAAACTAAAGGAAGGAAGGTGGACCTTTTTCTGGACACTGGAGCTAGTCTATCTGTTCTCTCCAGTCCAAATCTCCCCTCTTCCCATAGCACGACCATACAGGGCATCACAGGAAAGGTTCTAAGCCAATATTTTTCTCAACCCTTTATTTGTACCTAGGGGAACTTACTATTTACACATGCCTTTTTAATCTTGCCCAAAAGTCCCACTCCCTTATTAGATAGAGATATTTTAGCTTGCATGGGAGCCAGCATCCTTATGGCCCTGGGAAAAACTATTTGTCTTCCCTTGGTGGAAACCAGTATTAGCCCAGAAATGTGGGCAAGCCAGGGGAAAATTGGCCAGGCTATAACCACTCTACAGGTCCAGATCCATCATAAGGATCCACTTCTTTTCCTAACCAAAGACAATATCCCCTAACACCAGAGGCTAGAAAAGGGTTAGAGGTCATTGTTAATCGTCTGAAGAAGCAGGGCCTCCTCAAACCCTGCAACAGCCCCTGCAACACCCCAATATTAGGGCTACAAAAACCCAATGCGGAAGGAAGACTAGTTCAGGACCTCTGCCTCATTAATGGGGCCATAGTCCCAATTCATCCAGTAGTTCCTAATCCCTAGACTTTGCTAACCCAAATACCTGAAGAACCTAAATGGTTCACAGTGCCAGACCTAAAGGATGCCCTTTTCTGCATACCACTACACCCGGACTCACAGTATCTTCTTGCCTTCAAAGATCCCTCTGGTCAGACTGTCCAGTTAACCCATATAGTGTTGCCAAAAGGGTTTTGGGGCAGTCCTCAGTTGTTTGGACAAGCACTGTCTAAAAACCTTTCTGAGTTACCTCATTCTCAGGCTAAAGTCCTACGGTATGCAGATGACATTCTTCTCCGTGCCCCAACTGAGAAAGCTTGTGAGGAGAGCAGTGAGGCCCTTCTCAATTTTTTAGCTAATAGGGGATATAAAGTTTCAAAATCCAAGGCCCATTTTTGCCAAAACTCAGTGAAATACCTGGGTTTAGTGTTGTCTGGAGGGACCAAAGCATTTGGAGAAGAAAGGATCAAGCTCATTTCCTCCTTCCCCCTCCCTAAAACCCTCAGGCAACTAAGAGGATTTGGGGGCATTACAGGCTTTTGCAGGTTGTGGATACCTGAGTATGGGGAAATGGCTCATCCTTTGTATCAACTAATAAAGGAAACTCAGGCAGCCAAAACTTATTCCCTAATTCGGGAACCAGAGGCAAAAAGGGCCTTTAACCAGTTTTAACAAGCGCTGCTTGGTCATCAGCCTTTAGCTTTCTGATAGGAAAGCATTCAGTCTTTATGTGTCAGAAAGAAAGGGAATGGCCCTGGGAGTTTTAACTCAGACTCAAGGGTCAGCTCAATAGCCAGGGGTTTACTTAAGTAAGAAACTGAACCTAGTGGCTAAAGGATGAACAGCCTGCCTCCAGGCAGTTGCAGCGGTAGCCATACTTGTGGCAGAAGCCACCAAATCAAACAGTAGCTTAACAGGATTGCTGTTCACTAAAGGGGGACTTAGGCTAACAGTCACCTCCTTAAATACCAGGCTTTACTACTAGAGGGATCTTCAGTTTAACTAAAGACTTGATCTTGCCTGAATTCAGCCACTTCCCTCCCAGAAGAAACTGGAAAACCTGAACATGACTGTGAGCAAGTAGTGATATAAATCCATGCAGCCAGGGGAGATCTCAGGAAACTCCCCTAGAAAACCCAGACTGGACCCTCTTTACAGATGGAAGCTTCTATGTGGAACAGAGAGTCCATAAGGCAGAATATGCAGTAGTCACTCTAAATAGTATTGTTGAAAGCACCTCTTTCTCATCAGGCAAAAGTGTTCAATTAGCTGAGCTGATAGCTTTTACAAGGCTACCTGATATGGTTTGACTGTGTCCCCACCCAAATCTCATCTTGAATTCTCACATGTTGTGGAAGGGACCTGTGGGAGGTAATTGAATCATGGGGACAAGTCTTCCCCATGCTGTTCTTGTGATAGTGAACAAGTCTCAAGAGACATGATGGTTGTGTAAAGAAGAGTGTCCCTGCACATGCTATCTCTTTGCCTGCCACTGTCCATGTAAGGTGTGACTTGCTCCTCCTTGCCTTCCACCATGATTATGAGGCCTCCCCAACCATGTGAAACTGTAAGTCCATTAAACCTCTTTATTTTGCAGATTTCTCAGTATCAGGTATGTCTTTATTAGCAGCATGAGAACAAACTAATACAGCGCTTGAATTAAGCAAAGGAAAAACAGCTAACATTTATACTGACTCCAAATGTGCCTTTCTTACCCTCCATGCTCATACTGCCATTTGGAAGGAGAGATACTTTCTCACTGCCAATGGGTCTCCCATAAAATTCCATCAGGAAATTAACAGGCATTATCCTCAGATTTCTTTTCATGAGAAGTAGCAGTAATGCATTGTAAAGGACCAGAGAGGAACAGATGAAATAGCTGAGGGAAATAAGTTAGCTGACCAGGGAGCCAAGTCCATAGCATGAAAGGCTCAGGATGCCAACACACTTAAAGCCCCTCTAATCTGGGAAGGTTCCATCAGTGAAATAAAGCCTCAGTATTCACCTGCAGAACATAATGGGCCACTTCTCAGAGACACACTTTTCAGCCCTCAGGATGGTTGCAGTCAGAGGACAGCAAGTTCCACTTGCCAGCCTCCAACCAATGGAAGGTCCTTAAAGCCCTTCATCAAACTTTTCATCTAGGGAAGAATAAAACGTATCAATCTATCCAACAATTATTCTCAGGGGAGAACCTACTAAAATACAGTCAAGCAGGTTGTTACTGCTTGTGAAGTCTGTCTTAAAAACAACCCCCTCAACAGATGGCTTCTTCCCCCTTGAGCTCAAAGAATGGGAAGTTATCCAGGGGAGGGCTTGCAAATAGACTTCACCCATATGCCAAAATCAAGGGGTACTCAATACCTCCCGGTGTGGGTGGAAGCATTTCCATGTCGAACAGAAAGGGCCTCTGAAGTAGTAGGAGTATTAATCAATGAAATAATTCTCCACTTTGGATTCCCTAAATATCTCCAAAGCAACAACGGCCCTTCATTTAAAGCAGCTGTCATTCAGGGGGTCTTGAAGGCACCAGGCATGCAATATCATCTCCATTGTGCCTGCAGACTCCAGTCCTCAGGAAAGGTAGAAAAAAAATGACATTATCAAAAGACACCCCAGAAAATTATCTCAAGAGACTCACCTCCACTGGACTACTTTCCTTCCCACGGCCTTACAGTGGATAAGAAATACTCCTTCCAAGTTAGGGTTAAGCCCTTTTCAAATGTTGTATGTGGACAACTTTTTCTTACAAATGATCTCTTATTAGATCAGGAAAGCTGTGAGTTGGTCAAACATGTAACTTCCCTGGCCATCTTCCAAATGAGTTAATATAACTAATAGAGGCCCAACTGCAGGAAACAGGACCACCTCTATTTAATCTGGGAGGCTTAGTACTGGTCAAGGGTCTCCCTTCTCTTTCCCTTTCTCCAGTCTATAGTTGAGAAGGACCTTATACTATTCTTCTCTCCAACCCCTCAACAGTAAAAGTTGCAGGGATTGACTCTTGGAGTCATCACACTCGAGTCAAAGCCTAGAAGGCTGAGGGAGAAGCCTCAGACAATCCAGAAGAACACTCTGAATATCACTGCAAAGAAATCAGGGATCTTAAATTGAAAATCACCAAGGTAAGTAAATGAGTGAGGGCTACTCGTCCTACTCAGTTCCACCCCTACCTAACTTTCAGTCATTTCTGCCTTTCCTCTTGAAATTACCCTGTAGATCTCCAAGGGAAAATTCTATATTTTAGTGAGCAAAATTTTAGATGGAAATTATTTACCACACTACATTTGTGGGATTTGCTATGCTTACCTCGCTATTTGCAACAGGATTATACACTGTGGCCCCCTCTGAGTGCAATTTTGGACAAAGAGCCACAACTGCTGTAGTATATTGTTTAATTGTTTTCCTTATAGTGGGTCTTTAACATTCTCGGAATGACCACCCCACAGCCTGTATATTAGGATTAGCCTCATCAGGCTACCAGGTTTTGCTGTACCCCTCCAATGACTGATAAACTCAAGGTACCTTTTAAAAACTTTAAAGTTAGCACAGAAGTTGTTAAACACCACAAACCCAACTTTGAAAATGGACTGCTGGCTTTGCCTATCATTCTCATCTCAATACATTGCCATCCCAGTTCCAACCCGATATTGGGCCCTTAATAAGATGACCTATCAACCGAAATACAAGAGGGAGTCCCCTTCAGGTTAATGAACTTCCAAATTAATGAGATGACAGGGGTCACACTAACAGGTCGAGCAGTGAACCTTTTCCAGTCCTATCAGGGCAAGCTTTCCAATTTGGGGGCCCAATATCAACAACACACACAACTAAAATTCCAAGCACCTCTTCGTATTAAGAGAAGCCAAAATTTTTCAGGGCCTGGGAACCCTACAAAAAAATCGGTGCAACTGAACCCTAGAGATTAACCCCTCACATGATCATATAAACTACATGGTTACCCAAACTGCACCATTTAGATCTGTATACTTCTCAGGGTGGCCATTCATAAATAAGGGGACTTTGAAGGATACGCGATCTGGTTATTGTGTAAATAGACCCATTAGTTTGTTCATATTTTCCTATGGGAAGATTGTACTATCCCTGAGGTGTCTAAGTGCCTGTTAGTCCCCCAGGATGAAAAAGCTCCTGAGTGGATGCTGGTGGATATCAAACACAACTACCTATAGTGGGAAAACAAAACTGTTGGGTTAAAAAAGGATATTTCCCAGGGCTCTTTCTAACCTTTAACTGGGGCCACCTTGGCAGGAGCCCTAATCACCTGGGAAAGTGAGAATGGCAAACTAACTTATATGTTCTCCATAGAAAATAATTTCTGCCTTAAAAAGCAGGGAGTGTTCTTCCTGTGTGGAACCAACCCCTACTTATATTTACCAGCCAATTGGAACCTGTTTGCTTCTTTACCTGGCTCCTGATTAACACAGCCCCCAGCAATCAATCCCTTATTACACCTTTAACCACAGCAGTCAAGCATAAATGAGCTATTCAGTCTATACCTATTTTGGGAAGGTTGGGAATTGCCACAAGTGTAGGGAGAGGGGTTGTAGGACTTGCAACCTCTCTTTCCTACTACGAAGACTTGTCCAAAGATTTTACAGAAAATTTAAAGGACATTGCCTGAACCATTCATTCTATGCAAAATCAAATAAGACTCCCTGGCAGCAGATGCTCTACCAAATAGGAGGGGACTAGACCTCTTAGCTGCTGAAAAGGGTGGCCTATGTCTCTTTCTAGAAGAAGAATGCTGTTTCTATGTCAACTAACAGGGATAGTAAGGGATGCCACCTGAAAATTAGCTGATTGGACCTCAAAGATGTGTCAACAACTGTCTGAGTCATGGGGCTCTTGTTCTAAATGGCTAAATTTGGGATCATGGCTCCTCCTTTTGGCCAGCCTGCTATTAATGTTAATACTAGCTTTAATCTTTGGACCATGTTAAATTGCCTAACCAGATTCATCCCTTCTCGTCTAGAAGTTATCAAACTCCAACTGGTGCTACAAACGGAGCCACACATGAACATGCCATTCTTTTGAGGACCTTAGCTCGACCTCAGGAGGAACCCTAGCTGCTGTTTCCCCACTCAAAGACCTCTTCCAGCAGGAAGCAGCTAGACAAGTCATCACCCAACCCCCCAACCCCCCTAACGGCAGTTAGGGTCTCCACTCCTGAGTGTGGAATGTGAGAGGAAAGAGAGAGAGAAATCAATGAGGCAGATAGTTAGGGCAAGGGTCCTCGGTAGGATACTCTTGTAACAAAAAGCACCTGCTCTTCTAACAAAAAGTAGCCCAAGAGGTCATTTGTCTTTCAGCAAACAGCAACCTGAGAGATCAGGCTACAAACACAAATAAGGAAGGTAGCCTCTAACACAGAAAGAAGCCTCCTGTGTGACATACATACAGTGAACCCCAGTAAGTACAGTCCTCTCCCTTCTTGGAAATGCTCAGACAAGGAGGCTTGCACAGGAGGAATGCCTGCAGCAGCACCAATAAGAAGAGCCACCCTGAACCCGAACCTTGGAGTGTTCTGCCCCCGCCTTTTTTACATGTGAGTACTGGGAAGAAATAAGCAAAATGGAGTAACTCAGGCTAAGTACCCCACGTGTGCACTAGAAAGGTTGGAGTGGGGACTCAGAAATTCATTCCTTAAGTAAATGAATGCACCCCTCCCCACCAGCTTGTCTATAAAAACCCTTTCATTTCACTGTAAAAGGGCAACCCATCTTTCCGGGACCCCTCTCTGCTCCAGAAAGCCTTCTTCCTTTCACTTATTAAACATCTGCTCTAACCTCACCTTTGGAGTGTCCACATCCTTGATTTCCTTGGCTGTGAGGCTGTGAGACCAAAAACTTTGGGTGACCCCTCAGACAATGAGACCAGTTTTAGTATTTTACTTTTTTTTTGAGACAGAGGTTTGTCACCCACGCTAGAGTGCAGTGGTGTGATCTTGGCTCACTGCAACCTCCGCCTCCTGGGTTCAAGTGATTCTCTTGTCTCAGTCTCTCAAGTAGCTGGGATTATAGGCATGGACAACCATGCCTGGCTAATATTTGTATTTTTTGTAGAGACGGAATTTCGGCATGTTGTCCAGGCTGGTCTCAAATTCCTGAGCTCAAGTAATCTGCCTGCATCAGCCTCCCAAAGTGCTAGGATTACAGGCATGAGCCACCATGTCTAGCCTTAATATTTTGCTTTGTTGTAGACTCTATAAAACAGGTGTCAATGTAAATCTTTCTTCATAAAAATGATTTGAAGTTTTCCTTCATTTTCATTGCTGTAGAATGATTTATGTAACATTGGGATCATCTGGTTTTGAAGGTTCCATAGAATTTCTCATGAAGCTATCTGGAGCTAGTGCTCTTCTGTGAGATAGTTTCTTGATGACTTTTTGTGTTTCTTCTAATTGAAACAATTTTGGTAAATTGAATTTTCCTATAAAATTGTACATTCAAATTTATCTGCATAGAAGTTTAAAGTTTCTTATGATTTTTAAAAAAGTTTATTTCAATGATTATTTTCCCCTTGTCAGTTTTTATTTTGTCTATTTCTCCTTTTTCCTTCTTAGTTATTTTTCACCTATTTTGTTAATTTTTGCAAGGAAATAGACTTTTAATTATTAATTATAATTCATTACATTACTTCTTTTATCTTCACTACTTCTTTGTGCTTTCTATGTATTTTGGCTTGAACTGTTAGAGAAAATCGTTCTTTCGTTTGGCTTTCTTTGCTGTTCTTTTTCCAGATTTTTGAATTAAGATTTTAATTCATTTGTTTTCATCCTTTTGCTATTTAAGTTTTTAAAGCTATGAAATTCCTCTGATCACTTTAAAAAATATATCCTATGCCGGGCGCGGTGGCTCAAACCTGTAATCCCAGCACTTTGGGAAGCCGAGGCGGGTGGATCACAAGGTCAAGAGATCAAGACTATCCTGGCCAACATGATGAAACCCTGTCTCTACTAAAAATACAAAAAATTAGCGGGGCGTGGCAGCGTGCACCTGTAGTCCCAGCTACTTGGGAGGCTAAGCCAAGAGAATTGCTCGAACCCAGGAGGTGGAGGTTGCAGTGAGCTGAGATTGTGCCACTGCACTCCAGCCTAGTGCCTGGTGACAGAGTGAGACTTTGTTTCAAAAAAAAAAAAAAATATATATATATATATATATATATATATATATATACATACACACACACATATATATATATATATCCTATACATTCTGAAATGTAGTGCTATATTATCGTTACTTTTTAAATATTCTGTAACTTTTAGTAAAATATTTTATTTCTATGTGGAATAAAAATCAGAAATAATCCAGAAATAATTTTTTGATTTTTGTCTGATTTTATAATTAATTTCTAGTTTTATTAACGTTATCAAAGGATGTCAAACCTAGATGAGCCAGTTGCTAAAAATTAAAAGATAGGAAAACACAGATATTAATACATAAATACAAATATATCCAATAGAACAAATATAAAATACAAACCTTCCTCACCTTTCCCCACTGCACCTGAACATTACCTTTATTCTTCCTTGGTCAGCATGGACATGGCTCCTTTCTTTCTTTTTTTGAGACAGAGTCTTGCACTGTCACCTAGGCTGGAGCACAGTGGCACAATCTTGACTCATTGCAGCCTCTGCCTCCTGAGTTCAAGTGATTCTTGTACCTTAGTCTCCTGAGTAGCTGGGATTACAGGCACGTGACACCATGCCTAGCTAATTTTTGTATTTTAAATAGAAATGGGTTTTCACCATGTTGGCCAGGCTGGTCTTGAACTCCTGACCTTAAATGATCCACCTGCCTTGGCCCCCCAAAGTGCTGGGATTACAGGCATGAGCCATCACACCCAGCCAGCATCCTTACAAAATAAAAGAACACACACTGACTGCATTAGTTTTCTAGAGCTGTTATAACAAATGACCACTAACTGAGTGGCCTAAAATAATAGAGGTTTATTCTCCCAGAGCGCTGGAGGTCAAAATCCAGCAAGTCCAAAATTAAGGTGCCAGGAGGGCCAAGCTCCCTCAAAGACTCTGGGGGAGAATACTTCCTCACATCTTCCAGTTTTTGGCAGCTCCTGGGGTACCCTGGCTGTAGCCCCAGCACTCCCATCCCTGCCTCTTTCTTCCGATGGCCTTTTCCCCCGTGTTTCTGTGTCTCAAATCTCTCTCATTTCCCTTTTAAAGACACCAGTTCCTAGATTTAGGGCGCATCATAAATCCAGTATGATCTCAAGATCATTAATTTCATTTGTAAAGTCTCTATTTCCAAAGAAAGTCACATTCACAGACACCAGGGGTTACAGCTTGGACCTTTTGTGGGGACACAATTCAATCCGCTACGTGGGTCACTCACATGCCAGCAACGGTGCTGAGCCATTTACAGGAACTAGTCTATTTGGCACTTACAACACATCAGGTACTATTACTTTACCTATTCACAAATGAGAAAACTCAAGTTAGACCAGAGTTTGAGTTACTTGCTCAAGATTTCACTTCTAATAATGTAAAGATTTGGAAATCAGACCCAGGCAGGCTGACTCCAGAGCTACCACCCTATATCATGACCCTGTACCTCATCTTTTACACACCAGGCTTTGTGGAACTGCCACATCTAAGGGAAAAGAGCAGCGGACAGCCAGATCTCATTTGGGAATCCATGGACTGCAGTATAAGAGGAGGAGAGGCCAGGGAACCTCTTCCCTATTCCTTTACCTTCCACCTCCTCCATGCTATCTTCAGACTTTTAATACCTCTAATTGGTCTCTGCAGATCCCAAGTAAGGTGTGCTGTCTACTTTGGGGTCCCATACATATCTTAGTTAGGCTTGCCTTCATTGTGAAGATCAGAGACCCATACAGTATTGATCTGTTAAAGGGTCTGCTACCCTCAGGGGATAATTGGCACATAAGGAAACAGTAATCAGATGGGAGCTCAAGAGCAAAAACCAGGCACAGCAGGGCTTCACAAGAAATCCAGGTGGGTGTCTTCTGGTCCTGAGGCAACTCAAGGGACGGTGGTTCTCCTGGACCTCCCTCACGGGCCACTGGTTTGTGGCTCTCCTTTCTGTTCCATTTGGTACTGACTCCCCCTGCTCCCTCATGATTTGGCCCCCTCGTTGGCTTTCACACTACTTTAGCTGGCATGGCCGCAGTTTCCCCTGTTTCTCACTGCCCTGTCTCCTTAGTATTTCTTAGTTTAGATTATTGGGAGAGACAGTCTGCACGGTCCAGTCCCTTTTCTCTGGCAATTCAGACTGACTGCCTTAAGCCATGTGCCCATCCTTCCCAGCCAGCCCCAGCGAGGAGGAGGGCAGCATGTGTGGGAGGGCGATGCTCCATACGGGCTGTGAAGCAGGTGTCCTCACGGGCACTGTGGATACAGTAGTCATTTTAAGAAATGGCCCTTCTACGTGTCACTTGAGGTCAGCAGTTTGAGAACAGCCTGGCCAACATGGTGAAACCCCATCTCTACTAAAATATAAATATTAGCCAGGTGTGGCAGTACATGCCTGTAATCCCAGCTGCTCTTGAGGCTGAGGCAGGAGAATCACTTGACCTGGGAGGCAGAGGCTGCAGTGAGCTGAGACTGTGCCACTGCACTCCAGCCCGGGTGACAGACTGAGGCTCTTCAGAAAAAGAAAAAGAAGAAAGAAAGAAACAAAGAGAGAGAGAGAAGTGGGGAGGGAGGGAGGAAGGGAGGAAGGGAGGAAGGGAGGAAGGGAGGGAGAGAAAGAAAGAGCCCTTCCAGTATAGCATCTCTACTCCATTCCCTCACTCTGCAATATATATATATATATTCACTCACCCTGTAAGCATAAAACATATTTTGCTCACTTTTTCTTTCTTTCCTCTTCTTTTTTCTTTTTTTCTTTTTTTTGGAAACAGGGTCTTATTCTGTTGCTAGAATGCAGTGGTGCAATCTTGGTCACTGCAACCTCCTCCTCCCAGGTTCAAGTGATTATTGTGCTTCAGCCTCCTCCCAAGTAGCTGGGACTACAAGCACATACCACCATACCGAGCTAATTTTTTGTATTTTTAGTAGAGATGGGGTTTCACCATGCTGGCCAGGCTCGTCTCAAACTCCTCGAGTGACCTCAAGTGACCCACCTGCCTCAGCCTCCCAAAGTGCTGGGATCACAGGTGTGAGCCACTTTGCGTGGCCCCTCCATCTCTAACATAAAAATTTTAAATGCTTTAAAAAGTTAAGTTAGTGGCTTGAGCTCCTGCCCCACGAGAGTCTAAGAATCCCCATTCGGTCTAGCCTCTGCTTTTTTGGCCATAACCCTAGGGTAAGCTAAGTCCCATTGCTGCACAGCTTACAGCCCACCTAACTCTACCCCATCAGACTCATTTTGGTTCTTGCTCTAAGGCTGTTCCTGTCCTGTATAAAGATCAGCATGGAGCTTATATTACTTTTCTGTTGCTGCTGTAGCAACCTGTCACAAGCGTAGTGGCTTCAAACAATACAAATGTATTATCTTAGAGTTCTGCAGGTTATAAGTTCAAATCAGGCCTCACTTTGACAGCTTAAAATCAAGGTGTGAGCAGAGCTGTGTTCCTTACTGGAGACTCTAGTAGAGAATCTGTTCCTTGCCTTCTGCAGTTTTAGAGGCCACCTGCTTGTGCTCCCTTCCTCCACCTTCCCTTCCTCAACAGCAGGTTGAGTTCTTCCCACATCATATCACTCTGACCTCTTCTGCCTCACTTCTCCACTTTTAAGAAACCCGGATAATCCGTGATGCTCTTCCTGTCTTAAACTCAGCTAGCTGGCAATCTTAAATCCAAATCTGGCCTTAACACCTCTTTGCCCTGTAACATATTCACAGGGTCCTGAGATTAGAATGTGAACATCTTTGGGGAACCATTATTCTGCCTACTACAGAGCTCAGCAAACATTTAAGAAGGTCCTGCCATATGTAAGCAACTGTGATGAAGCATAATCATGCTCCAAAGTAAGTAGAGATTGAATAGAAAGACCAAGATCCTCTAGACAGTACATCATGTACTTATTTAGATCTTCGTTCACACGACACACATGCACACGCACACGCACACCCCATAAATCATAGATCAGGAATCAGGGATTCAGGATAGAAGGTATCCAAAAGACCAGCTTTAAAGAGATGGCTTTCTGTGATCTGGAGCCTCATGAATTAAAAAGCAATGGAGCAACTTTGATGCTAGTAAATGGCACAGATAGAAGGATTGAAAAGGAGGCAAGAAAACTGAGGTTCAGTGAGCACCACTTACAGTCAGAAATTTACCAAAGAAAGAAGGAAACAGCACTGGAGTGAGATTGCTTGTTCCCTTTTGACCTTTCCAAGATCATGGTCCCACAATATATTTAACCTGAAACCTCAGAACACTCCTGGATGAGATGTTCACTGGAACCGGAGCATGGCAGGAAAGATGACAGCTGCCTGACCGCAGAGGTGACAGGTGCCTCTCCTACACACTCATGGTGTATGATGCTTGCCTGAGCCACTTCTGCAGAAAGGACTTAAGTTGCTGTAGGTGTCATTCAGGGTCTCAGCAGCCAAGAGATGGCTGCTCAAAGGGGCAACTGAAGAGAGTTTGAAGAAGGGACTATTTTCAGAGGGGAAGGGAGAGTTAGGGAAACTGAAGAGCATGAGAAGCACCATTAAACCCCTAAGCCCATGGGGGAAAGGGGCAGGCAGGAGCTGTTATTGGAAGAACCCAGTGAGAGCTGTGGCCTTAGGACAGGGTCTGCAGATGAGAGCTGTGTGGCCAGGTTCTGGGGTGGAGAATAAATACCTCCTCCTCTTTCATGCCATCCTCTGATCTGCTACTGGTGCCTCCATGGCTGTTCTAATCAAAAGCCAGAGGACAAGAACCCCCAGTGGCTGCAGACCCTAGAAGTCAGCCTTTGAGGGCACAGAAGGGACAGAGGGTACAACAAGCAGAAAATGTCCAATCACTACCTATCCCTCATTTACCCCTTTTCCCAGCCCTTTTCCCAGTAGTTTTAGAAATGGCTGGATCAGGTAAAGCTCTTTGCAGGGATAGCAGAAAGTTTCAGTCACCATAACTAGAGTCCAGGGGTCAACAGCCAAGGAAAGCACCTTCAAAGGAAAAGAGAAAGAAAGGCAATGGGGGGTGGCCGTGGTGGCTCACACTGGTAATCGCAGCACTTTGGGAGGCTGAGGCATATGGATTGCTTTAGCCCAGGAGTTCGAGACCAGCCTGGGCAACATGGTGAAACCTTATCTCTACAAAAATGAGCCAAGCATGGTGGTGTGTACCTATGGTCCCAGCTACTTGGAGGTTAAGGCAAGAGAATCACTGAACCTGGGAAGTCGAGGCTGCAGTGAGGCGTGATCATGCCACCGCACTCCAACCTGTGTGACAGAACAAGACCCTGTCTCAAACAAACAGACAACCAAACAAAACAAATAAAGAAAGGCAATGGAAATGGAGAAGAGAGATGTCCAGGCAGGGTCGGGAGGCAGAGAGTAATGCAGCAGAGGAGACTCTCTGCTGTCACATTATCGCAGAACTAAACTCTGAGGCTTTGTTTAAAAATTGGTGCATTAAGCTGTTTACCCACCTTGAGAGCATTCAACAGCCCCACATCTGTCATTAGTTTGGATGTGCTCATGGAACCGTCCATGCTGCTCCTGGATGTTATATTAAAGCACTTTTTAATTGCCACATTTTCCAAGGCAGAGAAAGCCTAATCTGAACGCAATTTTAAAACCAACAGCAATCAGCAGAGATTCATCAATTAGCATTCGGCATTAAGCAATGCAGAACATTTTCCAAGGCTCCAAAGGCCTCTCCACACCTGAACATTTTTACAAGGTTCATTCTATCCTGTTTGAATAATATTTGGGGCTCTTGATGCGCAGTCTTAACTGACAGATGCCAAAAGAATAACCTGTTTTCTACCGTAGCTCTTTTCTAACTCAAACAGTACAGCTTCAACAAGGCTCTTTACTCTGCTACACAATTTTTTTAGAAGAAAAAAGTAGCTCTGCTTCAAACCACTAATCATAATTTATTGTAACAATGCTTCCCAGGAAGCAGAGTTCTTGCTATAATTAACTGCTGAGGAGCAGGATGGAGCAACTGTTTATTTAGTTTCAATCTGCTTGTTCAGAATTTGTCGCCCCTTGAAACTTAACTCACAATCAGATTTTAATTCAAAATGTTATGGAGGCATTGTCAACCTTGGGCTAAATATTTCCTATTTTCGCTGTTTCGAGAATTTTATTTATGTTACATCTGCTCTTTTCTCTAATTGAGGGGGAAAAATTTTATTGTAAAATGTTAACGCATTTGTGCCTTTTCCATGAGGTTGAAGTGTATGATTATTGGACATCACAGATATTTTCAAATGCTGGGTTGTGAGAATTCGGAAATGTGAATTTCCAAATACTACTAGGTATTCCTTCATCAAGTATCAAAATGAAGAGCCCTCTTGTTCCATACCAGGTATTCCTTCATCAAGTATCAAAATGAAGAGCCCTCTTGTTCCTCCACTGAGTCTTGTTCTGATCCTCAGTTTCCTTATCTATATAATGGGGATGACAACATGTAGCTTACACAATTGTTGTGGAGATTGAGTATAATCTAAACACTTGGCACAGGACTTGGCATATAGGAAGCAGTTCTTATTTTCATTCTTTACCAGCTAGGGATCAGCAACATGACAAACGGTGAAGTGGGTGAAAGACTAAAATATTTCTGCTTATGGCTGATCTGAGTCCATAATGGGAATTGCCTACAAATGAACGGCAGAGCATGACAGTCTCTAACCAGGCCAGATTTCTAAAATCCTCAGTGCTTAATTCACAATGCAGTCACCAGAACTAAATGGTTTTAAACTACTTGAGTCTCAAGTGGCTGGGGTGACAAATACATCATTTAGTCACCTTCTTAGCTGCTCTGACTTTCAGATCATTTTGTACCATGGACTGAAATTTCCTTCTTCAGAAGGAAGGAAGGGATTTGGTTCCTGGCCTTCTCTGGTGTGAATTCATAAGACTACAGAGTTCTGGAAATTCCTGGCAAGAAAGTTGCTTCATAATGATATATTTCACCTATAGTGATTAAGATGTCACTTCTAGCAGCTGAGAATGTTGTTGTATAGAGATCTAATTTGGTGACACCTAACAATATTAAAATGGCAGCACACAAACCTTTCTGATGCATTTCATTTTTTGCAGATGCAATTCATAGTTTAATTGCTGTCCGTAATGGGATAAAACAATATGTGGTTATGGCAAAACTCTGAAAACAAGAAAAGCATTATGCAGTAAAGAGTTAACTTAGCAGGCTTGGGCTGCTCAAACCCTGCACCTTCTCAAGATTTCAGGACTGGCCCTTGACTCAACTCTTGGTTGATAACCTCTGAGCTTGTGGTGTATCCTGCCTGAAGCCTGAGGCCCTGGGCCATACCAGATAGTGTATGCTCATAATGTAATTTATGGTAAACAACTGTTTTTGTATGCCTGAGGCTTTGGGCCACACTGTGTCAGTTTGACCTCTGAAATGCTGAGGTCTGAGTGGCTGAGGTCATCAGACACTCAAGTGCTGTAGGCTTATGTGACTGATCTCCTGAACACCAAGACTCAAGTAAGTTTCCCTGGTGGGCTACACTTTGTGCATGTCACATTGTTGCTGGGAAAATGAAGCACTATCTGTGTGACTTCACTGGGTAAGGAAAACTAGAAGCATTCCCTAGTTTTTCCTGGACTCCATCCTCTGTGCCCTTTTCCCTTTGTTGATTTTAATCTGTGTTCTTTTCCTGTAATAAACTATAACTGTTAGTATAACAGCTTTTCTGAGTCCTACCAGTGAGTCATAGAACCTGAAGATGCTCTTGGGAACCCTTATTACAAGCATAAAAAGTAAACACTACTTATTATCTGACTTCTAAAGATAGTATTTTCCTTAGAAATAATATATATATATATATATATATATATATATATATATATACACACACACACACACACACACACATTCTATACACTCAAACACTTTTGTTTCTCAAAAGTGGATCATACTACATACTCTGTTTAATAACCTGTTCTCAGTTACTATACAATGAATAAATGTTTATATCTTTAAATATAGACACATTATTTGTACACCATTCCATTGCATAGATTTTGGTGCATTTATTTAACCAGTCATTTACTGATATTCATATATGTTCTTTATAGGTATTATAAACAATGTTCCAATAAACACCCTTGTAGATAGACTTTTTGTAAACTTGTCTAATTATGTGTAACACAGGGACTGTAATAAATATTAAATATTAAAAGCTTTGGTAACGATCACTTGAAGTGATTAATAAGATGTGTTAAAACAGGTAAAGTTCTCAGACTTCTCAGAAGAATCCTGATATTTAAAATGATTGAAACTGGACTAGAATCTGAATCCAGCAAATTCATGAAAACCAGGGTATCTATCATTTTTCAATATGTTCACATCATGGGTTATTAGGTCCTAAAATAGGCATTCTTCATTGACTTAAACAAATAAATAAATATAAATCTTTAAAAAACTTATCCCTTGACTTTCCATTGAGACTTATTATAATTTATTTCCCAAAAGTTTTTTAGCTATTTAAAAAACAAAACAAAACAAGACAAAAAAAACGAAACAGACTGGCCTGGCCTAAAATCAGTACAAGATAAAAGAAAAGAAATCCCACTAGTAGTTTAACTGCCTATCAGAATAAAACTTAACAATCTTCCACTAGCCGTTGACTGCCTGCCAGAATAAAACTTAACAATTTTAGATAAAAACAACATAGCCCAGGATCTCTACAATGTATCATTCACAATGTCTAGCATTCAGAAAAACTTACAAGAAAATCTGATCCATTAAAAAAATGTCCATAATAAAGAGCTAAAAAAGCAAATTAAGCATAGCCATTAATGACTCAGATATAATTACCAGACAAAAACTTGTAAAAACAATTAGTATAAATATGTTAAAGGAGTTAGAGGGAAAGATATAAAAAGAGTGAACAGATAAGAAATCCTGAAAGAGAAAGAAGAGCTCTTAAAAAGAGCCAAATGGTTCTTTTAGAATTGAAAATTAAATATCGAAAATAAAGAATTCATTAGAGAGGTTAACTGAAAACAGAACACAGAAGAAGAAATGAGCCATAAATTAAAAGACAGGTCAGTAAGAAGTATCCAAAATAAGTCACACAGAGAAAATAATAATAAGCAAAAACATCTGGCCAAGCATGGTGGCTCATTCATATATGTATGGAGTCCCAGAAGAAGAACACAGAATGAGGGGAAATATTGTTTAAAATAATGAATAAAATTGTTCCAAAATTGGTGAAATGCATCAATCTACAGATCCAACAAACAAAGTGTACCCTAAGCAGGAAATCCAAAGGAAAGCACACCTGCACACATCATAGACAAACTTCAGAAACCACAGATAAAGAGAAAAATCTCAAAAGTAGCTGATGGGGTAAAAGGGACATGTTACATTCAGGAGAACAATGACAATAATGATTGATGTGGTGGTTAATTTTAGATGTCAATCTGACTGAATTAAAGGATACCCAGATAGCTTGTAAAGTATTATTTCTGGGTATGTCTCTGAGACTGTTTCCAGAAGAGATTGGCATTTGAATCAGTGGACTGAGTAAAGAAGATCCACTCCAGGTGGATGGGTAACATCCAATTGGCTGAAGGACCATAGAATAAAAAGGCAGGGGCTGAATTTCTCCTTCTCCCCACCCCTCTCTCTCTCCCCTAGAGCTGGGGCACCCTTCTCCTGCCCTTGGACATCAGAACTCCAGGTTTTCCAGCTTTGGACTCTGGGAATTGTACCAGCAGTCCCCTCAAACCTTTGGCTTCAGATTGAGAGTTACATTGTTAGCTTCCCTGGATCTGAGGCATGCAGACTAGGTGGGACTGAACCACCCTACTGGCTTCCCTAGGTTTCCAGCTTGTAGATGGTCTATCATAGGACATCACAGGGTCATATAATCACAAAATCTGTACTAAATCCTCTCCCATATATCTGTATCTATTTACCTATCTATCTCTCTATCTCCTATTGGTTCTGTCTCTTTGGAAAACTCTAATACAACTGACTTCTCATAAAAACTAATGGAAGCCAGAAGAGAGTAGAATGTTGTTTTTTAAGCACTAAAAGAAAATACTTGTCTACTTAGAATTCTAAACACAGTAAAAATATCCTTCAAAATGAAGACAAACTACAGGTATTTTTCAGACAAATAAAAATAAAAAGAATTTATTACCAAGAGATCCACACTGCAAAAGGATGCTAAAGGAAAATAATCTTAGATAAAGGCCCAGCTCTGCAGGAAGAAGTAAACAGTCATGGAAATGGTGATGATGTGGATAAACATAGGATTATTTAAAATGTCTCTTTTTTTAAATTTGAAAACAAGCTTATTTTAAAATCTATAGGGAAAGGCAAAGGATCTAAAAGAGCAAAAAAAAAAAAAAAAAAAAAAGCTTTCAAAAAAGAATAGCAAAGTGAAATAAGTAATTCTACCCAATTTTTAGACCTACTATATAGCTACAGTAATCAAGACAGTGTGGTATTGGTGAAAGAATAAACATATAGATCAATGAGACAAGACTGAGAACCCAGAAATAAACCCACACAAATAGGTCCAAAGAACTTTGATAAAGGTACAAAAATAATTCAATGGAGAAAGAATAGTCTAATGGTGCTAGACCAATTGGCAAATAAATAAATAAACCTGACACCATTTTTTTTTAAGAGACAGGGTTTTACTCTGTCACTCAGGCTGGAGTACAGTAGCATTGTCATAGCTGACTGTAACCCCAAACTCCTGGGCTTGACTGATCCTCCTGTCTAAGCCTCCCAAGTAGCTAGGACCATAGGCATATACCAGAATACCTAGCTAATTTATATATATTTTTTGTAGAGATAGGGTCTTGCTATGTTATCAAGGCTGGTTTCAAATTCCTGGCCTCAACAGATCCTCCTGCATCATCCTCTCAAGGGACTGGGATTACAAGCACCTCAAATCTTACATTTAAAAAAATTAGGCTGAGGCTGGGCACGGTGGCTCACACTTGTAATCACAGCACTTTGGGAGGCCAAGGCAGGCAGATCACTGAGGTCAGGAGTTCAAGACAAGCCTGGCCAACATGGTGAAACTCTGTTTCTACTAAAAATGCAAAAAAAAAAAAAAAAAAAAATGAGCCAGGTGTGGTGGTGGGCACCTGTAATCCCAGCTACTCAGGAGGTTAAGGCATGAGAATCACTTGAACCCCAGAGGTGGAGGTTCCAGTGAACTGAGATTATGCCACTGCACTCCAGACTGGGTGACAGAGTGAGACCCTGTCTCAAAAAAAAAAAAAAAAAAAAAAAGAAAATTAGGCTGGGCATGGTGGCTCATGTAATCTTACCACTTTGGGAGGCCAAGGCGGGAGGATTACTTGAGCCCAGGAATTGGAGACCACCTCTGGTAACATAGGGAGACCTCGACTCTACAAAATAAAAATAAAATAATTAGCTAGTGTGGTGGTGCACACCTGTAGTCCCAGCTACTCTGGAGGATCACTTCAGCCTGGGAGGTCAAGCCTGCAGTGAGCTGTGGTTGTGTCACTGCACTCCAGTCTAGGTGACAGAGTGAGACCCTGTCTCAAAAAAATATACATTCAAGATGAACCAGAGACCTAAATGTAAAATGTAAAACTATAAGACTTTTAGAAGAAAACATATAAGAAAATCTTTGACACCTAGGGCTAAGTTCAACATCATTAGACATTAAACCCAGTGCCAAAAGCATGATCCATAAAAGAACAAATTGATATATTAAAATGCTTTTGCTTTGTGAAAGACCATAAAAGGATGAAAAAGACAAGCCACAGACTGGGAGAAAATACATGCAAACTACATATCTGACAAAGGAATTATATTGACAGTATATAAAAAACACACGAACTCAACAGTAAAAAAGCAAGCAATTCAATTAGAAAATAGGCAAAAGACATTAATAGAGATTTGGCAAAAGAGGACATGAAATGAACATAGAAAAGTTGTTGAAAAAACACTAAACATTAGGGAAATGCAAATGAAAACACACTATGGTTTGCATTTGTACTCTAGATTTCATGTGTTGGAAACATAATCCCCAATTTAATAAATTGATTGGATGTGGGACATTTGGGTTGTAATAAGGATTTAATAGAGTCATCAGGATAGGTCCTCCATGATGGGACTGGTGGCTTTATAAGATGAGAAAGAGAAGCTTGAGTGACATGCATACTCTCACCTCTTGGCACGTGGTGCCTTCCCCCATGTTATGATGCAGCAAGAAGACCCTCATCAGATACTGGCACTGTGCTCTTGAACTTCCCAGCATCCAGAATTGTGAACTAAATATATTATATATATTTAAAAGTTTTAAAAAATTTAGAGACGGGCATCTCACTAGGTAGCCCAGGCTGGTCTTGATTTCCTGGTCTCAAGCAGTTCTCCTGCTTTGACCTCCCAAAGTGCTGGGATTACAGCCATAAGCCACTATGCCCAGCCTCTCTCCATTATAAATTACCCAGTCTATGGTATTCTGTTATACCAACAGAAAATAGAATAAAACAGAACCATAATGACATATCATCACAAATCTACTAGAATGACTAAAATAAAAAATAATAATAGCAAATGCTAGTGAGAATGTGGATAAAATGGATCTCTCGTCCCTTTTGCGGCCATCACCTAAGTGGGAGCTGCCAAAATGAAGTTCAATCCCTTTGTGACTTCCAACCAAAGCAAGAATCGCAAAAGGCATTTCAATGCACCTTCCCACATTCGCAGGAAGATTGTGTCCTCCCCTCTTTCCAAAGAGCTGAGACAGAAGTACAACGTGCGAGCCATGCCCATCCAAAAGGATGATGAAGTTCAGGTTGTATGAGCACACTATAAAGGTCAGCAGATTGGCAAAGTATGCCAGGTTTACAGGAAGAAATACATAATCTACATTGAACGGGTGCAGCGGGAAAAGGCTAATGGCACAACTGTCCATATAGGCATTCACCCCAGCAAGGTGCTTATCACTAGGCTAAAACTGGACAAAGACCACAAAAAGCTCCTTGAACGGAAAGCCAAATCTCGCCAAGTAGAAAAGGAAAAGGGCAAACACAAGGAAGAAACAATTGAGAAGATGCAGGAATAAAGTAATCTTGTATACAAGCTTTGATTAAAACTTGAAATGAAGGGAAAAAAATGGATCTCTCATACATTGATGGTGGAAATGTAAAATGAGACAACCACTCTAGAAAATAGTAGGGCAATTACTTATAAAATTAACATACACTTACATTTGACCCAGTACTTGCACTCCTGGGCATTTATCCTAGGGAAACTAAAACTTTCCATCAGTGTTCATAGCAGCTTTATTCATAGTAGCCAAAATATACAAACAGCCCAAATGTCCTAAACGAGTACATGAATAAACTGTGGTACATCCCTACAAGGGAATACTATTCAGCAATAAAAAGGAGCGAGCTATTGATACATGATGCATATTGCATTGGTCTCAGGGACATTATTTCAAGTGGAAGAAGCCTAACTTAAAAAGATTATGTACTGTATTACTTCCTTTATTTAACACTCTCAAAATGACAAAATTAAAGAGACAGAGAACAAATGAATGGGACACAACTGTCAGGATTTTCAGCAGTAAAGTCACTTTCTTGCCTTTGTAATTAGCGGAGATGTACTTTGAGATTACATAAATACCCTTTTGCTCATCAAACTTTTCATTTATTCCTTTTGAAATGTCAGTATGGGTTCATGGTTTCCCACTTTACCTTATAACAGTTATCATCTGTTACTAGCAATATGGACTTTTGTTTGTTTTTGTTTTTTGAGATGGAGTCTCACTCTGTCACCCAGGTTGGAATGCAGTGGCATGATCTCAGCTCACTACTACATCCACCTCCCAGGTTCAAATGATTCTTCTGCCTCAGCCTCATGAACAGCTGGGATTACAGATACCTGCTGCCATGCCCAGCTAATTTTTGTATTTTTAGTAGAGACAGGGTTTTGCCATGTTGGCTATGCTGGTCTCAAACTCCTGACCTCCCAAAGTGCTGGGATTACAGGTGGCCATACGTATTTTGATGATTAAATCATCCCAAATATGGTCAGTGGGAGCTCCCTCATCTAATTTCTTGTCCTTTGGACAAATCTTCATCATTTTCTAAAGACAGTTCTTACTTTCTTTTATAAGATGATCTGAGTTCCTTTTGTATCTCTCCTGCCCCAGTCCTGGAATCAGCTATTTCTCCAAAAAGCTCTGGGTCTCTTTAGTGGGAAATGACATTTAGAAACCAAAATCTGGCACAAGGTATTCAGATTTATTGAGATATCACAGCTCCCAGTACCCTCTCAGTGCACAGAGCTAGGGAATGGTATCTATGTGTGTGTGTGTGTGTGTGTGTGTGTGTGTGTGTGTGTGTGTTTCTTATATCTATCTCTATTAAAAACAATATGCTCACACTAATACCTCCAACCTTACTCCAATACCGCAGTTCATTCTGGTGTCTTCCCTTTCCATATTAGAAAACTCCCTCCTTTGACAGCGACACACTGGTTCTATTTTCCTGAATATATTTACTTATTTGATTACTCTATGTAACCAAGTTTCCTGACAATGCCCCCTGCCACACAGATGTCCCGTCTCAACCAGCTCAGTTCCAACTCCTCATGGTGAACGACTCTGGGAGTGCCCACTCCGTACCCACCTGCCCTGGACCAGCATAAGGTTCCTTACTTCAAGGCCCCTCTTGCTCAGCCCCACCTAGTGGCTTTGGGAAGAGCAAGTAGTAACTTTTCTATGAAAACATAACAATAAAAATCATACAACATGTCTTGCCTCCGTAATGATTCCTGTCTAGTTCACACTCAGTTACTTTCTCTAGTTCTGTCCGAGTTGCAGCTCTGCACCAGTCCCGGTCTGGTTTGGCTCCCGCCAGTCTTTATGAAGCAAGACACCACAAAGACAGTTTCCGGGTTTCCCACGCAGAGGCAGCGTGGCTGCCTTAACCTCATCTGTTCTGTAGTGGAACCTGCTGGGTGACCCAGAGCCTTCCCTGCATCTCAATCCTCTCAACTTTCTGGCTTTCCCCTCCGTTTCCACTTAAATGCAGCCTGTCATTTTATGCTAGTCCCCTCCAGACCATTCGAGAGAAGGAAAAACACTGAACCAATTACATTTTAACGCTAGTCCATTTTTTGTAAAAGAGGAGGCACTGTGAACACCGTGAGGCTGGTGAAAAGCAGGGGAATAAATGGATGCTTTCTATCTAGGACGCAGAGTTGGTGTGGAAAGTAACCCGCAGGTAGTCCAGGGGGTGAGGGGCTCATCTGGGTCTGATTAAACGATGCTGCCCCGGGGCAGGGGCTTTGGAGAAATCTGACCCATAGTCCTCAGCTGTGAAGGCAGGGTCACTCAGCAGACCTTACATCCAAGCTCCCACCCCAGGGCTGTGACAGCCTGCATGGGTGAATTAACCTTGCTTTTGACACCTCTCACCTCCAGCTTTAGAGTCCTCTATTGGGACTTCTTCTCTACTGAAGATGATGATCTGATTTCATTTCCTTCTGGAGTCTCTGTCATGTTGGCACTAACATCATCAATGAAGCCAGCTAATGCCTGCAGTGGTTTAATCTCCCACTTTGCAGAAAATATTCATATTTTAACAGGCGACTCCTAAAAATGCAATGCTTTTCCTACTGGGAGGAGGTCCAGTGGTGGACTTCCCATCAATGGGAGAGATGTTTGGGGAGCACCTGCCTTCCTTGCTACCCTCCCAACCCCACTGTGGAGTCTCAGTCACCTGGCCTGGGGAGTGGAGGTGGGGTGTGGAGGTGAGGAGCAGAGGGCATCCTCAAAGCACAGACCCAAAGTAGGCTGTGTCACCTTGCAGCTGGCACCAGCTACCTGCACTGGGCCAGGGGTGGGTAGAGCCGTGTACGGAGAGACTGAGCCAGGACAAGAGAGAGGACAGAGTGGGCAACACCTGGAGTGGTCTGGGTGGGCCTCTCTTCCAACACTCCAACCACCTGCCCACCAGAGCCTGGGCTTTCCCATGGTTTCTGTGCAGTCCCGGGTGTCAAGTACCTCAGGTCGACAGAGCAGGCTCTGCTGCGGACCTGCGTCCCTCCGGCTGCAACACAAGACACGAGGGGTCAGAGCAGCGCCCGGGTCCTGTGTTGTAGCCCGAGGTCTCACACTGTGTCATGGTGAGCCTGACCTGCAGCACCTGCCGGCTTCTTCTTCCAGGTGGGCTGCCCGGCTTCTGCTTGGGAAATCTGACTTGCTGTGCATCCAGATGAGGAAGCTGTAAAAGAACAGAGGCTTGCATCAGTAGAGGGCTCTGGGACTGGGGCTCAGCAGAGATCGTGACCTGAGAAGTCTTGGCTGTGACCGGCGAGGATTCCTGCCTTGGGCAGTGTAGATGACCTGTGCTCCAAGTGAGCAACGAGCCTGATGGAAATGCTCCGAGAGGTGAGGGGCTTTGCACACAAATACTTCACTGTCTACATGCCTTTTCCTTTAAACAATGAATTATGGCTGTTTACAAGCCACTAATTATGGTTTATCATAACAAGACTTCCTAGGAAATGGGTTCCTACTCTAATACTCCGATGAGAATTTTATAAATGCCAAGCGAGTACAATGAATTGCCTTGAGTTATAATAAGTATCTGCACTTTGGGAGTAAGGCAGTAAACACAGTGTTACTGCTATCCATTTCCCATAGGCCTCTGAAGGATTTATTACTGATTTATGGTTTCTTTATATTCAAAAACTGCTACATATCATTTTTATGCAGATTATGTTAGATGAGTCATGTCTGGTTTTTCTTACAAAATAAAATGCGGCAGGCCCAGAACCGAAAAAGTGTCCCAACTTCAGTCCCTCCAAAGGTGACCTATTGAGATTCCTCCCCGGGGTGCGTAATCATGGGCTGAACTCTGCAGAGCTCCTGGGCTGCAGGAGTGAGGAGTAGGCGCTGGTGCTGCTCTCCTAGCTTCAGTAAAGTGGACCCATCAGTTTTGTTCAACAAATCGTTCGGGAAGGCTGTAGACTTTGAGCACAGGTGAGACATTAAACAGAAGTGTAGAAATTAGGTGTCACATGGTTTTCTACCAACAAAAGCAGACAAAAGTAGGAGGAAGAGGGATAACAATATCACACCCATATCTTGTACAGGAACTTAAAGTTGAACAATTTAGAGGGGGGAAATCCGTTCTCTGCCTAAATTGTCTAAAAGACGGAGGGACTCTTCCCAGCTGACCAGGGTACTCCCCACTGCATCTGAATCTGTGCAGAGCTGTAGAGGCATATGTTCTCCAAAGACGTTATTTTCCCTCCAAACTCCTTTCTCAGGCTGGGCACTCGTGATCTAAGACTGCATCAGTCCCTGAGAAGCAACAGAGGACTCGTATACTTTTGAAGACACCATTGTCTCTGAGCCCAGCACAGGGCCTCTGAAAAATGAGAGCTTCTCACGGAGCCACCAGGCAGTGGCCTGCTACTGGCTGTTGGGAGACGCTCCCCAGTCCCCAGGACCCAGTCCCCTGCTTCACAAGTCCAGATACCTGATACTATCCAAGTTCCCAGGCTTGGGGGGCTGGATCCTGCTGACAAAACTCTGAAGAAACTGAATTCTGCACGTGCTTTCCTTGCCTTTGAAAGGCAGCAGAAGTGGAGTTGCATTATCAGGTTCTGTCTGAAGAAAGTGAAGGTATCCCAGTGCTCATCTGCAACTTCTGACTGCGAGCATATGCAGCAGGCACCCTGGCCCTGTATTTTCAGCAACTAAGGAACACAGAGGCAGCTAGGACAGTGGGGAGAGAGCCCGTGGTGATGCAAGGGCAAGGAGCCTCAGGCTCTGGCCTCGAAGCAGGGAGAGAGGCAGGATGGGCACATCCCAGAAGCAGACCCAGAGTGGTGGCTCACATGACCTGCTTACTTGCATGATGCTTAGAGAGCTGGCTGATTCTCAAGTTCCCCAGGAACCAAAATGCAGGCCAGGCAGGGACAGAGCCTTAGCCTGTGGGAGCCCCTGCACCTACCTCACAGCACATCCTCCCGGGTGCTGCAGGCCAGGCCTTCTTTCCTGAGTCAGAAGCCAGGCCCACGTGGGGGGCTCAGCTGGAACAACAGAAGTGCAGGTCCGAGGCTCAAATGGTGGAGGGCGGCTGGTGGTGGAGGTAAATGAAAACAAGACAAGCCTCCTGTCCCAGCTCGGTGCCTGGGACCTTCTACCCCAACCCTACCCAATATGGTCCTGAAGGGAACCAATCATTTCCTCTACACCACGCTGAGATGGGGCTATCTGGCTTGTTTGTGCCAACAAGAGGTCAGAGCGAAGAGAACAGGAGCCAGAAAGAAAAGCTTAGAGGAAAACTTCAAGCTCATGAAAACCACCTGCGGGACAGGAGAACAAGGAGATCAGCAGGTGGGAGGAATGTAGTGGGGGGGGGCGGAGGAGAAAGAACGCTGTGGTTATTAAGTCTGTAGCAGGTGGAGGGCCAGGGTTCTCTCAGGAATAAGTTCTCAGATTTTCTTTTTCTTTTTCTTTTTCTTACTTTTTATTTCTTTTGAGACAGAGTCACATTCAGCCACCCAGGCTGTAGTGCAGTGACACAATCTCGGCTCACTGCAACCTCCACTTCCTGAGTTCAAGAGATTCTCCTGCCTCAGCCTCCTGAGTAGCTGGGATTACAGGCACATGCCACTATGCCTGGCTAATTTTTGCATTTTTAGTAGAGACAGGGTTTCACCATGTTGGTCAGGCTGGTCTCAAATTGCTGACCTCAAGTGATCCACCCACCTCTGCCTTCCAAATTGCAGGGATTACAGACGTGAGCCACTGAACCCAACCTCAGAATTATTATTTAAGGAAATCACTCACTCTTGTGTTCATTTAACAAACATAACAGGCCTTGTGCTGAGCACTGGACATAAGGTAGTGAAACCTTCACCCATTTGGGCCACGGTTGGATTCTGTTACCTGCAGCCAAATGCAATCCTATTTCACATCCAAAGGAACGGGAGAGAGGTTAAGGGTGTGGGCTGTACAGGGCTTAAGCTTCAAAAGACTGAAATGGAGAAGGATTTGGGGAAACAAGTGGAGAACTGACTAACTGAATGGCCAGTGGCCTTGGTGAAACACAGCTGGATCTCAGGGAAGAAATGAGCCCACATGGAATGTCCTGGCGGCATCCCTCCATGGAGGGTAGTAGGAGGTGCTGGGCAGACTCAGGGCAGACTGAGGCATGCACCAAGAGGGCTATAGACAGAACTCCCACCCTGGGCTACACATCCAGGGTGCAGGCCCTTGGGTGTCCCCATGAAGGAAAGAGCTCACTACAACCTACCTGGCAGTTTGGGAAGAAAAAGGGCTGTGTCAGAGACCAGAGTACCCAGAGGCCCCTGACTGTGCATGCCATCAACGGCCCCATTTCCCTGGGAGACGGGCTCCTTGGTCCCTCACACGGCTACCCCTAGGGTACCCCAAGCATGCACATAGACTGTCCTAGTATGACAGTCTTGGTTGAGGGAGCAATGAAGAAAGGAGCTTGGTCCTCTCCGCAACCTGCTGCTTGGCCCAAGGACGGGAGCCATGCCCTGAGGGAGGTGGCGAGGATGAGGCCTGAAGGAGCCTGGCAAGAGAGACCAGGACAAAGCCGCTGTTGATTCACTAGGAGCTCTAGAAAGCTCCTAAGACTGGCCAAGAAGTGCGAGACTGCAGAGCTATTTGGAAAATGGCCATCAGTGTGCGGGGTGGTGGGGTGCCCATGGCGCCAGCAAGGCGGCCCACCTGCCTTCCATTTGCTGCAGGTTCTTTTTGCACTCTATTTTCCTCTATTTATTTTTACAACCTAAAAAAAGGCTTGTACGTTAAATAGTCACCTTTCATCCATTTGTAATTCTCTCCCTCTGGGGCACCATGAATTTCTTTTATATTATTATCATATTAGAGAACCTAATACGTTTTCTCTCCCTGCCTTCAGCACATGGCCTCACAGATGCTTTCCAAAGCAGGCCCAAGAACACACAGGGAGGGGAGAGGAAGGGACGGGAGAGGAAGGCAGGGGAGGGCAGAAGCTCCTGCGAACCATCCCCATTCCTTGCCAAGCCACATCTCACTAATTTTGTTCAATAAAACACCTCCTTAGTAAAATGTCTACACACATTTTTTAAAGAATGCTAATGAGGATGACTCACACCTATCACCCCAGCACCATGGTAGGCAAAGGCGGAGGATACTTGAGCCCAGGAGATCGAGGTTGTAGTGAGCTGTCACTGCCACTGCACCTTAGCCTGGGCAACAGAGTGAGATCCTGTCTCCAAAAACAAAGAATAAATAAGCCAGGCACTGTGCCTCACACCACCTGAGGCTGGCAGATTGTTCTGAGTCCAGGAGTTTGAGACCAGCCTGGGCAATATGGTGAAACTGTGTCTCTACAAAAAAAAAAAAAAAAAAAAAAAACATAAATTTACTGGGTATAGTGGTGCACACCTGTAATGCCAGCTACTTGGGAGGCTGAGGTGGGAGGACTGAGAGAGAGAGAGAGAGAGAGAGAAAGAAAGAAAGAAAGAAATGCTAATGAGAAAAGAAATCATAAGCACCTTAGATTCTACCATGTTATTTGGAGGACAGCGTATAGCAATGGAGAAGTGCTACTGACCTCAAAATCAGAAAAACAGCTTTTGAATTCTACACTGCAGTGTCATCACTCTGTGGCTTTAGATAGTCATTCAAACTTTCTAAGTCTCAGTTTTCTCCTCTGCAAAATGGCTACATTAAAACCTGTCCTGGCCTCTGCACAGAGTTATCTTCATAGGTAAAACAGCATAGGGTCTTCTCTCTTACCTATTAAATGAGAATGCTGGTACTTCCAAAAACTACCAGGAGTGAACACTAACAATAAAATGTTATATTGATGCAAGATATTGGCAGAATTATTATTTAAGAAATTACTCTTGTATTCATTGAACGAATATAGCAGGCATTGTGCTAAGCACTGGATATAAGGTAACGAATGCCTCACCTGTTTGGGCCATGGTCAGATTCTGTTACCTGCAGCCAAACGCCATCCTATTTCACATCCAAAGGGACAGAAGAGAGGTTAAGGGTGTGGGCTGTACCAGGGCCTAAGCTTTGGAGCCAGTTTGTTCTAACCCAGTTTAGGAGCTATGTCACCTGGGGAATATTATGTAATTCCTCTGAAAACAAGTTTCTGTATCTGTAAAATGGTTGATGGGGTGACCATGAGGGGAATAAGGTGTAATTCACAGAGCACGCCATGAGTAGCAGCTGCTGTTGCTGCCACATGTATTAGTGTAACGAATTGAACATTCATACGTTAAAATTGTAGGATTTTTACCAATGTGATGGTATTAGAAGGTGGGGCCTTTGGGAGGTAATTAGGTCGTACGGGTGGAGGCTTTATGAATGGAACTGGTGCCCTTATGAAGAGACACAAAAGAGAATATCTCTCTCTCTTTCTCTTTCAGCCACATGAGGACACAATGAGAAAGTGGCTGTTTGTAAGCCAGGAAACGGATCCTCACCAGACATCAGATCTGCTTGTACCTTGATCTTGGACTTCCCACCCTCCAGAACTGTGGGAAATACAATTCTGTTGTTTATAAGTCTGTGGGACTTTTATAAAGCAGCTCAAATGGACCAAGACAACCAGCAATCCTGTTTCCTTCACGATGACACATTTTGTGATGACATGATGGCTTGCCGCTTAGGATCCCCACAGAAATGACCTTGCATCCACTCCTCTCTTGTGGTCATCTAGATCCCACTCAGTAGATGACCCGCCAACTCTTCTGTCTCCCAAAGGATGAACTTGCCTGTGAGGCAAACCCAGGATGTGCCCACACTCTTCTGAGAGCAGATTTCAGAGAAGGGGCAGTCACCTGGCTGGCAGTCACAGAAGTGGCTTAGCTCCTTGAATGTTGCAGGGGCTCAGCATGCTTGGCTGAATGAACAGACCAATCAGTGAGGGTCTGACCCTTCATAGAAAGCATGGTTATAAGCTTTTGCATTTGCTGTGCACATACTATATGCCAAGCACACTCTCAGCAAGTAGGAAAGATCCTAACCAATTCTGGTGATAAGTCTGGGACTCCCAGCAGGTGTGGCTTACCCTCTTGGAGATCCAAGGCACATCTCATGAAACCATTTGAGCGTGGAATCAGTTCAAAATTACAAAATATCAGCCTGTATATAAAATAGAGTTAGTAAATTGCTTTCAGAATATCAAAGGCAGGGAAGCCCTGCTAGGCAGAGAGAAGGTATCTTGGAGGCTGGGACCCCTTCCCTGCTGTACCCTGTGCATCCTGATGAAACACGCTGCAGGAGGCCAGAACACCATGACAATGTAACTCACTGGCTCACCTTCCTCCAGACTTGGCTTGACACAGCCTTGTCAGCATCCCCGACACTATTTTTAAATTGCTACTTCCCCTCTCAGGCCCTGGACCCCTGTGGTGGTCTCCCAATCAGGCTTCCCTTCTCATTGTCTCCCCTTGTGTCACCTATTAGTTACCCCACTTCCCAAAGAATAAAGCTGAATCCTTAGCCAACATTTAAGACGCTTTACTTAAAAGCATCTGGTCTCTGCCATACTCCCCGATGGGTATTTCACAGTCCAGAAGAACTAACCGCTTACTTGCCTGTCTCCCCCATGACTCTGCCCACACCCTCCCCTCCTTGGGGCACTCCCCCTTCCCCATTCCTGCCCTTCACTGTACTGCCCACCCTTCCAAGGGCAGCTAAGGGGTCCCTTCTCATAAGACACCCCCCTTCTTACCTCAAGTGTTAAGCTTGTCCTACATTTTTGACTTTTTTTTTTATACTGCAGGTCTTTTTTTTTTTTCTTGAGAGGAGTCTTGCACCCTCTGCAATCTCCACCTTCTGGGTTCAAGCGATTCTCCTGCTTTAGCCTCCCAAGTAGCTGAGACTACAGGCATGTGCCAGCATGCCCAGCTGATTTTTTTGTATTTTTAGTAGAGACAGGGTTTCACCATGTTGGCCAGGATGGTCTCGATCTCCTGACCTCATGATCTACCTGCCTCAGCCCTAAAGTGCTGGGATTACAGGGGTAAGCCATCATGCCCGGACTATACTGCAGTTCTTTTTAAACAATAAGTATTTCTTAAACTCCAGGGTTGTAAAACTCTGTTTGATCAGGAACTGAATTATATATGCCTTTGTGTACTCTGCGGTCTCTAATAAGGTATCTTGGATATTGAGGGTATATAATAAATATTTGCTGGACAAATTAATATTTCATTGCTTCACACAAATTTTCCTATTTATCATTGAAATAGCCTTTTTCTTCCACACACATAATACAACAATTCAGTATCTCAGAAGATTTCACTGATATAATTTTCTCAAGCACAATTATTAATAATTTGCTTTAAATGTTCATTTAAGTGCCCAACGTGAAGATAAGAGATCTGCTTTCCTGTTAATGCTCACACTAAACCACAATTATCTGTCATAAGAGGCACGAAGAGGTGTGAAGATGAAAGCTCAGAAGGTCGGATGTGCTGTCTCAAAATCCTGAAGTGGGGGACAATTATCAGCAGCCTAAAGTGCTGGCGGGCACTGGAGGTCATTGGTTCTGAATGTCATAGAATGCAGTCTCCCTTCCCCCACCCCACTCCCCCCGCCAACACACACACACTACACACAGATGCAAAGCCATCCTTCTCTCTTCTGAGAAGGAATGTCCACAAAAGCACAGGTTTTGAGATAACTGAAGTGTGCATATTGAAGAACCAGAACTCAAAAACATGCAAGAGTCCAATCGGGACTGCCTAAGCTTTTCTAAACATGAGATTCTCAACATAATTCAACCTTTCATTTATTACTCAGGCTCATTATTATGAATATTATTTATTGTGCTCTGCAGTCATACTGTGATTTTCTCAGCAGCACTGTGCCTTTTCCTCTCAATTGCTAAAATATTTAGTTTCTGCATCTGCTTTTCATCATCTTTCCATCTTGGTATAACTGTTAGATTCTTTGTTGTCATTTCATAAGGGGACAGCCTGCAGAAGTTGTCTCTCCTACCCCTGTAACAGACATATATGTCTTTGCAAAGGCCAGGAGACTAGATGGTGAAGTTGATCAGAGCTGTATCAGAGTAAGATGCATGTTGCTAAGGTAGAGAACAAGCGGTTCCGGTTACATCTGAGGCCTTTTCTTACTTGCTCCCTGGCTCCCTAGAAAGTTCAAGGTGTAAGTAAAGAAACACAGTTCAGAACGGAAATGGCAGGAAAGCTCTGAAACAGTGTCAGTATAATCTCTTGTCATCAGCTATTTATTTTCAGCACACCAGCAACATTCATCACATTAGATTAATGCCACTAATTTGAATTTTATTAGTTTTGTAGTTTTTATTATATTTGGTTCAGAAATTTGTTTTGGCTTTATAGCTGTATATGAGCTTTTGTTTATTTATGTAGCATTATAATAATAAAGTCAACACTGGGGGTCCTTAAGAATTTTTCTCGGGCCGGGCGCGGTGGCTCAGCCTGTAATCCCAGCACTTTGGGAGGCCGAGGCGGGTGGATCACGAGGTCGAGAGATTGAGACCATCCTGGTCAACATGGTGAAACCCCGTCTCTACTAAAAATACGAAAAATTAGCTGGACATGGTGGTGTGTGCCTGTAATCCCAGCTACTCAGGAGGCTGAGGCAGGAGAATTGCCTGAACCCAGGAGGTGGAAGTTGCGGTGAGCCGAGATCGCGCCATTGCACTCCAGCCTGGGTAACAAGAGTGAAACTCCGTCTCAAAAAAAAAAAAAAAAAGAATTTTTCTCAGTCCTGCCTTTTGTGCCAGCACCTGACATTTAGCCTGCTCTCACTGGGGTTCCTGTCCTTTGCCTCAGTTCTTGACTAGCAGTCGTTACTGTTTAGTGTAAAATGCCTGGCAATAAACACTCTTGCCAGTGAAGGTGCTGATGGCCAGCAGGGGAACTTGGTTATAAAGCTATAAAGGGGTCACCTGGGGCATCTCAAATATACTGACACTCATCTTTTTATGCTATCAAAGTATCCATGAAGCTTTTAAAAAAATTAAACTTATTATTTTGAGATAATTGTGGATTCACATGTCCTTGGAAGAAATAATACGAAGATTGTATATGCCCTTCACCCAGTTTCCCCAGTGGTAACAGCTTGTAAAATTACAGTAATATCACAACCAGGAAATCGACATTGATACAATCCACTAATCTTAATCAGATTTTACCAGTCTAACATGCACTCACTCCTTTGTATTTATTTTTGTGTTATTTTGCGTTTAGTTCTATGCACTTTTATCACACGTGTAGGTTCACATATCCATCACCACAGCAAGATACAGACCAACTTCATCACCACAAGGATCCCTGGAGCTGCCCTTCTCTAGCCACATACCCCTCCCTCATGTGCCACACATACCCCATAAACCCCTGGCAACGGCTCTATATACTCCATTTCAATAATTTTTTATTTCAAAAAAGTTATATCTATGGGATCATATAGTATGCAACCTTTCAGGACTGTCTGCTTGTACTCAGCATAATTCCCTTAAGACCCACCCAAATTGTTGCATCAATGTTTGCTCCTTTCACTGCTGAGCAGTATTCCATGGTGTGGATGTACTGCCGTGTCTTTAACCATTTACCCATGGAAGTACATCTGGCTTGTTTCCAGATCTGGGCTATTATAAAGCTGTATCTGTGGACAGATTTTCATTTGAATGTAAGTTTTCATTTCTCTGGGGAAAAAATTCCAAGAGTGAGAATGCTGGGTTGTAGGATAATTGTACGTTTAGTTTTAAAAGAAACTTCCAGACCTTTCCAGAGTGCCTGTACCATTTTACTCAACATTACATTTTAGAATTCTCTTAAAGAACATGTGGGCTGGGTGTGATGGCTTAAGCCTGTAATTCTAGCACTTTGGGAGGCCAAGGCAGGAGTATCACTTGAGCTCAGGAGCTCAAGACCAGCCTAAACAACACAGGAAAATCTCTTCTCTACAAAATATTTAAAAATTAGCCAGGGTATAGTCTCAGCTATTCTGGAGACTGAGGCAGGGGGATCGCTTCAGCCCAGGAGGCTGAGGATGCAGTGAGCCATGATTGTGCCATTATACTCCAGCCAGGGTGACAGAGAGACCCTGTCTCAAAACACACACCACACACACACACACACACACACACACACACACACACAAATATGTGGACCCCAGTTTACAAAATCACTAACTTAGCAAGTAACACCAGATAACTAAAATATCGGCAAGGTGTTCTTGAAGATATAAGAAGGAAAATGGCTAGTACTAGGGGGGAAATAATGTTAAGAACATAATGAGTAGATATTGAAAAAACTTACAAGAGTTTCAATTAGTTGTCTGCCTCCCAAATGGTGGAAGCTTGAGTTTTGGAAACAGTGTCCCTTGTTGTGGGGGAAACATTCTAAATGGCCTTTTGGCTATTTGAACGTAAACCAAGTCCCCACTTCCTCGGGTCTCCTGTTTCTAGAAGTAGATCTACAGGAAAGGAGCTGGAGGTTGCTTGATGCTGTACATAGAAGGTGCCTCGCAGCTGACATAGGTAGGGCTCTGAAGTTCCAGTTTCAGATCCCTTTCCTGTACAGGTCACTTCCTAGACCCTGGAAACATGGTCATAAATTTCCATAAGCTTTCTAAAAGTAAGATATTTTAACCTCAATTAAATAAGACACTGCCTAATTCGACACCAACCTTCCCTATCTATGTCACTTCATCTGAAGGCCAGGTGATGGGAGAACAGTCACAAGTGTTTAGGGGATGCAGTAAGATAAATGAAGTTGGGAACACATGTAGTTTGGGTTTAGTGAGATCTTCTACACGGTTTGCAGTCACTTCTACATGCAGTTACTGCCAGCTGCTCTGATGCAAGAACATCTTTGCCACCCTCTGAGCCAACTCCCCAGGCCTGGCCCTGAGTGTTGAGGGCTAGTGGTCAGATTGTAACATGAACATGTCTTGGGGGCCCCAGCAACAGAAGTATGTAGGTAGGAGGAGAAATACGTTTGAAATGCACGGAGGCAGAAGCTGATCTGTGGAAAATTCCTTGAATCATCACGATGAGTAAAATTATAGGCAGAAAATTCAGATCTCATCAACCCTATTCAGAATGGAAGTTCTTCCTTATCAGTCATAGTTTTGATAATGAAGCTTATACGATTATAAATGCACCATAACGTTCCCGTTTTTGGTAAAATAAACTTTGTCGAAATCTCTGTGCTTGTGTGACATGACTTGGAAAATCCTACCAACACCGAGTACGCCTATGTGGGAATTGCATGTTTCATGTATCCCAACATATCAGATCAGATTTTAACATATCTGAAACATCTTGTCGTGATGAAGTTTGGTAGTTCCAGGTGAAATAAATTTTGATCACTCTTGTAAAGGAAAATACGCTAATTAAAAATTATCTATTTGAATCTGGCAGATAATCAAAGTGTATGCAGCCAAAAAAAGGGGAGAGAACATAGAAGCTATGACTTAATTAAAATAATAGGCTATTTTCCTAGATTTAGTGCTATTTAAGGTATATTTCAGCTTTTAAAAATTTGCCATTTGGGTGGTTTTTTTTCTCATTCTATATAAATACTTTGTTTTTCTTTCTATTTTTTCTTTTTTGGAGATGGAGTCTTGCTCTGTCGCCAGGCTGGAGTGCAGTGGCATGACCTCAGCTCACTGCAACCTCCACCTCCTGGGTTCAGGTGATTCCCCTGCCTCAGCCTCCTGAGCAGCTGGGACTAGAGGCACACATCACCATGCCCAGCTAACTTTTGTGTTTTTAGTAGAGACGGGGTTTCACTATGTTGGCCAGGATGGTCTTGATCTCCTGACCTTGTGATTCACCCACCTCGGCCTCCCAAAGTGGTAAGACTACAGGTCTGAGCCACCATGCCCGGCCCTATATAAATACTTTCATAACTAATTTAGTATTCATAATTCTGCAATCTGCCCCACTCTGAAGGCCACCTCTTTGGAAAAACATGAGTGTTGTCTGGGTGGACTCAAACCGACCTAACTCTGCCTGTGAAGTGTCACTTGTCATTGTCTGGGTTACCTGGGTTGTTGTTTTCTGGAGGTCCACGGTGAAAGTTCAGATTGTGAGAAACATACAGTTACAGATTTCTCCCTTTGCCCTGCCAGCAGAGGAGGCTGGTCCTCAGTCTAGAGCTTATCAGACTGTTCAGGGCAGAGTAACCCTGACATTTTTCCAGTTTCTTGAAGCCACCTGCTTCCTTGGCTCATAACTGTGTCACTCTGACCTCTGCTTCCTTTGTCACATTCCCTCTTTGACAGTGACTCTCCTGCTTCCCTCTTACATGACACTTGGGATTATCTCTGGATACTCCAGGATTATCCACCCACCCTGCCATTTCAAGATCCTTTTGCCATATAAGGGAATATACAGGTGCTGGGGATTTGCAGGTGGACATCGTTGGGGGCCATTATTCTATTACAACCTCAATTTGCTGTGTGATCCTGAACAAGCCATCCACCTCTCTAAGCCTGCCTCATCTTGTGTATCATGAATAATTGAACTAAATTCCATCTTTCAGCTCCAAAATGCTGTGATTCTATGACCCAGGATTCACCAGCATATGTTGGTGAGATGGAAACTCAAGCCAACTGCCATGTCTCTGATTATGAGTGAGACTGTCCCTGTGGAAGCAAAATAGCATGGGCTGATACCAGGACCTGTGGCCTCTCAAGGTGTTTCCCTGCTCAAACTAGCCAGGTATCTTAGATTTTGTTTTGCTTACTATCTCTCTCTCTCTCTCTCTCTCTCTCTCTCTCTTTCTTTTTGAGATAGGGTCTTACTCTGTCACCCAGACTGGAGTGCAGTGGCATGATCTTGGCTCACTGCAACCTCTGCCTCCTGGGTTCGAGCGATTCTCCCACCTCAGCCTCCCCAGTAGTTGGGACTACAGGTACCCACCACCATGCCCAGCTAACTTTTTATATTTTTAGTAGAGATGGGGATTCACTATGTTGGTCTCAAACTCCTGACCTCAAGTGATCCACCCGTTTCGGCCTCCCAGAGGGCTGGGATTACAGGCATGAGCCACCACACCCGGCCTGTTTTGCTCCCTATTTTGAGTAAAGCTGTTTCATGGAGTAAAGATAGCAACTCTTTGTTGTTCTTCATGTTTGGATTTGCAAATTCAGCCCTTAAAACATCTGTTTTCCCTTAGGTGCTTTATTTAACTAACATAACATGTAGGATTGCTCTTTTACCTCCTCCCTCAGTGGCATTCTGATAGAGCTTGGGCCCTACCCTCAGCTCAGTCCATGTCACAGCCTTGATCTCACCTCCAGCAAGGTTTCCTCTCACCTGTCTAGCCAGAGGAGCCAGGGGCCAGGACTGCAGAGGGGTCTCTTGGAGGGCCTGCTCCCCCTCCCGCCCTCCCTCCATTGGGTCTCCACTCCTTAGCGGGGCTGTGGTGGGGGAGGTGGAGGGGGATGCAGAAGAATGGGCGAGAGGAGCTGGACAAGTGGCCTCCCTTGCCCAATGCCTCAAAGTCAACCGTGCTAGCTGTTGATGTCCTGTGGGGAGGAGGCACCCAAATGCTGCTGTGTCAAGGGGTGAGACAGGCTTCCTCAGAGGCCTGCAGGAACCACACCAGCACACCCTTCCCTCACCCAGGAACATGACAGGCCTTCCCTACTCAGTCCGCTCCACTCCCCCAGCTCCGGCCTCCAGCAGTTCCCGCACCCCACATTCCTAGCTCAGCCAGTGACTCAATGACACTTAAGCCAGGGAACTACCACCATTTTGGCCACAATGAAGGGCAGGCCTGTAGGCTGCTTCACTGCAGGCAGCCCTCTCCTTACTACACCAGCCCTCATAGGTTCCTAGCCCCTCACGCAACAAGTGTGCTGCATATGCAGACATTTGATCAGGAAATTAAGTGCCAGTCACCTTTTCTGCCATTCACTGACTCTGCAAACATGTGTCAATAACCAAGGATGAAGCAGGCAAGGCTGGAGGCACTAGGAATATCACAGACATAAAACTCCTGCCCTCATAGAACTTACAAATAAGTAAATCACATGTTAGAGGGGAGGGGAGATTGACCAAGGTGAGAGGGTGAAGAGTACCAGCAGCACGGGGAGTTTCAATGGATTGGTCAGAGAAGGTGATGTTTGAGCACAGACTTAAAGGAGGTGAGGAAGCAGGCCCTGCAGATATCTTGGGGAAGGTGCCAGGCAGAAGGAGCTGGTAGAAGGCCCTGAGCAAGAACTTATGCATGATGTCCAAAGAATGGGGAGGAGGCTAGGGTGGCTGGGCTAAGTCGACAAGGGTGAGCAGTCAGAGGTGAGGTTGCAGAGGTGAGTCCCAGGGCAAGCGAGAAAGGCCAGAGAGGCTACTGTAAGGCCTCTGGAACTTACTCTGAATTCAAGAGAAAACATTGTAGGGCAGTGAGTAGGACAGTGATCCATGATCTGGCCTTTTTTTTTTTTTTTTGAGACGGAGTTTCACCCCTGTTGCCCAGGTTGGAGTGCAATGGCATGATCTTGGCTAACTGTAACCTCTACCTCCCAAGTTCAAGAGATTCTCCTGCCTTAGCCTCCTGAGTAGCTGGGATTACAGGTGTGAGCCACCATACCTGGTGGATCTGGCTTTTAATAGGACCCCTCTAGCTGCTCTATGGACAGCAGACCACAGTGAAACAAGGGCAGAGGCAGAGAGACCAGTCAGGAGGCTATGAGTGAGCCAGGCCAGGGGTGATGGGGGCTTGGACCAGCAAGGTAGCTGTGGAGATGGTGAGAAGTGATCAATTCTTCATGTATTTTGAAGTAGAACCAACAGAATTTCTTGATGTGATGAGAAGGGTAAGAGAATAAGAGGAGTCAAGATTTTTTTTTCCTGAGCACCAGGAAAGATGGAGTCTCCATTAACTGAGATGGGAGGAGGAGCAGGCTGGGTGGGGGAGAGGGAGATCATGTTCGTTTGGACGTGTTCAGTTTGAGATGTCTATTAGGCATTCAACGGTAACAACAGGGAGGCAGTGGACTTCAGAGGAGAAGGCCAGACAAGATGTGTAAAGTGAACAGCTGTCAGCATCTAAATAATATTGAAAGCCGTGAGATATGGGAGAAAAATAGAGCCCAGAAATAGATCCACATAATGTAGTCAACCAATCTTTGCCAAAGACAAATTAAGTAGAGAAAGAATTATCTTTTCAACAAATGGTGCTGAGACAACTGGATGTCCATATACAAAAAGTGAAACAGACATAGAACCCTACACTTTTCACAAAAAAGCAACTCAAAATGGATCATGAACTGAAATGTCAAATACAAAGCCATGTAATTTGTAGAAGAAAATATAAGATTAAATCTATGTGACCTTGGGTTTAGTGATGAGTTTTTAGATGCAATGCCAAATGCATGATTCATAAAAGAAAAAAATTGATAAGCTGAACTTCATTAAAATAAAACCATGGGATTGGATGAGACCACTAAGGGAGGGAGTACAGAGAGAGAAGAGAAAGAGTCCAAGGACAGAGGCTCTAACATTTCCAGCACCTCCATAAACAGCTCTCTTGAATTCCCTTTGTTTTAAGAGAGCTGGGATAGGGTTGGAGATACAAATTTGGAAGTCAGCATAGAGAGTATCTAAAGCACACCAGCCCCTATGAGATACCTGGAGGGTGCTCCAGGCAGAGAAGAGAGGTATAAAATCAAGCCCTGAAAAATCTCCACCCTGTAGTGGTTGATCATGATGAGTGGTAGCCAACATGGCAGAATGAAGAGAAACAGCAGTGAGGCAGTTGAGCCAAGAGACAGTGCCCTTTCTGAGGCCAGGGGAAAAAGTACTTCAAGAAGGAAAGAGTGATCAACATGTCAAATACAACTGATAAACCATGGGAGGCTGAGGATTAACTGTTGGATTGGCCACACGTGGTCAATGGCAGCAATGCTGTAGCCTGTTTTGGTGCAGGGACAGATGCAAAGCCGTACCTAGAGGGAATTAAAGATATGGGGACAGCTACCTCAGACAGCTATCTTATTTTATCAGAGAATTTTCTGAAAAGGGAATCAGAGATAATGAGCAGTAGTTGGAGGAGAAGCCCTATCCAAGAGAGGGTGTTTGTAAATGGAAGAAATTGCAGCAAGCTTGCATCCCACACAAATGGTCCAGTAGATGGGAAACTTGACAATACAGAAGGGAAAGATGAGAACTGCAGGAGGAGAGGGTCCTTCAGAGAAAGGAGACAGAGCGGTCCACACGAAACCATCTCATAGTACAGTAAATAAGATAAGAGTCAAGTATATCTGGGAGGCTCTGAGGAGTTCAAACATTGGGCCAACTTCCTCTTGAAGTCTGCTGTGTAACAGCAGCTCATATTCTGAACAGCACCCAAGGGTACAAGTTAAATCAATGACATGGAATTTCAGAGGACAAGAACATGGTAGGTAAATAAAAAATCTCAGCATTTATCCTACTTTCTCAAGGGCAGCTCTACAACTATCTGGCAATGTAAAAGTTTGGACCTTCGAGTCAGTTAATGAGTTTCACTAATCTTTCACAGAATATATATTAAAAGATGATAAGCATTAGGTGATTGTATCTTTTAACAATGAAACTTGTTAAGCTTAATACATTTTTTATTTTATGGGAACATCAGATTATGCAAAAACAGTTAAGTTTTCTGTATTTTGCTTCACTCCAGGTGCAGGGTAGAAGCTGTGTTTGCAAAACATCTTCTGTTTTCATCAGCATATAAAACTGTTCACAGAAAATTAGAGTAGTAGCTGCCTAGGCCTTGGGGGTAAAAATCGGGTGTCAGTACAAATGGTCAAGAGATTTCTTTTTGGGGTGATGGAAATGTTCTGCAATTAGATTGTGTACCATAGTTACAACTCTTTAAATATACTAGAAACCATTGCACTGTACACTTAAAACAGGTGAATGCTGTGGCATGTAATTATATCTCAAAACTGTTTTAAAAAGACAAAACTGTCCAGAGAAAACATGGGTGTTCCAGGAAGATGCTGCTACCCTCCAGCTCCAGGACATCTTGCTCACTACTCAGAAGCCAGAGCTTGCCCTTGGTGCTGCTGGATCTGGGAACTCTGAAACCACCTGCAAAAGTCAAGGCTGTGTTCAATGGGAGCTAAGAATTCTAAAAATTCAATAAGGTCTGGCCCCTCAATATGTCTGTGTGGTGATTTGATTCATTGTTACGTGACCAGCAATCCACAAGAAATTCTATCAGCCAGTGAGGAGCATAGTGCCTGGTGTCCTTTGATAAGCAGTAGTAGTCTCCAGAGATGAACACATGGAGTGCATGAGGTGGAACCAACACTTGCTCATCCAACCAAACTTTCCACGCACACCTTGTTCCATTTACACAGAGATTTCCATTTTCTCCTTGAAGTCTAGCTCAGTGTTTGAGGTTGTTCCTGACTGTCCCAAGGACGCTAAATTCCGTCTCCATCCCCTGCCTTGATGAGGTTCTCCTACACGATAAGAATCCACCAAGCACCTCAGCATGGCCCCCTTCAGAAAACTGTCCTGAATTGGCGTGGGCTCGCTCAGAGCATGATGATATTACTGAGCTACTAAAGGAAAGATGTGAGTAAGCCTTGGCTGGAACTTTCAGTAATGACCTAAATACTCGAATCCCACAATTGTGGCTGCCTTGAACAGAACAGAGGCTCAGCAATAGCCTGAATATACGGGATAATTTGGCTGGTAGATGACAGCTTTTCTAGGATTTCTAGGTGGGTTTTGTCTCCCTCTGGTTCAAGGCTGTGGGTCTCCTGTCTTGTCCCCAAATCTCCATCTGCCACAAGCCTCTCTAACTGTTCTCATAGTACTTACATCCTCATTCCTCACACACCCATTGTCCCTCTGCCCGATCACTGGCACCTAAGACCACTCTCATCAATACAAATCCTTCCTTCTTTTTGATCTGAGCAGTAGGGAGCAGAGACTCAAATCCTGGCTCCTTCTGGTATTCACTGGGTACTGTCGACAAAGAGTCCAACTGGGTAAAATATTTCAAGAGACTTACTCTGGGCCGGGTGCAGTGGCTCACGCCTGTAATCCTGGCACTTTGGGAGGCCAAGGCAGGCAGATCACAAGGTCAGGAGTTCGAGACCAGTCTGGTCAACATGGTAAAACCCCATCTCTACTAAAAATACCAAAATTGGCTGGGCATGGTGGTGCGCTCCTACAGTCACAGCTACTCAGGAGGCTGAAGCAGGAGAATTGCTTGAACCCAGGAGGCAGAGGATGCAGTGAGCCAAGATCATGCCATTGCTCTCCAGCCTGGATGACAGAGCAAGACTCTGTCTAAAAAAAAAAAAAAAAAAAAAAGGGATTTATTCTGGCCAAATGTGAGTGACCATGGCCTGTGACACAGCCCTCAGGAGGTCCTGAGAACATGTGCCCAAAGTGGTCGGGGCACAGCTTGGTTTTATACATTTTAGAGAGGCATGAGACGTCTATCAAACACATTTAAGAAATACATTGGTTTGGTCCAGAAAGGTGGCACAACTCAAAGTGGGGGCTTCCAGGATATAGGTGAATTTAAACATTTTCTGTTGACAATTGGTGGAGTTTGTCCAAAGACCTGGGATCAGTAGAAAAGGAATGTTTAGGTCAAGATAAAAGATTGTGGAGGCCAAAGTTCTTTGAAGTCTTACAGTGTTTGTCCTTAGGCAAATATTTCCTATTCAGATTTTAATCTCACTCTCTCTCTCTCTCTCTTTTTTTTTTTTTTTTTTTTGAGACAGGGTCTCACTCTTGTTGCCCAGGCTGGAATGCAATGGCATGATCTCCACTCTCCGCAACCTCTGCCTCCCAGGTTCAAGCAATTCTCCTGCCTCAGCCTCCTGAGTAACTGGGATTACAAGTGTGTGCCACCACGCCCAGCTAATTTTTGTATTTTTAGTAGAAGGGGGTTTCTCCATGTTGGTCAGGCTGGTCTCAAACTCCTGACCTCAGGTGATCTTCCTGCCTCAGCCTTCCAAAGTGTTGGGATTACAGGCGTGAGCCACCTCTTTGGCCCTTAGTTAATTAATCTCTTTAGGATTAGGAGGGTCTGGAAGAAAGAGATCTAGCTATGTTAATAGAGATTCTTTACAGATGCAAATTTTCCCCCTATAAAGAACAGCTTTGCAGGGCCATTCCAAGAAACATGTTTTGGGGTAAAACATTTTGATTTTCTTCCTTGTCCCATAATGTTAATGCAGAGTCAGGTTAGAAAGTAAGTTACGATATGCAAGCTTAAATAAAACCCATCCGATGAAAATTTATGATTTGTATGGCATGACTCCCCAAACCCCTTAGATAGGTAGGAATTGGGGCAAGATAAAAATCAGAGTTTAGTCCTCAGTTCCTTGGGCAGTCACCCTGGGCGCCACTCTGATTCAGTTTCCCCATCTGCTGTGAGAATTTAGTGGCTAAGGCGAAGTGAAGCGTTTGTTAGCACAGTCAGGTGCCTGGCAGCAAGTGCACAGTCATGGCTATCGCTTCCCGTGGTCAGTGAACCGAGCCTCTCTGCTGTAATGCCTCTGGGGGCACTTCAGGTTTGGGGCACTTTCCAGCTGCTCTCAGTGTCGTTTGTGGCTCAGGGATTGCCATTTACCAGCAGGGACCTCTTTCTCCTCTCCTTGGTGTTGCTGCAGAAGTTTTAGTTTGCTGGGCAGTCAACTCTCAATAACAAACTTGCTTTCTGGTAGTTGTTTGCACTTACTCCAATGTAAGCCACTTTCTAAGCTTTGTCTGATAGCTGAGCAGCCTGAACTCCTGCTGGCAGCTACTGCAGCTTTCCCCTGTGGCTTTCCTCACCCCTGCTCTGTCCCCAACCCTCCTTGGCTCTGTCCCCAGACAGAGCAAGAGGAGCTGTGTACCAAGCATTCACATTTGTCAGCACAAAGCTCTTGTCCTCTGTAGGGAGTCATTTCCCTTCTCAGCCCTAATTTTTTGTCCTTTTAAACCAGTGCTATTATTACTTCTAATTTGCATTGAATGGTCCCTTAGCAGCCATCACACACTGAATTTGATACTAACTTGCTTCCGATACCACTAGATTTACCAGAATCTTAGCTCTTCTGGAACACAACTTAAAATGTGATAAACAGAAATGTAAACAGCTTTCATCATATCAACAGATGTAAATATACTTCTTTGCAGAATAGTTGCACTACAGCCAAGCTGACTAGATAGCACATTTTAGATTAATCTTATTTTTCCCTTGCTATCAATAAAAACAATCTCATAGATGTACTTCCTTTGAAACATTTTTGGACCCCAAACAGTGCCATTACTCTTAAGAATAAGGGAAATATTTTAAACAATATACAACATCTAAATAAGTAGGTAATTTTATTAAACCTTTTAAAAACACATTTATACTCCACCTTTTCTAGAAAAGATATAAACAAGGGTGGGCTGGTAACCTGGCTCCCTTGGGGTCAGAGGAAGATCTGTTTTGCAGCATTTGCCTATATCCATAGTGTAAATATTCCCAGTATGGCTGATTTCAAACTATCAACTGTTTAAGAAGGGGAACACAAAATTCCTGAATGTTTAACAAGTGCAAAGGTTCTAGCACACCCTCGGAAGTCAAATATGAAAAAATACAAAAACTACATCAAGAACATAAAAAGTAAGTGAGAAAGAAGGAATGAAACAAGGCTAGGGGTGTAAAATGGAGCCAGGAATTAGCAGACTCACAAATGCATACTGTAGAGCCCTACAGACATGTTTAAATTCCTACATGTAGTTTTCAGAAGCTTCTAACATTGAAAGGAGAAGCTTACCTGGTTCACAGTGTTGTTAAGATAAAAATAAGTGGCATGCTGAGAAGTGCCAGCTTCCTATTCTTCAAGCAGGTCACATTTCTCCTCCTGAGGGTACCAGGAAAGCAAAGAGTATGTCTCAAAGTAAATGTCCTCATCAACTCAGCCGGATGATCTGGCCCTGAGATTGCGATTAGGTGAAAGCAATGCTATAGAATGCCAAGCCCACTTAGGGTCCAGAGATCAACATTGCCACATTCCCAGCTTAATCCCTGGCAGATGGAGCTGTGGATGTATGCCACCACCTTGGAGGAATCTTCCAAGCTTTTGCTAACAATCTGAATGTAGTAAGTTTGAAATTGTTCCTCCAGGCAGATTTCTGGACCTGAAACAAGGTTACTGACTATAGAACTTGACACATGTGTCTGAACTGACAATCAGCACACAGGAGAGAATGACAATCCCCTCTGGAAAACAGGTGTCCAACAGGAGCAACTTTCAAGGACTTGGTTCCTCTACTTGGAAGGAGAGTAATTCCTGATGCAACATTCAAAGTGCATAAGGAAATGCAAATACAAAACATCTAGGTTCTGATCTACATTGGCACATGGTTTTATACATCCTAAAGAACAGGAGAATGACAGTTGGGCAGTGAATTGAGAATTTCATCAGCTTTATGGGTCTTCTTCCCAAAGGTCTATAAAAGGTCACTTCCCCATTCCCTGGCATTTGGAATTTGGTGAAAAAAATTTTAGTTAAAATAATGATTTTTATTGAAGTACAACATACATCCAGAAAACTTCACAAATCTTCATGAAAAGAGAACCAGAACACCAGCACTAGATCAAGAAGCTGAACATTATCTGCCCCTAATTGTCCTTCCCCTCCAGTCACTATTCTGTAATCATTGACTCTTTTTTTAACCTATCTTTGGACTTTATGTTCATGAACACATACAGTAAATGGTGTTTTGTTTCTGGTTTCTTTCATTCATCATTGTTGTGAGATTCATCCACATGGCTGCAAACAGGCACAGACAGTTCATTCTTGTTGCTGTATAGAATTCCATTGTTTGAATGTATCATAAGACACGGACAGCAGGCAGGGAAATACTGGGTAGAAAAGGGCAGGGTCCCTGGCGAGGGCTCCACTTTCAAGCCTTGACCTGCCACCCTAAATGAGAACATGCATTCCTGTTTTCCCACCCAAATGCTGCCTTTTCCAAAACCACCATGGGCCACCACATCCCCCACCCTGTACTCATAAAAGCTCCAAGCTCCACTGACAGAGGAGCAGAGTGGGCTGGCCAAGGGGAGAAAGAAGCAGCATCTGAATGTTGAGAGTTCCGCTGGGGATGGTCAGGGATTATCTTCCCACTCCATTCCCTTTCCAACCCCCCATCCCACTGAGAGCCATTTTGATTGCTCAGTAAAATCCTCCGCAGACACCACCCTTTAATCTGTTCGTGTAACTTGATTCTTCCTGGACACTGGACAAGAATTTGGGATGTACTGGGTGCAGGAATCCAAAAGGCTGTCACAGTAACTCTTCACTGAGCTGTTTAACACTTAAGTCATCCATAGAGGGAGGGGCTAAAAGAGCATTGTTTGTAACACATGCCCTCTAGGTCTCCAGAAATCGTGGGCAACCCCTAGATGCTGCTGTGGGCCGGTATGAAGTTTGTTCCTGCTGGCACCCAAAGGTATCGGCCCCAGCTCCTGCAGCTGCTCACCTGTATGTTGCTCCTCCTGCAAAAGGTTTGCACATGGTGGCTGAACACGAGCCACCTCTGTTGCAAGTCCTGTATGGAGGTCAAGGGAATTCTCCTGTCTCACATGCATTTTATTCACAATGAGAATTTGAATTGTTTGTACTTTTTAGCTACTATGAATAAAGCTTTTATGAATATTCTAGCCCATGTCTTTTGTAGGACATAGCAGTCATTCTCTGAGATATATACAGGAGGAAATTGCTGGATCATATTGTATGTTCTTGCTTTAGTAAATACTGCCATAAAGTTTTCCAGAGTGATTATACCAAAAAGATAACATTTTACTCATTCAAATTAGCAAAAATATTTTAGAGTATAGTAGGGACTATAGGGCAGATTTCATACATTAATATATAGCTTGAAACACAACTCCATGTAATCTAATATCACTGTGAGTCACCAAATGGATTTATGAATCCAAAGCAAAGATTTGAGGTTAATTATAAATCCAAGAGACAGAGGAATAAATATTCATTTACTAAACAGACAAAAATAAGTCATTCAGGGTGTGTATGCTTATGAAAGGATTTGTTTTCCATTAGAAGCAACTCTATTAAGATAAGAAACAAAGTGAGAATGACTTTTATCTCCTCTGTTATTCAACATTGCAGATAACAGTCAATGCCTATAGACAAGGGAAAGCACTTAGAAGCTTGCAAGACTAGAGAACTGCAAAAGAAGTAAACCTATTTCTATTTGAAGATGATATGAGAATATACTTGGAAAGTCTTAGAGAATCAATACAACTAAAACGATAAAATAATTCAAAGATAAAAGAGGGTAAAATTAACCTTTAGAAACAATAGTTTTTTAAAACACAAACAATAACCAGTTAGAAGATATAATGGTAGTGCAAATCCCATTTATAAAAGCAATACATCATGAAATAAAATATACAGGAATAAACTTAACGAGAAATGTGTAAAATCTTAATGAGAAAAATATCAAATTCCTGAAGACAGAAAACTAGAACTGAACAAATGGAAAAATAGCTCTTATTCTTCTTGTAGGAAAACTCTACATCATAAAGATGTCAGTTCTCCTTAACTTATAAATTTAATGAAATATCAATAAAAATACCAGCAAGCATTTTTTTATGATGCTAAGTTGGCACTAAAATTATATGATTAATCACAAAAGATCACATTTTATATGATTCTATTTATATGAAATATCCAAAGTAGGCAAATTTATAGAGACAGAAAGCAGAAGCCAGGTGCAATGGTTCATACCTGTAATACCAGCACTTTGGGAGGCCAAGGTGGGTGGATTGCTTGAGGCCAGAAGCTTTATACCAGCCTGGCCAACAGGATGAAACCCTGTCTCTACTAAAAATATAAAAATTAGCCAGGCACAGTGGTACATGCCCGTAATCCCAGCTACTCAGGAGGCTGAGACATGAGAATCATTTGAACCCAAGAGGCAGAGGTTGCAGTGAGCTGAGATCATGCCACTGCACTCTAGCCTGGTCAAGAGAAGGAGACTCTGTCTCAAAAAAATAAATAAATAAAATAAGTAGAATAGTGATTGCTTAGGGCTGGGAGGAGGTAGGGGAAAGAATAGGGAGTGACTGATAATGGGTATAAGGTTTCTTTTAGAAGGGAGGACGATATTCTAAAATTAAATGGGGATGGTAGTTCCAATATACAAAATATGTTGAATATACTAAAACACAATAAATTGGACAAAATTGGTAAAATGTATGTTATGAAAATTACATCCCAATATGACTATTTAAAAATTTCTAGTGAAAAGTAAACATACAGAAATTGGAAAATAATGAAAAAGAAAATATACAAGTTAGGACTAACACTTTCCTATACTAAAACATACATTAAAGCCTCTAATTAAAACAGCGAGATGTCAATGAGTGTAGAGAAAGATAAACCAGTAGAATAGAATATAAATTTCAAAACAGACCACAGTATATGTGAAAATTTAGAATATGATAAAGGCTATATCTCATATCATTAGGACAAAGATGGACTTTTTAATAAACAGTCCTGGGACAACTAATTAACCATTCATAAAAAGGTAAAATTATACTATACTTCACACTTCATATATAAACTCTGACTATATTAGGAAAATAATGTAAAAATTTTTAACAAACCCATACAAGCACTAGAAGAAAACTATTTAGAATACATAATGTCAGAAAACATCATGAACAAAGTCAAAATATAACTGACATGGTCTGTGTAAGAAGAAATCATGTAAGACTAATCTACAGGTAACAACTATAAATTCTGGAGGAAACATTTTAAAAGCTATCTAAAAATAACAATCTAAAGGCACTGAAAGGGGGCCAAAAGAAAGCAGAACTGGACAGGAGTCTACCCTTCAAAGAAGTGACCCACACTAATGAGTTTTCTGTTTTCACAGCTTCTCGCCTGAAGGAAGCTAGATACCAGTTGGCACCTCCCAGGGCATCTTGAAATCAAATAGAAACTTGCAGTCTTCCTGGCTTGAGGAAATCAAAGGATAAAGCTCAGGGCTATCACCACAGCTGAAAGGTGCTGAGAGAGAGCATTAAAAGGAGCGAGCCACAGAAGAGGAGCTCCAAATTCACAATATAAACTCTGTAAATCTCTCAGTGCCCCTGAACTATGCATGTATGAGACAGACTTCAAGCAGCCTACATAAGACTAAAAGAATTAGACAAAATGTCAGCTGTTTCTCACCACAGCTATGACAGATTTTGAAATTTGAGTTCAACCAAGTTAATTTTCTGCTTAAACAGAACTTTTTTTTTTTTTTTTTTTTTTTTTTCTGATGCAGGGTCTTGCTCTGTCACCCAGGCTGGAGGTCAGTGGCACAATGATAGCTCGTCATAAACTCAAGCTTCTGGGCTCAAGAAATCTTTGGCCTCAGCCTCCCAAGTAGCTGGAACTACAGGTACATGCCACCGTGCCTGACTTATCTTTTAATTTTTAGTAGAGAGGAAGTCTCCTTGTGTTGCCCAGGCTGGTCTCAAACTCCTGTGTTCAAGTAACTCTCCCACCTTGGCCTCCCAAAGTGCTGGGATTATAGATTTGAGCCCCTGAACCTGGCCTAAAACAAGAGGAACCATAACAGAAGCCATAGGCTGTATAGCAGGTTGTCCGCAATGTCCAGAATAAAATAAAAATCACTAGACATATAGGTTTGTGTGTGAACACTCATGCACACACCAATAGGAAATGACACTCCATATACAGGAGAAAAAGGAAGCCCATGGAGACTGATCCTAATATAACCAACATCTTGGATTTAGCAGGTGAAGATTTTTGAAGCAGCAAATGAAACTATGTTCAAAGATATAAAAGAAAATAAGTTAACAATAAAATGACAAATAGGAAACCTTGCAGAGAAACAGAGACATTAAATATACCAAGCTTACAATTACAACATGCAAAATAAAAAAATTCACTGGATGGGCTTAATAGAATATTGAAATTATTAGAAGAAAGAACCTATGATTTTGAAAAAAAGATTAATCAACATAATTCAATCTGGAGAAAAAAATTAATTTAACCTGTGGTATAAAATCAAAAAATATAATATACAGATAGTTGGAGTTTTAGAAAAAGAGAAAAAGAATGAAGCAAAAATTAAAGTTTTTTGAAAAACAATGGCCAAAATGTCCCAATTTAGTGAAAGAAATAAACTTAAATATCTAAAAAACCTCAGTGAACCTCAAGCAGAATAAATATATATATATGCATGTGGAGATATATACAAAAATATATGCAAATGGAAATATATGCAAATACAAAAATATATGCAAAATACATACACCATGAACAAGTAGGTTTATCATAAGAATGCAATGTTGATTTAACACATTAAAATTGTCAATGTCACATGTATATCTCTACATGCATATATGTGTGTGTGTGTGTGTATATGTGTGCATACATATCACAATTAAACTTCTGAAAGCAGAGATAAAAAAAATTATTGGATGGGCATGGTGGCTCATGCCTATAATCCCAGTACTTTGGGAGATTAAGGTGGGAGGATTGCTTGAGACCAGGCTGAGCATGGCTCATGCCTGTAAGCCTAGCACTTCAGGAAGCTGAGGCAGACAGACTGCTTCAGCTCCGGAGTTTGAGAGTAGGTTGAACAACATGGCAAAAATCTGTCTCTACTAAAAATTTTAAAAATTAGCCATGTATGGTGGCATGCATCTGTGGTCCCAGCTACTTGGGGGCCTGAGATAGGAGGATCACATGAGCCTGGGAGGCCAAGGTTACAGTAAGTCAAGATCACATGAAACATTAAAAGGAGAGAGCCACAGAAGAGGAGCTCCAAATTCAGAATATAAACTCTGTAAATCTCTCAGTGCCCCTGAACTATGCATGTATGAGACAGACTTCAAGCAGCCTACATAAGACTAAAAGAATTAGACAAAATGTCAGCTGTTTCTCGCCACAGCAATGACAGATTTTGAAATCTGAGTTCAACCAAGTTAATTTTCTGCTTAAACAGAACTTTTTTTTTTTTTTTGCACAGGGTCTTGGTCTGTCACCCAGGCTAGAAGTCAGTGGCACAATCATAGCTCATTGCAAACTCAAGCTTTTGGGTCCAAGCGATACTTGGCCTCAGCACTCCAGCATGAGTGACAGAGTGAGACCCTGTCTCAAAAAAAAAGATAAATTACATGTAGGGAACACCCCTGTGTGAAGCCCCTCGTAAATTGGGCTACACGATATGGTGGGCTTGAGCCCCGATACAGAGTCTCCAGTTGGGGGAGTCGAGCTACGAGGAAGTAGGAACAGAAAAGAGACTTAGGTCAAAAGATAAGCATTTACGGACAATCATGTGGTCATAAGATGCATTGTGTCTTAGTTCCTTCTCAGTAAACATCTGATTACTTTTACAAATCTCATAAGATAGTAATGACTAACTTCTTGTTAAGATATCAAGTCACCTGCTTAGTTTGACCTTTTCATTATATAATGAGACCCACCTACTGGGTTCCATTGTATATCTGATCTTTCTATTGTGCCCCTCTGATGATGTTGTAACTTGTTTTTCTACTTTAAGACTTTCTGTTCCCCTTATCTCATGAAACTATGCATTTAGCTGATCTAAGCAGGTACCCAAAAAAGGTGTATTTAAGTCGACCCTGAGCACAATAAACTTGCTGGTGAAGCATAGTCTTCTCAGTCCTCCAGACCCCATCTTTCTATCTTTCTTTCCTTCCACGCACCCCGCTATCCAGGTTGGAACCCTCTTGCTGGACAAGAGTTCCTGGCAGACGTGCCCCCGAAAATTACATACAAGGGAATAATAATATAAATGATGATCAACTTTTCATCAGATAAAATGGACACCAGAAAATAATGGAACCACATGGTTAAAGTGCTGGGGCAGAGGGAACATAGTCAACTTAGAATTTGATACCTAGACAAAATCTTCTCCAAGAATGAAAGAAAAATATTTGGGGGCAAATAAAAACTACCTGAGTTCATTGCCAGCAGATCTACACTATAAGAAATGCTAAGGAATGAGAAAATAAAGCTGAAACTAATGAAAGAGAAAACAGACAGGCAAAGCCAAAAGTTGGTTCTTTAAAAATGTGAATAAAAACTATATACCTCTACCTAGACTAAGTAAGGAAAAAAGAATATACAAATTAGCAGTATCAAGAATGAAATTAGGGATACGAGTATAGAACCTATAGACATTTAAAAGACAATACGGCAATATTATGAATAACTTTATGCCAATAAATTTGTCAATTTGGATAAAATGGGATAATTCCTTGAAAAATAAAACTAACATACAATGAAAAAAATATAGCCCTAAACTTATTAAAGAAATTGAATGTATAATCAAAAACCTTCACACAAAGAAAATTCCAGACTCAGATGGTTTCTTTGGTGATTTCTGTAAAACATTTAAGAAAGAAATGACATCAAATTTAGACAAATTCTTCTAAAACAGAAGAGAAGAGAACATTGCCTGAATCACTTTTATGAGGCCTATATAAGTCTGGGCACCAAAAAACTAACAAAAAATATATTACAGTAAAAGAAAACTACAGAATATCCCTCATGAGCCTAAACAACCTACTAGCAAATCAAACACAAAAATATATGCAAAAGATCATATTTCATAAACAAGTAGGTTTATCACTAGAATGCAATGTGGATTTAACATAAAATTTTCAATGTATTCTACCATATTAATAAAATGAAAAAGACAAATGTATAATCATTTCATAAGCAGAAACATTATTTCACCAAGTCCAACTGCCATTTATGATAATGGTGAAATATCGTCCTCTTTTATTATCAAGAACAAGCCAAAAATGTTCACTCTCATCACTTCTGTTCAACATTGTACTGGAGGTCCTAGGCAGTTAAATAAAGCAGAAAGAAATAAGTAGGCATAAAGATTGAAAATAAAGAAGTAAAACTCTCTTTGTGTACAAATGACATCATTGTTTACAAGGAGAATCCTGAGGAATTTATGTAAAAACACCAAGGTCACAGAATACAAGATCAATCTGTAAAAATCAATTACATTTTGATTTACAAACTATGAATTTAGAAGACCTAAGTACATGGAGAGGTATTTCATGTTCATAAATTGAAAAACCCACTATTTTTGTAATATACAGTCTCCCCAAATTGATCTATAGATTCAATGCAATCCTACTCATAATTAGGTCAGGTTTTCAGAGAAACTGACAAATTGATTCTGAAATTTATATGCAAATACTAAGGTCCTAGAATCTCCAAAATAAAATTGACAAAACAGAATATAAGGACTTCCACAAGCTGATTTTAAGCCTCCAGTAGTCAAGCTAATGTACACAAAGCAAGTTTATGTGAATACATTAATAAAACACAACAGGGAGCCTAGACATAGACTCACACCTATAAGGAAACTTCATGAGTGACAAAGCCACAAAGCTCCAATGGAAAAAGTAAGTGCTTTTCAACAAACGATGCTGGAAAGGTAGATATCCATATGGGAGAGAAAATGAATCTCAATTCCCATCTCAACTCATACACAAAATTAATTCAATATGGATGACAGACCTAAATATAATACAGTTAAAATTACAGTAGTCCTCCTTTATCCACAGTTTCACTTGTCATGGTTTCAGTTACACTCAGCTAACCAAAGGGATATGTGGCCCATCATCTACTCACATCCAAAAAAAACTAAATGGGAAATTTTAAAAATAACAATTCATACTTTTGTTTTTTTTTTTAATTTTTGAGACAGAGTCTCACTCTGTCATCCAGGCTGGAGTGCAATGGCGCAATATTGGCTCACTGTAGCCTTGGCCTCTCAGGCGCAATCAATCTTCCAACCTGAGCCTTCTGAGTAGCTGGGACTATAGGCATGGACCACCACGCCCAGTAAATTTTTGTATGTAAAGATAGGAATTCGCCATGTTTCCCAGGCTGATCTTGAACTCCTGGGCTCAAGTGATCTACCCACATCAGCCTCCCAAAGTGCTGGGATTACAGCTGTGAGCCACTGTACCTGGCCAACCCATGTTTTAAATTGTGTGCTGTTCTGAGGAGCATGATGAAATCTCATGCCATCTGTCCTGTTCCTACTAGGATGTGAATCATCCATTTCTCTGGTGGATCATTTAGTAGCCATCTGGGTTATCAGATCAACTGTCATGACATCATAGTGCTCATGTTCAAGTAACCCTTATTCTACTTTGTAATGGGCCCAATATGCAAGAATAGTAATGCTGGGATATCATTATAATTATCTGTTGTATTATAATTTGTTATAATCTCTTCCTGTGCCTAATTTATAGACTAAACTTTATAATAGAAATATATGTATAGGATAAAACATAGTATATATAGAGTTCTTTACTATCCATGGTTTCCGGCATCTGCTGGGGTTCTTGGAATATGTCCCTTGCAGATAAGCGGTGGCTACTATATAAAACTGTCAGGAGAAAAAAATAGGAAAAAATATTTGCAACCTAAGAATAGGCAAAGATTTCATAGGTTAGAGAAAGCAACAAAAAGAAGGAGAAGGAGAGAAAGAAGAGGAAGGGCAGGAGAAATAAGAGAAAAGAAAAAACCTTAAAGGGTAAAAGCTTCTTCTCATCAAAAGACACCATTAAGGAAAGGAAAAGACAAGCCATAAGCTGGATGAAAATATTCGTAAGACATATATCTCCCAAAAGACCACCATAGAGAATATGTAAAGAAGATCCACAGCTCAGTAATAAAACTAATAATAATCCAGTTTTTAAAAAATGGACCAAAGACTTGAACAGATACTTGACAGAGGAAGACAAAGGAGTGGCCGACAAGCATATGAAAAAGTGCTCAACATCATTAGTCAGCAGAGAAATGTACATTAAAACCACATGAAATACTATGACACACCTACTAGAATGGCTAAACCTGAAAAGCGACTGACAGTGCCTGCCAGGAAAAGAACAGGACACCCAAGGGACATGTGGCTGGTCATTTACTCACCAAGCTTTTGTTAAAGTTCTGTGAGCTCAATACTGTGTTGGGATCCAGGGGTAGAACAGGGAGAGGAGACGGTCCCTGTCCAGGAGGACCTTATAAGTGAATACCTGTCCTCAGAGCCACCACTAGTGGCTTTGCACCATGCCTTTGTACAGTTTATGAGAGGAATCCCTTGTGCATAGAGAGATCTGTACTGAGAGATGTGACCTGGGTACAGAACACTGGCTGGATTTCAGTCCCCACTCACCCCGTGGTCATAGTCTGTTGTGTAGTACAGAAACTGTACAACTGTATACAGCAGCCCTCATAGTTTTTGCCTTATGGCAAGTACCTCTAAGCAGAAGTCCCTGAGGCTCTGCAACTAAGACCCAGCTTCTTTCAGATCAACCCACACCAGGGAGGACCTATATTTGCAGCCCTAACCTCTATTCAGGCAAGTGAAGCCTAAAACCAGACTAGCTACTCACAAAACAGCAATATATGTGCCATGAGTGAGCCTTTCTAGAAATGTCAGTGCTCCCAGCACTCATATGATGGGGCTTCTGCCTCAGGACCCTAATAATCAGGCTGGACTCCAAGAACCACAGGCTCAAGCTAGAGTCAGTCCCTGTCCTAGGCAGATGAGCCAAGAGCTACCCACAGCTTCCTAGGAACTCTGCAGTAGGAATAGCTGCCTCCCTTTATGGGTGAGTCCTGTATGTGCTCTGGTTCCCCAGCCTCAGCCTTCTCTGACCTGCCCCCCTTCCCAGGCCCCCCCACCTTGTCCTCTCTGCTGTACTCCGTGGCTGAGCCGCCTTCAGTGCCTACACACACCTCCACCAGCAGGATCCATACAGAAGGGCGTTCTGGCTATGGGCATGGACATGCAGCAATGTTTCTCAGGACAAGAAACAGCCCTTCTTCGCTCGTCTTGTACCATCATCAAAAACACACTGGATTCACAAAATGGCCTTTCTCATGTCCTCGTTCCTGCATTTGTAAGTAGAAGTGGATGCAAATAGAGAGCAGTGTTAAGCAGTAGATGGTAATTGCTAAAAAACTGACAACACCTAGAGCACAGAACACTTTTCCTGTTATGAAAAGGGCCTCGGGCCAGTTCCACCTGGTTTTCTTTGTTAAGGGGGACAAAGCCACCAAGGTTGCCACTTCTCTACTTGGGAATCCTGGCGAGATGCAGACACCTTGGCCTCACAGGGCAGTGGACAGGCTCTCAGGCTACCTGAGTGGGGATAAACAGCAAAGGTTGTCTCCTAGGGCATGCTTTATCCTCGCCAGCCACTATGCCCATTCTTTCACACTGGGTCATTTTACTCATCAGCCCAGTGCTCCCTATGTCATGGTGCACTGCCAAGCCACAACTCCTCAAGGGGAGCTGGAAGACCACGCACGGTGCTACCTGACAGTGCTCGTCCATGACAAGGCGCTTTACGGAAGCTATTGTCCCCTTTTAGCTAGGCAGTGGAAAGCATACTACAGGTAAAAAATACAACAGTTTTCTCTGACTGTTTGTATCACAATAAGTTAAAAAAAAATACCTCAGACTGGGTATTTTTATTTTTATTTATTGCAATGCAAATAGTCTGAGAAAACTGTTGGAACATGCAATTTAGCTCTGAGCATTCTGTCAGCCAAGGTTAAAATTACTACAGATTGAGTATCCCTACTCTAAAAATCTGAAATCTGAAATGTTATAAATTCCAAAACTTTTTGAGCACCAACATGATGCTCGAAAGAAATGCTCATTGGAGCATTTCCAATTTTAGATTTTTTGGCTTAGGGATGCTGAACAACTAAATGTAATGCAAATATTCCAAGCTCTGAAAAACACTGAAATCTGCAATACTTCTGGTCTCGAGCATTTCAGATAAGGGATACTCAACTCAACCTGTATCTTACTATCTGAAAAAATATATATATATCTATGTTTGCTGGGAGGTATGATTTTTTTCCTAGCAGTAGTAAGTAAACTCCAGAGCAGCTATAGTCAGTTTGGGAAGTTTAGGCCCCTGAATGCTGACATTAGCTGAACCACTTTAGCTTATCTGTATTGAGAGCATCATCAAAAGTGTCGACATTAATCTAAGTACTGGTGGTGTTAGAATGTTATCAGATTCTGGCAGAGAAATGTTTACATCAGCACTTGCAAGAAAGTAGAGCGGGTTATATTGAGTTTTTCAAGGAAGTACAGTGTGATCTCAGCCCCACAGGGCTGTAGCCAGGAGCAGCAGGAGGGCACACTGAGGGCTTGAACTCTGCAGTCCCTCTGCACCCTGAGGACAAACAGGGTAGGAAGGCAGAGAAGGAGAGGGATGAAAAAGGAGGAAAGAAACCATGTGGAGGAGTCTTCAGAAGGGCAGCTTAGCTGCAAAACCCTAAAGTATGGAAAGAAAAGGGGTACTTTACTCAGCATGTGCTGACAGAGGAGAGAAATGTGGAAACACAGAGAAGCGTGCCCACCTTAAAAGATAAAAGGGAGGTTGGGCAGGGTGGCTCACGCCTGTAATCCCAGCACTTTGGGAGTCCAAGGTAGGTGGATCACAAGGGCAAGAGATCAAGACCACCCTGGCCAACATGATGAAACCCTGTCACTACTAAAAAATACAAAAATTAGCTGGGCATGGTGGCGCATACCTGTAGTCCCAGCTACTCAGAAGGCTGAGGCAGGAGAATAGCTTGAACCTGGGAGGCAGAGATTGCAGTGAGTTGAGATTGCACCATTGCACTCCAGCCTTGGGACAGAGCAAGACTCCATCTCAAAATAAAAGGGTAGTGGGGAGATTTGCACACAGTTTAAACTAGAGTATTGTTGGGTAACCATAGCTAGTCTTTACTGATCACAACACTCCATAAGGTAAGCACTATTATTACCCCTGTTACACTGACAAGAAAAGGGTTATTTGCCCAAGATCTCATGGCTAATCAGCGATGGAGCTAGGGGCCTGATCCCAGGTAGTGGCAGCTCCAAAGCCAGCTGCTTACCTCTGGTGACTATGTCCATCCCATCCACCCTGCTCTCATTGAAGCTGCAGCTGTGGGAGACAGTTTCATGTAAGCTGTGACAGCATCCCCAAACCCAGCTTGTGCTGTCCCACATAATCCCACCCTATGGAGCCCACAAGTGCAAGACAGTGAACAGCCCCAGGTAGCCATCAACCAGTTAGCAGTGGAAGAAATGCAATGGAGAAATGCCCCAGGCTCCTGGCCTGCAGCAGATGGTTCTGAGAGGCCTTCTGTGTGTTCCCTCTAGTCCTGACAGAATCAAGCTCCACCAACCACAGAGGTAACCTCCGATCCTTCTCTGCCCCATGCTCCCTTCTTTGGGAATCACATCCCAAATAAACTAGTTGTAGCAGAATCCTTGACTCAGGCTCTGGAAGAAAGGAAACTTAAAGCAAGAGAAGGCATCTGTGATTCAGGACATCAGAGATCAGAAAGGATCTCATCACATTCTCAGCAGGTTCATATTTGATTGTTAAAGTCATTGACCACTACCCTGCTCTGGAGAAAGAAGTTGCAGAGGAGGAAAAGGTTTTCAGGGAAGTTTTGGCTCAGGGCTCAGCTAAAGGCAAAAGATTTCAATGAATAAATACGTCTGACTGGGCTATATATTTTCTGAATGATGACTTGTCCATTTCAAAGTGAGTCATGACAAGAATCATTGGACCATGGAGTTGCTGGACAATGTGTGGTGTTCTCAGATAAGCGTATTTCTTTCTCTTGGGCATTTATATAAGGCTGATGCAATGGGTCTGTTTACTGTTGCTTGCCAGTTTCCTTGTAAATGGTGCACATGCCCTTGATTTTCAGCAGGAAAAAGGGGACACATTGATTTTTACTGCATATTCTGGTGCTATAGGTACCCATTAAAAAAAAAAAATAGAACCTTTGATGCCTAGGGAAAAATCTAATCTTTTCCAGACTCTTCAAGGTGTCACATTTTTACCAGCTCTTTACAAAGTATAAGTCACTGCATGGCTGGGAAAGAGACTTTCATGATTGCATTATATTTAGGCAACTGTATCTAATGGTTATTACAGAACTAGGGGTTTGCCTGAGGACAGCAAATGACTCAATTGCTACATATGTGGGGCTCCTCTCAAGTAAGGAAAGAGTCCAAGGTTAGTGTTATCCTTTTTCTATGCATCACTCTTACCTCAGTGATTCAACTTATGGTCCAAGACATTATTCAGAAAATAAAGTGCTATTAGTCAATTTCATTTTATAAAACATTTCATGAGAAATTTTTCCAGGAAGGGAAGGCTAGTTACCTTAGTCACAAGAGGCCAAGCTGCTTCCACTGTCAGTGGTGTTTCTAAGCTGCTTAGAGGAACAGGGACCCAGACCTTTGAGGAGAGGGGCTGGCCAGTTGCTGCTGATGTCTCTGAGCTTGGACAAGAGCCCAGTGGGTCTGGGACTCAGACCTCTGAAGCGGAGGTGCCGGCTGGCAGGTGCTGATATCTCTTAGAGTGGCAGTATGAAACTGGCTTTGCAAATGTGGAAAAAATACAAATAGGATCCAAGAGGATTCAGCTGCCTCCATGGGAGGAACTGTCTCTGCCAGAGTGAAGAATCAGTATTGGGCTGAATTTCACAGAAACCACAAGCAGGGAAGGGGAGGCCACACCAAGTCCCTTCTCCCTCCCGCCGTCTTGCAGTTTCTATCTAGCACCCCCTATTGACAGAGCCTTACTGGAGAAGCAGAAATGAGATTTGCAGAATAGCAGCCCAGCTACACAGAAGAGCAGGGTAGGGTGGGTTTGCAGCTAAGAGCCAACAGCTTAATAACTGGCACAGCATCCTACAAGGCTTTCAGCCTCAGAATACTAAAAATCTAATTTTCAAATATTGTCTGTGCTTGGAATTCAGTGAAAAAGTAAACTATCAAGGAAGCCACGGAAGAACTGTAGTCTCGTATTATGTTGGCAAAAGCACACTCAGTAGACAAAGTCGGCCTTGGAAAAAATGTGGAAATAATGAAGGATGCATCTCCTGCATATTGTAGCAACTTCAATATCAGTAAGATAGAAGAGCAGGCTGAAGAACTGATTATGTTTGAGATGCACAAATAGACAATGTTGGGGAAGCCAGTGGAAAATCAAAGGACGCAGAGGAAGGCAGAGAAAAAGGAAAAGGTGTTTTTCTGGCATTTAATAAAAGTGTTATGCTTCGTGGAAGATGGTTGCTTCTGCTTATAACTTGCTGACTAATTTGGACGAAAAAGCAGCCACGTTAAAGTACCTCCAGGTCAGCTGCCCCACAGTTTTGTTTGCACTTCTGTGAGAAAGAGGCAAACAGGTAATTAGGCCAACCCTTGGAACTCTTCTGAGCTGGCATGAACTCCCAGAGCATTAACCAACCCACTGGGGCTTCCTCTCCATTCACCCAGAATAAAACCAATTTATTCAGTTCAGTGAGGTCCAAACACGCAGGGAGATTATGGAAGGATTTCTATTCAAAGATACAGGACATGTAAAGGATTGACATTTATTAATCCAGAAAGCTAGTGTTCAAAGGCCCAGGACAGTCAAGGTGGTGCTGACAGTCAAGAAAAGAAAATTGACAAATCCTAGGGCAATAGTTGCTCACAGCCAATGCCTAGGAGGGCGAGGACTTTGAAAACCTCAGAACAGCTGGGTGCAGTGGCTTACACCTATAATCCCAGCACTTTGGAAGGCCAAGTTGGGTGGATCACCCTAGAAGTCAGGAGATGGAGACCAGCCTGGCTAACATGGTAAAACCCAATCTCTACTAAAAATACAAGAATTAGCCAGGCAAGGTGGTGTGGACTTGTACACTTGCACACTTGCAGTCTCAGCTACTCAGGAGGCTGAGGCAGGACAATTGCTTCAACCTACGAGGCGGAGGTTACAGTGAGCCAAGATCGTGTCCCTGCACTCCAGCCTGGACGGCAGAGCAAGACTCTGTCCCTGCGCCCCCAAAAAGGAAAAAAAAAACCCCTCTGAATGAAAATTACAGCCCCTCAATGGAAAAACAGTCTCCCCTGCACATCTCGCACCCACCTTTCTAGAAGGCTTTCAGCTATACCCTGCCTTGCTGGCAGTTCCTGGGGCCAGCAACTGTGTAACCTCTGGTATGGGTACTATACAGGACCCTTTCCCATCAAGTGATAATAAAGAGAACATTTAGGTTTAGAATAGGAAAACATGGCAAAATTATGGAGTTAATGTGCAAGAAAGCGCAGAGGGTAAATGCATTATGCACCTTCTAAAAAGTTTCCACAGCTCTGAATGCCTATGATTACAGCTCTGAACTCTTTCTGTTGTTTGTTATTGTCACATTTAACTTGGGTCACATGCTTCTGGGCAGTGTAGATGTTTTTCAAGCTCAAAGTAAAAACGATGCCTTTTATCTCTCTTATAAGGATTTTTTCTAATCATCACCTGGCATTCATGTGCTTCTGGCAACAGACACTTCCATCCCGCTCTCTTTACTGTTCCATTGTGACTCAGCGGACTAAGTAAATCTCAATGCTTCAATGCTTTGTGGGTGCTTTAATTAGCTCTTGGGGAAAAAAAGTAATTATTATGTGGTAATAGTCCTTTAAGAAATCAGATACCTCTAGAGTATCTGTCCTCCTCTGAGGTTACAGGCAAAGGGCTAAGGAACCAAGAGGTCTCGGGTATTGGTGAAGCCCCCTCCCCCCAAGCAAATTGTATGCAAGACTTTTGTGTATGTAATGGGGTGCCTTTGTGAGAGAAAATATTGATAGCCTTCACCAGATTCTCAGAGAATTTTTGGACCTCAAAAAGATTGAGAGCACTGACCCTGTCTAAAATCTGTTGTATGAATGAGCAGAAGAAAATGAATACATGAGTGAAATGTTATTCTGTCTGGCTTTGGTTGTCCATTTGATTACAGACCTCCAACCCCCAATCCCTTCACAATGCATGCCACACACACACACACGCTCACACACACAGATCCTTTAATCATTAAGAGTCATTATTTTTTTTGAACTCTGACATTGGGGTTAGGACAGTTCCTTTTTAACTACAGACAAGTCAAATGCTTGTCTGCTGACCCCATATTCCCAGGGACTAACAGTAGGGGGAATAATTGGCCTCATCTAACATAATCCCCTTGACCTTGTGCAAAGAGGCCTCTTGAGCTGTGGGTGGGAGGGAGTTCTCAGAGAAGGATGGCATCTCCAAGATCAAGTCAGAGGGAGAAGAAACAGCAGAGAGGCCTCAGAGGTCGCTATCTGGGAGAGAAGTAGGTAGAGGGGAAAGGGCATGAGCTGCTGGGCAGCTCTCCACCGTGCTGGGTTGAACTTCCTCTTGGTTGCCCCTGAACCCAGTTCTAATGCTTGGCATTTTTAAAGCGTGCGCGCACACACAAACACACATCACTTTCACACTCACACTGTACACACACACACGTATCACTCTCACCCACACCCTACTAACACATTACACACACACACACACACACACACACATACACACCCCCCAGGTCCCTTACCCACCACTTTTTGAGGCCTGCTAGCCTTTTTTTTTTTTTTCCTTTTTTAGATAGGATCTTTCTCTGTTGCCCAGGCTGGAGTACAGTGATGTGAACACAGCTCACCACAGCCTCAATCTCCTGGGCCCAAGTGATCCTCCTGCCTCAGACTCTCGAGTAACTGGGACTACAAGCACACCCCACCAGCCTGGCCAAGTTTTTCATTTCCTGTAGAGACGACATCTCACTATGTTGCCCAGGCTGGTCTCGAACTCCTGGGCTCAAGTAATCCTCCCACCTTGGCTTCCCAAAGTGCTCGGATTACAGGCATGAGCCACTGCGCCCAAACAACCTGCTAGCTCTTGCAATAACTTTTATTTACTCAATCAGCAAATGTCAGGGAGGCCCAGTGATGTGCCAGGCACCAGATTAAGCAATGGGAAATCAAAGTTCAGCAAGCCCAGTGACTGAAAAGACACACAAATGCATGGAGGCTCCCTTGCAACCTTGTGAGTGCTATCACAAAGCAGGATCAAGGTCCTGGCAATCACAGCTCTAGCAGGCGCAATCTGTGGAAGTCTGTGGGAACTGCCACTCCTTATCCACTTACCATGTAAGCATGGCTCGTGGAGCTGAGCAGCCCAGAAGCCCTGGACATGACCCAGGGGCACCGCTGGATGGAGGAGCTGCTAATAGTGGGCATCACCATCCTATTGTGGTGATGGTAGCCACCCAGAGAACAGGACCTGACATATACCCAGCTTGCCATAAATACCATGCCTGCTCCATTCCACTGTGTCCTACTCTAGCCTTTGAAGGTGGTCTTTTAAAAGCTGTCACATTTAAACCCATTAGACACATGGGCCAAGGATATGAATAACCAACTTGTATGCCTCCAGAAAGATGTCCAACACCACTAATTGTAAGAACAATTCAAATCAAAACAATATAAACAGATGGGTAAACGTTTTAAAGACTAATAGCGTCTAGCACTGATGAAAATATGAGCAAATGTATGTATCATATATTGCTGGTGGGGATATAAATCTTTACAACTTTTTGGAAAATAATCTGATAGCATCCATTAAAATTAGAAATATACATCACCTTTGATCCAGGAGTCTCACTTTGAAAAATTTCTCCTGCAGAAATAAAAGTACCAGAATTGTTTGTAATGAAAAAAAAAATTGGACATATTCTAAATAGCTCAATAGAGGAATGGCTGGCTACATTAGGTTATCTGTATCAAAGAATATTATACAGCCATGAAAAAGAATAAGTTACTCTTATACTTACTTATCTAGAAATATGCCAGTGATATATTGTTTAGAGGGTAGAAAATAAGAGAAAATTATAAAGACATATAAAGAGAATAAGCTTTTTTCTGAGACAGAGTCTAACTCTGTCACCCAGGCTGGAGTGCAGTGGCACAATGTTGGTTCAGTGCAACCTCCACCTCCTGGGTTCAAGCGATTCTCCTGTCTCAGCCTACCCAGTAGCTGGGATTACAGGTGTGTGCCACCACACCCAGGTAATTTTTTTATTTTTAGTAGAGATGGGATTTTGTTATGTTGTCCAGGCTAGTCTCGAACTCCTGACTTCAAGGGATCCACCCGCCTCAGCCTCCCAAAGTGCTGGGATTACAGGTGTGAGGTACTGGGCCCAGCCAGAGAATAAGCTTATTTTTGAACAAATACATAATAGGAAAAAAGCCTATGCACCCTTCTACATACAACACATAAACATTTGAGCAGAGAGAAAGATGTAGAAAGTTTCAAATCAAACTCTTCAGATTGTAGCTCAAAGGGTACAATCAGAGGCAAAGAGTGGATTACTGAATTTTTCTTTATACGTTTCTGCTTTGTTACACATGCTATGGTGGGCATGCTTTTTTGGTATAATTTTTAAAAATCTAGTGAAATGTTTACCTTTAGACATAGTCTTTTGGGAAATGATCTTTGTATGACATTGGTCAATTGTGGTCCAGCCATGCAAGAGGATACAACGGCACAGTTGAAAGAATGAAATGGAGCTGCGTATGCTGCAATGGGAACACATTTAGATATGTACAAAAAGATGCAATAACAAAACATACAGTGAGACACTATTTGCATTACATAGAAACAAGACATTCTTACGTATGTTTGTTAATACACATGCACACACACCAACACATACAGATAGAAGGTTGAGAGACTCTTAGCAGCAGCCACCTACCTCTGGCAAGCGGGAAGTGAGGGAGGCCTCACACCCTCCTGTCCTGTCTGAACTTTCTTAGATTAGTTATAAATAAGTAGAAACGAGAGGTTTTAGGATAAGTCATTGTTTTTCTTGCCTCATATTGACAGACTGCACTATGATGTGAGTGTAGTCTCCAGCCAGCACTTATAAACCCACATCAGCCTCGAGTTCACAAAATCAAAATCAATTTCTAGATGTAGTACCACCTGCCCCTCAGGAGTTATAAAAAGAAATGCCACCACCAACTAAGGGTGTGTCCAACTTAGAGAATGATAGTATTGTGGCTCACATATGTAGTCCCAACTACTTGGGAGGCTGAGGCAGGAAGATTGCTTGAGCCCAAGAGTTTAAGGCTGCAATGAGCAATGATCATACCACTATACTTCAGCCTGAGCAACAAAGCAAGATCCCATTTCTAAAAAACAAAAGAAAAATGATAGTGATACCTACATTTTTACAGAGCATGATAGTCTAATAAGGGCAAAAAATCCTCTGCAAGGAATTTGTCTTTACAGAAGTAATAAGTTATACAAGCAGTTATTTTAAATGTATGCCATAAGCAGAATGGCCAACCTGTGCTCACTATAAA